>NC_135497.1:263219767-263519767 GCF_052857255.1 Amblyomma americanum
CTGCACAGCTACATACCTGAGCTCTGTCTGTTCGCAGCTTCGTCAATGACTCGTCGATGGAGCCTTTGTCTTTGACGCGGCGCGCGCGGTAGCCGCCCGTTTGGCTTTGACCCGCAGAATGGCGTTCTCTCTGTCGTTTCCTTTTCCCCCTTGCTTATGTTTGCCTTACAGCCTCAGCGCGTCGCGCTGTGGCTGAAAGCTTCTTGTGTCGTGTAGAACCAACTGTTTGCCTGTTTACTGATACTTCGGCAGCGTTGCCCCCTCTGTGATACATTTGCCGTTATTGTGTTTCCCCATTTGTTTTCTGCCGTGTTCCCTCAGTGAGAAAAGAGAAAGAAGCCGCTGCTCTCTTCGCGCTTCGCTCACCAGTTTGGCCCTTTCCCCTTCCCGACAGACCACTATCTAATCGACTTCCTGCGTTTGCGTTTACTCGATTCTTTGTTGCCTATCGATCGCTGGGAGAAAACAGTGGCGGGGCAGCAGCCGCTGCGCGAGGTAGCTTCTGATACGCGCTAGCGGCTGGGCGAGGGGGCAGCGTCGCGTGGCTTACGAAAAGAAAGGAAGGGAAAAACGGCGTCGAAACGAGAGCTCGGAAAAGCCGCTTCCTTGGCCGCATGCGACGGCACCTGCCTTTTAGTTGTCACGTGACGCGTTCGTGGCGCGAACCAGTGGGCTGAAGAGAGCAAAGTATGATCTAAGTCGGACTTTTTTTGTCACCGCGCAATGAATATCAGCCGCCGACTCTGACGTCAGGGTTGTTATCCATCAAATGATGCCGTTTTCCGAGTTTGATATCAAAGACGGGGATCACCAATTGCGAAGAGGCAGAAGAATGGGACACAAGACAAAATACTTACGAAATACGGCCCTTGGTCATAGAAGGAGCCCGAATGCGTGAACGACTGAACAGATTAGTACTCCCACGCTTCTTCGTGGAGGTCGTCCAAGCTTCGAGTTCAGAAAGGCCCGGCGTGACAACAAACACACACCTCTTCAAAGTTTTTACACAGAGCCGCTCGCACGTGTGCGTCTGGAACGTCGCTTCAGACACAGGAGAAAATCTCCTCCTGCCGCTTATTTTGCTCACGCTTGCGAGCGCACAACGGTTCAGCGTCCACCATGGCGACGCAGAGCGAGTTGTTCTTTAAGCGGTTTATATTTTTTTATGCGTTCGTTTCAAGCGCACTACAAGATTCTTTAGAAATGTTTGCTTTCAAGCTTTTTCAACGACTGATGGCATTATGGGCAGCGAAGTTCGGCAAATCAGCAAAAAAAAAAATGAGGGCGCTGGAGTTTTTCTAACCAGGCTGAAAATATTGAATTTGTGCACACGACGGCTCATACGTAAAAACGTGTTTTTTTAATGATTTCATTTTCACGCCAACCTGGCGGACATTATGCTATGTCGAACGGCGCCAGAAGCCGCTGTGGTGGTGGAGACGCGCGATTCCACATTCTATGAATCGGAGGCGCTAGTGTTCGGAGGCGCCAAGGTAAGTTCCTACGCCCAGTTGAGTTAGTTTCTTGTCCACGCTTTATTTCCCCTTTCTTTTCGTATATCAAAACTGCCCATGAAATACTCTGAGGAACACATGTGCCTCACTAGTAGAGAGCATTTTTTCCAACAGAGTACGCTATTATTCCATTAGACAGCGAAATGGGAACAAAGGTTTGAACTAAAAGCTTAAAGGGTCAAAGGCAACTATTTAAATATGCAGCAGAAGACCCTATATAGATACAGGCCTTAGAATGAGTTGCTTTGTGGACAGTGTGCTGATAAGCATTGGGCCCTCACACAAAACATAAAGTACAATGAGCGCACCTGTTACATCATTTCAATGACAAAAACCCTAGCCGGGTCAGCGTTTGCGAAACACTAGAGACTGCATTTAAACGCACTGTGCCTTACACTGTCAAGGTTCATATCGTTTACATTCGATAACGAAATGCGCCGTCGTATTCCTGTTCATATGTTTACGGTTCCTCACAGTGAGACTTGGGATATAAAAAACTGTTTTTTTTTCTATTTGGCAGAAATGTGTTCGATTTAGGTCTTGAGAAGCAAAATCGATTCCGAACGCACACGCATAATGGTGCGCCCGTCGCGGCGGCTTAGTGGTTCTTGGGTTCGTTCGACAGCTGAGCCCAAGGACGTGAAATCGAATCCTAGCAGCAGCGGCCGCATTTCCATGGAGGCGAAAGGCGTAAGAATCCCCTGGGCTGTGCGATACAAGCGCACCTTAAAGATAGACACAGGTGATCTAAATTAATCAGCCAACTAGTACGGCGTCCCTAATAGACCACGTGCCGCGTCGGGGCGTTAAACAGCACACACGATACCATACACAAAAGCCCACGAGGCCAAAGGAAGCTACCGTTGGCCATGGGCACAAACAAGCGGTGCAAATGCGACTATTTCACAGTCGTTGTTTATATTATTTTTTTAGCCAAATGCAGTTCGCTGTGCGGAACATATCTGTTACTCAAGGATGGCGATTAAGCTTGTACTTTTGCTCTAAAGTACTCTACAGTAAAACAGTATTGCCATTCCATTACTCTGAAACGAACATTGCCTATCAGTTGGCATTACGTGTGCCCGTCATCCGAGTCCATTCACATCTCTTAACTTCCTCCATGATATCATCAACTAACGTTTGTTCTCTAATTTATTTTGCTTTACTTCTGTTTACCAACGTAGCTTCATCATTAATATTTGTGCTAGACCGCTGCGGTGTTTTCAATTCTACTTTAAGCTTTTTGTCAACCGTCCTCTAACTCACGCTGTAGCTCAATTTCGAGCACTCGAGCATGTTTTGCGTGGCCAAGGTTATGACCAAGCAACACATACCTTGCTCAGAAGTCCGGAATTCATAATTTGCAAAATAAGACTACCGCTGTCAGTTCTCCACTCTGAAGAGCGGTAGTTTCTTTGTTCCGTTCTGATAAAATTTAGGTTAGGTGCTAGATATGAAATACTGGCCCCGAAAGCCCTTCAGGGCTTGTTGGGTAACCGCCAAACCAGATTCAGTACGTCATGAAAAACAAAAAAAGGGGGAGGGGGAGAAGGAATCGCGTGCACAACAAGGTGAAGACGATGTAAATAAACCTGAATGTTGTAGTTATCACAAAACTACGGAACGTTCGGCCATTATTATATTCCGCCTGGCAATCTTCCTCTTTTTCGTGTTAGTATGTGAACGGAAAACCTCTTTTTTCTGCCTTGACTGACAGGCATTGTGGGCTGACGATACATCAAGCATGGAAACACAGTACGGGCAGGCTGCAAACACCATCTGTCTGAATTAGGCGGCCTATAGAGCCATTGTTCGCAATCTGTCACAGCCTCTTGCCGCCCCGCGTTGATCGAACGCATCCCGTCATAAAAACTCCTCACGAGAGCGGGCGAACACAAATAAATCACAGCGCGGCATCCACAAGAAATGCCATAAGCGGCCGATGTTGTGTCCGTCATCTTTATGATTAGCCTTCGCTTTGTTTTACTTTTTGAATCTATAAGATGTTCGATATTTCGCTGTCTGAAGGTAGCACCATTCACGAGTAAGCTTTACAGAATTACGGAGACTGGGCTATGAGACCAGTGTGAACGCTACCTACGAAGCTTCATATTATACTTTCCTGTTGATATTAAATTGTCGGATATTATTAAATTCTTGCGGAAGTATTAGATAATATCTAGAAACTTTAAATTTGGGGGGGGGGGGGGGGCTAGAAAGCCGTTGTGATGAGGCACATGGTGAAGTTGCAAATTCGTAGCGAACCAGTTTGAAAAAGTAGGGAGAAAGAGGTACCGCACTGGGAAGGCCTGGAATAAATTCGATCGTATGGGTTTCTTTAACATGCACTTACACCATAAGGTGAACATATTTTTTTTTGCATTTCACCTTCATTGAAATGCGGCCGCCACGGCTATGTTTCAATCCCCGGAATCACGTGCTAAGGAGCCGGAGGCCAGGACCCCTGAAATAACGCGGCGGGCACGTTGTGAAATTGTTTTCTAAACCATACTTCACAAAAGTTAGTTAAACGACGTAAAAAAATCCCACAAATATAATTTAGGATGTATTCCCGGTCGACTCTTTAACAGTACAGTGTCGAACAAACGGCTGTACAGCGACTTATGACAAATCGAGGAAGTGAAATGGGTCATGAGAATGCGCACAAGCGCGCAAAGTGTTTGCCGTTTGCAGCCTGCTTCGTTTGTCCACTTTGTCAGAGAGCGCTGTGGGGGCGTTTGTTCGACGCTCGCGTGATACTGTTAAAAAAATGGCCGGGTGTACGCCACTTATGACAGTTTTTAAGGTCTTTAATTGTAAGAAATTGGGCAAATGTTTTTTTTAGTGAGCCCCGATGATGTAAGTAATAGATTTCAAAATCTTTAATACTGAGGTTTGCACCATATTTTGTCTCTAACTCAAAGTGTGAGTTCATCTTCCTGTTTCGGACAAGAACTAAGTTTTAATTTTGCTTTTACCGCACTTCATTCATTTGGCGTAAGGCTACTTATATGCAATAGCATTATTGCGTTCCTCACATCGTTGAATGAGGAAACCGCAGCTGCACCCGACCTACATCTTTCTCGCAGGAGGCGATGATTTCTACTTTTTGGGAAGGCAACCTTCCATTTACAGTATTTTCTCGTCAGGTGCTGTTTATTTAGTTGCAGCTCCTGCGTGTGAATGTTACCGCCCAAAGTAGGCCAGAAAAAAAAAGAAGCCATTACAAGGCAAGACATGATCTGCAGCAAAGTTACTCTCATGTAACTCGCCTAATTAGATGTGAATATTTATCACAGCTGAGGCCGCTGTCTCCTCGGAAGTTTCATTTCTGCGTAACGGAAACAAGAACAACCACAAGGCAAAGAAAAGCCGTGCACTAAGGTGTTTACATACATCAATATAGCCCCGAGGAGCGGTTGCGGTTCATGCCAGACATTGTGGCATATCTATAACTTGAAGCTTGAAAGTTACTAGAGAACACAGAACTCAGGTAATCTGAATATGTAAAGTGGCTGCCAACGCAGAAGTTCTACTTTCAGTTTTATGACCGAGTCGAGGACCTGTGACCGCTATTTGTAATTAGGAAAGGCAGCCGTTATTGGCTTGACAACATTATTAGTGTTGAACATTCAGCTTATGTCTTTTGTGTTCTTGAAAGGGTGGAAGTGGAGAAGGAAAGGATACCAGTTCGGTTCTGCTTGCAATTTACAGTGGCGTGCAGCTTGGCTTCATCCTGAAACCGACTTTGCCATTTGCCTATTGCGAGTCATGCTTCATCCTAATAGTTTTGGTCTTATGATTACCAGTCAGGTATATGAATATGCTACCGGAATATGCGACGCAGCTCTGCTTACAGTCAACCGTACACAGTGCAACTTGGCGTTCCTCCGGAGTTTTGGTCTTCTAATTAACGGTCATAAATATGGAAACATGAAAACACCGCTGAAGTATGCATCAAGCATATGTAACTAGGCCAATGTTTTTCAATAGGATAGTTTCCCATGCACTTGTTTGCGCTGCTCCCATGACGTCAGATATCCAATTCTTCTTGTGAGACTTGATGTTCAAGAAAAATGCACCATTTATACAAAAACAAAATAAGTCGCACTCGTGTGTTTTATGTTTTGCTTCAAAAGTACATAATGGCGACATTCTTATCAACGCGCATATATTTAATTCATATGCAAATGAAATCTCTGCCAGAAGAATTGCAGCCCTTTCTCGTGCTGTTTCGACAAGATCAAATATCTCCCCATTGCTGAGATTAAGAACAGAATTTTTCGCTTTGTTTTTTCCCTTTGCTCCTTGTTTTCGAGCACAGTGCCCATGTGTGGAGTTTATTTGAAGCAAAACTGAGACGCGCTTCAGAATTCGAACTTTTTAATCCATTTGCGTCACATAGTGAAATGGAAAGTTGACTGCCGCAAAGAGAGGTTAGGATGCCGGCCGCTGCCGCCACTCTGCCATCTTCGCACGTGTGCCAGCCGTTTCATTCATTAGAAAAGTAGTCTGTTGTGCGAGAGGTCCGACAAGAACAACGAAGTTAGACCACGTAACCAGCCTTGTCGACAAAAAAAGAAAAGAAAATGGGATGGTTCCGGGATTTCCCCTACTGGAAGTTCGGAGAATAAACGGTGTGCGGAGCCGCACCTTCCTTCACCTCGAGTTCTATTAAGCGCCAGTGCCTCCAGGGGACCACTTGTGATCCCGGCGGGCAGGCATTTGCCCGAAGGCTCAGGGGACGAATCCGACACGCCATGCGCCCATGGTTTCTTTTCATTTCCCGGAGCAATTATTAGACTTTAATCAGGTGCCGCACTCAGAGCACCCGGAGCTGTCACCTTTAACCACGAGTCGATCATTCAGGACTTTCTTACCTTACTTTCTCTCCAGCTGTGCGAAACGAAATCAGAGCCAGCAATTATGCACCCAGAACTTTTTCTGCGTCGAACATCAATTTCTCACCCTGTTTTCTGCACTAATAGAAACGTCGTTTGCTCAATCATGCTTGGCGCGCCACTTACCAATGAGGGGTCATTTCAGGTCGGAGGCATTGACACCATTTCGAGCCAAATTTTTGCAGCGTACTTGGGAACCCTCCCGTTCTTTCAGTTCATCATTCTGTCCTTTGTTGCACTGCGTTTTCTTTGCCCTAAATTTGAGCTCTTATAAATATTATTCAAAGTTCATTCTTTTTCCTGTTTAGCCACATGCGCTTGCATGAACTGAGGACAATTTTTAGGCAATCTTTCTTTGCAAAGGCCTCTGCTGGTGGTCAGAGCAGTTCTTGTTCGGACTTTGATGAAGAAAGCCGGGTTATGGAAGCCTCTGAAAATTATTTGTTGCCTATGAGCAATGAGTCGGACGGTCACATATCAAGCTCGCCGCTACTGGCTACCGTGCTCGAGGACGGTAAACCACTCGGCCCGCCGCTATCCACGGAGCCAACAGAGTGGGTACAGCCTTTGCCACTCACCCTCTTGGACATTCGCAGCGCATAAAATAAAGACGTTTTTTGCCCGTCCTGTTCCACCTTCCAATTGGTTTATTCAAGGTCTCGTCACCTCCCACCACTAATGAGTAAATAAAGCTTCTGCGCGACGTATGTTGTCGTCGGTGAACCTAATGCAAGCGTCTGAAAAAACCTCGCGCAATCTACGTGAGGCCACACCTAAAGGATGCTATGCACACCTTTGTGCATCATACAGCACTCCGCAGCCTGCTCCAGCAGCACTACCACGGACCATTTCGCGCCCTCCAGCGGAGCTCGTCCTCCTGCATGTTGGACATCAACGACTCTCCAGAGATTGTCGCTCTCCAGCGGTGTAAGCTGGCCTACTTTGTCGACCAAAATGCTTCGACCCCATACCAACCAGCCCCTCGCGCCTGGCCTTGACACCCGTTCTTCGCTTGCAGGAGAGCACTCACTACAGCGACGGAAACGCGGCGCTTGTGCGTTGAAAACCCGCTTAATGGGAGTAGGAAGACATTTCGCGCAACTGATATAACGACAGCCGCGATTTTAAGCTACAATGCAACGCAGTGAATCATGTGTAGCTTTCGTAAGCCTCACCAAACGCACTTCTTCCGACCATACGTGGAGCCACAGCCGCCGAAGGGACGCGCGTCTGTGAGCGTGCGAATACAATCTGACTTCGCTGCGGTTTTGGCGGCTTGGACAGAGAGACTTAACATTTTGCGCTAGAGCTGGGCCCATAATTATTGGTACGCTGCTTTCGCAAACCCCCAGTTGATATATTTCATCGCAGATGACCTAAGCCGCATTATTTCCGCTGCACAGTAGCCGGCGCATTGTCGCACGACCACATTTGCGCCCTTTTCGTCCACATTCTCGGTTACCCAAAAAACTTGTACGCCACCTTTTGTCATATAAAAGAAATAACAAACCACGTATGACTTGTTTTTTTTTTCGTAAAAGGATTTAGCGCCAAAACAGAAAGAACACAGTGAGAGAGACGGGGCACATTACTGTGTGTTGTCTGTTCTGGCGCTACGTCCTTCCAGCAAGTATTACTAAACACGTATGACATATTTTTTCTTTTTTTTTCCATGACATTATTACCGACATGATCCCAGAGAAGTTGCGCAACGACTTCTCTTGTGCAGAGAATTCATTGATTTTTCTTACCTGAAATGCCGCATGCTGGGATATTACGTCGGTTGGGGGTGGGGTCTTTACAGTACACAGATTGTTTTTTTGAATGAATGCCTCGAAGCGCGAAGAATTAGAAACTATCCCTGCAGAAAGGCGATAGCAGCCTTTGGTTGTTCGAATACAAAAAGCGTTAAGGTGTGCAGTGAAATGTACTGACGGAGGGTAACCTGTTTCAGTGAGATCAAGGCGGTGTGAAACGCTGTCAGCAGGTATGGCGGCAGAAATTCCAGACGGCGAATGGTAATTTCATGTCGAACATTCTCGGACAAAGATTTTGTAAATTCAAAAATTGAAAAATGAAAAATTAGAAAATAGAAATATTGAAGGCAGTGGTCCAATCTTATGATATGTAGCAAAATTTTTCTTTCAATGTGTTTCCATTGATCGTGCCGAACATTTAAGTCTGTCATAGAAAACCAATGGGGAACGCTTTTGACGATAGCATAAATGTTAATAGCAAAAAATAATACAAGAGTGCCGTCAGGTGATCTGCGGGTATATTAATTGTTATCGTGCAACCTTACATTGCATAAAAAATTGCGTTCATAAACGGTTTCCCGCTCAAAAATCTTTTGTCCAGAATTTTTTGGTATGGAAGACATAACCTGGCTATTGTACGGCTTTAATTGAGGGAAACAAGGTTAAATTTTGACTTAGGTTTGCTGACGATCGTATGAACGGAGGAATCACAATGAAATAATCCTTCTGCATCATTTTGCATCCACCCGATGATGACAATAATCTTAGATATGTGAGGGGGCTCAAACTGCGCTCAGCTTTCAGTTTCAGACGCACGAATGTTAAAACGTTGAATATGTGGCGCGACGAGCTACGGGTATGCGAGATAGTGATGCCTATTGGTATTTAAAAGAACTAAATCCCCCCCCCCCCTGAATATGTTTCACGAGCCATTTCCAGCATGCTCAAAAGGCCGCAATGATAGCTACGGACGGAAGTAATTAGCACTACTAAAGCAAGCGCCTTGACACTGCTCCTGATTAGCCTCAATATTAGGCAAGTGAGCCGCATACAAGACGCTGCGAAATGCGCGTTTCTTATGCCGGCTGTTGAACCTATCACTCCTGGGCAGTAATTTTTTCTTTGTTTCTTACCTGTGCAGAGTGCGAATTCATTTATTAGATCATGAACGCACATGCATAGCTTAAGTGATCAGCAGGAATAACCTGTTACGTTTACCTGGCGCCTAGTCAAGCGCTGAATGCACATTCCTCTTGGCTCTAAAATAAGGATGCTGCGGATAAAGGAAAAAATGTGGTTCTTAAGCTGATTCGAAAACGTTTAGACATTGTGCTTAGTGCTTTAATAGGCTCGACCTCGTGCAGTTCCCTGGAGTGATGGTGACAATAAGGACGGTGGAAGCTCTTGAGAAAAAAAAATTAAATATTATGACAGGAGGTAGGTGGTAATGGCTGGAAGGGCAGTACGAGCTGCATTAAAAAAAGAAAGTAGTATAAAGCTAAACCAAAGACGTGGAGACATATATCTTGGGGATTCAGTTACAAAGTTAGCAATAACATACAGAAGTTTCTAAACACGAGTAGTCACGCTCGTGCCCTGTTTAATCCTTACGTGTACTGTTTCGCTCTGCGTTTACAGATCAACAGATAACTCACACATAAAACAATACGCTACTTCTGTACTGTTCCGAAATAATGTTCTTCCAGCTCCTCATGAGTGTGTGAGCAATAATGTATGCGCCTCTTCGTCTCCAAATAAGCAGGCGTTCAGCAAAGACTGTAACACCTACTATGGTCCCTTTCAAAACCTTCCAGAACCCGCGATCTGTTCATACAGAGCTGATCTAGCCGCTCTATAGCACTTCGAGACTATAAAAATGCGAGAATGAAGTTGGGGATGCCCTTTAGCTGTATGCGGGATTTTTTTTTAAAGGACACCTCATTGAAATATTAGGCAGCCGGATGAGATTGTATTCAAGAACAGTGTCGATAACCGGAGAAAGTTTTACCTTAGCGGTGTAAATTTATTGTTGTTTTCAAGTAATTTTCTCTTCAAAGTTCGAATACCATCCACATTGTCTTTTTTTTCCCACTGCCCACCAAACACACTGCGTCTATAAATAAGTGCGTGCGTGCGTGCGTGCGTGCGTGTGTGTGTGTGTGTGTGTGTGTGTGTGTGTGTGTGTGTGTGTGTGTGTGTGTGTGTGTGTGTGTGTGTGTGTGTGTGTGTGTGTGTGTGTGTGTGTGTGTGTGTGTGTGTGTGTGTGTGTGTGTGTGTGTGTGTGTGTGTGTGTGTGTGTGTGTGTGTGTTCGTTCCAGATGGAACGGCAGAAATAACGAAGACGAATAGGATGAGAAATGTCAAGCTGACCAGTCTTAAGTGGTTTTCGACTCGCATTCGTGCATAATCACAATAAAGCGGGTCACCGGTCACTCCTCTATCAAGCACGCCCAATTACCACGAGCGGGCCCCAGACCGACCCAGGTTTCTCTTTTACCCCGTCTGCAGCAACCCACGCTGCCAGGTCGCTGGCTCGCGGTCCACGTGGCTCGGGACCCACCAAGTGCCCGACCAGGGCGATAGCCGACGAAGTTTTCGTTGCTCGGGCACGCGTCGCACAAAGAAGGGCTCGGCAGCCTCTCCTTGAATGAAGAGTAATGCGGGCGTCTGTGGCTCCCGCCTTGCCTGCGCGCCTCTCGCGTGCAGCCAGGGTTTCGAAACAAGAGCGCCGTAATGACTCACCGCTGTCCGCCGCTGCCTGCCGAGCGCGGACGACGGGCAGAGGGAGTCGATTTCGTTTTCATGGTCACGTCTCGCTTCGTGCTATACAGACGAGGATAAGCATAGACGTGCTCCCCTCTCCCGTTTATGCGGCCTCGCTCGACTGGCAAGAGCGGCCCTAAAGTGTCCTCCGCTCGTCTTTCATTCGCGGCTCTCGAGCAGATCTCCTGCCCAGGAACTCCGCGCGAGTGGCGATAGCCGAGTGCGCTTTGGTCCTCTGAGCTCCTTGATTGAATAGTGAAACAGGGAAGCCAAAAAAAGGCCGCGAGTTCGGTCTGCTCTCTTGTGCTTGGCTGTGCATGAAAGGAAGGAAGATGATAAAAAGAAGTAAAAAAATATTCGTTGGGGTATGAAGCAATATCGAGTCAGACGCTTCAAAGCTGGCTGCGCAGCCGAAAAGGAAAAACTAAAAGACTACTGAACATTTTTTTGTCTAAACACAAAGAGACATTGGACTGCCAAAATTGCAAAATTGTAGTCTTAGAGTGTTTATGAAGTGAGAGTTCTAAACAGAGAGCATGGCATCGTTAGATAGAAGTTGAGTGCTTTAAGAGGTGTCCCCCCAAGCCTAGGACAGATTCTCACTCAAGGAATATTTACTCATCAGAATCCATCAAAACGCAGCCATCATGCAGCTCTCTTCATATGCTATTCTGAGAAAGCTGTGTAGCTCTGCTGTGTGACTGTGTGGCTGGGGTGGGGTGAGTGCTAATGCGCAACTGCTCTCTAGATTGTCAAGTAAGGCTGAAAGAAATCATCAGCACTTTTTTTCCCATAGGTGACATCAGAGCAAGACTGTTAAGAAAAGCCGGAGGGAAGCGAGCCACGCGGACAAATAAATCCAAGCAATTGTCTTCGAACTCTTATCTTATAATTGATCATGCTTCCGCGGATGGATTTACCAGAAAACGAGCAGCGAATATTGGGAAACTGGCTAACCAATTGTCGTTTTCAGAAGTTTTTAGGCCTTCGGGTGCGTTACTGTTCCCTGCTGTGCGGCTCGTGTGTGAAATTATCCCCCTCAGAGCTCTTAAAAATGGCTGTGCCAGTGCATTGTCAAACTCTCATCTTACACTTCTGTTTCCATGCGAGACTGGGCAAGTTAAGGAACAAGGAAAAAATCGCGGAGGCTATGAGGAGAGGAAATGTACGCTAGCAATTGGGCTCTCGAGCTCGATCGCGCTAAGCGTTGCAAGGAGGAGTAGATTCTGACTAAAAGAAAGATGCAGTAACTTTCGCGCGAAGCACGAACTGAGCGAACAGGTGCCGTGAGGCTGCGCTGAGTATTACCAGGAAAAGAAGGCTGCGAGGGGAGACAGGGCGTGTGTATCCCCGCAGTAGTCCTGTGCGTAATTCGCGGGCTTGATTGGAAACTTACTACGCAGGAATAAATAAACATATTCAGGTACAAGCGGGGCGCGCAGGGAAGTGGTCGGGGAGATTATAACACTGAAGTAGCTAAGCGGCACTGCGCGGCGCGCCGAGATAACCCGAACAGCGCAAGAACGCAACTGTGCGCTTTCAAGAAAGACTACACAGACGTGCGCGTCAGCGCGATTGCAAATCAGATCAAATAAAACCAGTTTTTCGCGTTAAAGCTCATTAGTACAGAGGATGCCTGCTGCGAAATTGTTGGTCTCAGTAGGACAGGAAGCCGAGTTTAAGTATTAATTTGCGCACGTAAGATAGTAATATTAGCCTTGGAAACTTTGCTGTTAATAAATGTAAAATCCGGCACATTCATGTCTTGTGAAGAAATCTTCGTAAAAAAAGCAGGCCGGCTTTCGCCATTTCTTTCATTTGGAAGCCTGTTTAGGAATCCACCTCGTTTTGTTTTCTTTTTTTTCGAAAGCGGCCACTACATTCGTGCAGAAAAAGGCATTTCTAGTGTAGCAGAACCGCAGACACCGTTACAAGCAGACTAGGGGCGCCTTCTACTGCATTCAGTGATTTGATAGTTGAAAAAAAAATCGAATAAGTGCTCTCAGCATTGCGGGAAGTTTCAAAGCGATTTGGCGACCGAGGTCAAATATGAAACTTTGTAATGCTCTCATGTGTCTCACCGCCGATTCTTAAATTTTCTGCGCCGGGAAATCACCCTGCACTTCGTTGCTTTTAATTTGCATGATATCCAAAAGCTGCTTCATGAATTCTACATCGCGTGAATGCTTAATTCCTGCATAAAAAGACCAGATAAATCCCCAAGCGCACGTAGGATCAGGAACGGGGAGAGCGAGCTTAATGAGTGTGGACAGAATAATCCCTTGAAATTTGCTGCAGGTAATGGCCTGATATCCTGGGAAGGAGAACTAAAGCTCCCAGACAAGACAGCTGTAATAAAGGATCAGTGGAAATGGTTGAGTCGCACTAACCCTGCCTGCACGGCAAGAGCCCATCCTATTCACTTATTTGCACATACTTCAACATTTCCGACTATCTCGCAGAGCATACTCATCACCTCGGAAAGAATGGTATGGTTTTAACGTAGCTAAACCCAGTAGACGAGGGAAAGCATGTGTTTAGCCCAATTGGCTCATGGTTTTGCTTTGCTGGGTCGTCGGCACGTCTGGCGACGATATTAAACCTCAGGTTAAGCTCTCGTCTAGGTTAAGTTGATCTAATCTGTTCGCGCCGCAGATGGAAGCTGATAGACACGGCGATGTGCAATGCACAGCACGAGAGTGTGCTGAAGTTTTGCACGAGTGTGATCGGCTGCGGCGACAGCATAGTGCCCTCGTGCAGTGACCAGCAAAGCTGATCTGTTCGCGCCGCCACGGGTTCGAAACGTAGTCGCGGCGATATTTACTTTATTTCTGCTTTTTCTGCACGGAGTGTTGTTATGCTATGCTTTGCCAAGGTCACCTTCAATGACAATCTTCACACAAACTCGGTGAGCCGGTTAGACCTCGTGAAGTAATGCTTTCGCACCGAAAACTCCGACTAGAGGAGGCAGCCTCGTGGCGCTAAATCCAGACTAATATTTTCGCCCATCTTGCGCTTAGGTACCAATTTTGCCCTACACGTTACCCTGTACCCTGCAAATAGCTCTTCTTATGACACACATCCAACCCTCTACTATTGCACATGAGAATGCCCCAACCCTCCCTCAGTATCTCTGATACCCCACCGCTCCTCCTCTCAGTGGGAAGCCATCCTGTCTAGCATTGCCCGAGCCCCCCAGATAGCTACGGCAAATGGGGCCCTAGGTCTCCGTCCAACCTTGGCTCATAACAAGTTTTTTATTTCTTGTCCATCATGATACAGCATTGTATTTAGAAAGGTGCATCATATCTACAAGCGTAACCAAGTTCTAATTCCCTTGTCTCTCTGTGGAATATAATTTCGCTCTGAGAGAAAGCTTTCGAGTAAACTATTTCTTTTCTCTTTTCTCGCCATTATAAAAAGGAACATTTCATTATTTCAGTGGTCACAAGTATCTACAAGGCAGGCAGACATGCTTCGACAGAACGTGAAGATCGCAGAAACACAAAACTTACGACGACGATAAGTTTCATAGTAGAGAGAGAACTTTCAGCGATGTTGTAAAGATGAAATCATATTCAGTGGGATTGACCATGCAAGGTGCATCAGGAGTTCCAAAAAATAGCCTAGGACCCTATTTTTTAATCATCATAGGCAGAGAAATTTGTTCAACGTAGCAATAATGCACTTCCAAAGTACCTAAAATGCATGTATTGCAGTGATAAAATAATTAAAGAAATTCCCTCCACGAGTACTGCTCGTCACGTTACGCTACCTTCAAGGCAGAAGTTTATGTTACGAAGTCCCATCCTCCGTGAAAAGCCGTAAGCTTGTGACTGAGCTCTCTTAAATGTCCTACTACTTGTTTCAAACAAACGCCTTTTTAAAACGTGAAATGAAAGTTAAACAGTTCACGGCGGGAACCATGCGCTCGTTGTAGGCTGGAGGAAAATACGTGCAGCTCTGCGGAGACAAAACTACGCACGCTACAACATGTTTTTTAAATGCACGTTTACCATTCTTAGCGAGCACAGCGACTAGCCCAGGAACTCGAAAGTTTCGCATGGCTTGATGTCACAAGAACCGCAGAAAGTAAAATAAAAAAGCTCTCTCTCATAAATTATGGTATGCATCAAGATGTAGATTTTTTATGGCAATGCAAAAAATTAACACACAAGAAGTATCGGAAAAATACATAACCGCATAACCAAACGCTAACGAGGTCAGCAATCAAGCCAAGAAAATTAGGAGCCGGAAAGCGGCTGCCATCTCCTAGCTGAGCAAAATGCTTCTTGCACCACTAGGTCATGTCCAAATCACTGCATCACTGTTGGAGGCTTAATAATCGATGAATCGCTGAATGATTGCCCTGTACCTTAACAATTACTTTTCCAAAACCTCTACCTTGTTACGCTTGCTGCGTTTTTTGTTTCACACTGAATGAGCCACAGGTGCTGTTCTTTAATTTTATGCGCCTGTGTTGCAATAATCTTTCCAGTAAAAAGCAGCCCTTTGGCCCCTCCTAAAATGGTGTCACGCAAAACTGGGCTTGCGTTTTCTTTCTGTTCTTTGCTGAACACAAACTCCACGACACGCAATAAAAAAATTCGCAGCACATGCGGGTAGCAAATTCAGGAGTTGCGCTAATGCTGTTTACGGCCAGCAGTCATCTAAAACGTGCATTTTTTCGTCTTTCGCTTAGTCTTAGTTTGTTTAGTCAGACGACACGACCAAAGCATAAGGTGGCATAATGACCACATAAACATAACAAAAGCTCGCGTAATCGCACGGAAGAAATTGCCGAGGTCTCAAGTTTAAAGTTCTCTCTCCGCTTACCGTCTGCGTTCAGCTCAGAAAGATGAAAGAAGTTTCTGGTCGTTGGAGCTTTGATAAAAATAGATGAGAAGAACGGGTTCCGCGTTGTTCCACAGGTAAAGCTGAAATGCAAAACTAATGATCCGGAGCTCAGCCGCGGACTTCTTGCTTTTCTTTTCTTTTCAGAAAGTTAGCGAAAGAAAATCGGCGACATCTTGACAAGGCCTGTTATACCCTAAATGAAATTCTTCGAACATAGAAATAAAAAATTTGGCAGGCTACCTCGACTACCACCCAAGAAGCCAGCACTGCGTTCTCTCTGGCTGGCAGTGCAGAATGTTTAAACAACTTTCATGCAATGCTTGTTCTTTTTCGGAACGACTTATAGTTATTCTCAAGCTTTCGCGAATCCCGCATGATGGGTATGCCGGCGTACGCTCTCCAGACGGCTTTTTCTCTAAGCTATGAACTTCGACATGCATCATGACTCGGATGACGGCGTGGGCACACACACGGCCAATGTAACATGTGCTAAAAGCTGCTGCAAAATGATTCGCGTCGCGTTTTCTAGACTGTACTCTGTCTCATCATGTCCAGGCAGCACAGTAATACCCTACGGTTCACTTAGTTTACTCAAACATGCGAACGTGCACTTGCACACAACCACACCGCGACGCGCGAGTCCGTGACCAACCTACATTAGCAGTGTTGGTTTGGAGCAGTAGAGCACAGGACGCATGGAAAAGTAGCATATATTTGACGCTTCTGAGTTGACCAAAAATGAAAGTAGGCTGCGTCTCAACAAAATTGCTTTCACGAATAGGGTTTCACCTCGAAGCCTCCGTTCAAGGACTGAACCGTGTGATGTCTTATCTGTGTGGGTGGCTTGATGTCATGCAAAGTGACGTCTTCATTTTTATGGCTTACTGGAATGCCACCTCGTTGGTCATAAATGCGTTTTTTTAGTACTCTTTAGCTTCCTGCAAAGACTTTGATCGGTCGAAATCTCTTCATCCTCTCAGCGTTCCTTAGGCATCGTCTAGAGAAGAGCATGCTTTATAATCAAATGCTCACTGTAACAACCGTACTTCTTCGGCTTAACCTGTGGCACCGTTGGGTGCATATGTCGAATGTGGGTTCACTGTTTTCTCTAAACGCTGAGCCAAGCGTAGAAAAGCTAGCCTTAAAAACTTATGGCGCCCGGCATACAATGTTGGTTCAACTACGTGCCAGGTTAAGCAGCTAGAAGGAAGCATTTAATGAAAAACTAAAAAAAAATGAAATAGAAAGAAATAGCAGTCAGCGTGAATCACCCAATGCGCGTGCTGAAATACACTGTACCCGTTTTCTTAACACGTGTATCGACGTGTTCTTTATTTAAGCGAGTTATTATGTATGAATTCTATTTCACTAAAATGGCCGTTGAAATGATATGGATTATCTTAGTTTGACCCTAAGTAAAATATTTTCTTGGTTTCTCGCTCTCTCTGTAGCCATATTTCGTTATTTCGCATCCATTACCGTTGGGCTCAATATCTCTTTTTATTGTCCATGTTTCCTTACCAAAGTAGACGTTTCAGACTTCACTGCAGAGATCCTGTCTTTACTGCACACGGAAATGAATGATTGGACTATATACTTCGAAGTAGAACAAAAAGTGTCTTGCTCGTCGGTATCTCCTAAAAAAAACGTTGTTAATGCTCTGTATTTCTAGAGCCCCTGGAGCTGCATTAATAAGAAGCGTAGGATAGAAATTAAGCCTACAAGAGAAGTATTTACGCCTTCTGTGGCTTGACTCCGAGCGTTCACTGCGCAAAAGTGCGTGGCCTGAACTGTTGCAATCGCGAAGCAAAAGCGCACAACCATTCTGAAACTGTTCACTTGCTGCTCACTTACCCTTCGCTGAGGTAACACCCTCTCTTCTCTACGCGCTTCATCACCCTTGCCCTTTCGTCTGGCTTCATTCTCCTGAGGCCAACTTCCAATCCTCCCTAATAGCAGCTTCATCGCTCATTTCTTCCCTTTCGTCAAAGCTCACCCGTCTCTCCTCGATTGGTGTTACATCGGACGTCGGACAAAGCGGACGTTCCTCATGATAGTGCTGAGGGTTATCCTTCTAAACACTGGGCGAGCATTTAATACAATCACAACAGTGAACAATACTGCATTCTTCTAGAAGGTTCTTGCGTTTCCTTTCACTAACGACACTGCCTTATGTGAATTGGTCGCCTATAAAAGATGCTTTTCCACAGCAACACACTTAATGAGGTGCAGCATTTTTTTTTTGCGGACGAGTTGACGTTAGTCGAGAGGACACTGAGGAAAAATTGAAGTTGTCCTAAATCGATCGTTTACCGCTTCCCCCCCCCCCCGCCCCCCCTCCGCTAATAAAAAAGACGCTACGTTCACTAAAACAGAGTACTTAAAAGCTAGAAAAGAGCAACAAAATAGCAAACAAGTGTCGTAGTTAGCGTCCGTTCCCATCACTACACTGCATTGACGTCAGGGAAGATATTTCGTCACACAGAAATGAAACGAATGATCATTCACCTGAATATTGAGGAGACTTTCGAGTCACAACCGCTAAAGCACTTTTATTGCACAGGCGAGAGTTCAAGAAAAGATAAACTAGCTAAATGAGACGCAGAAAAGCAACCATAATCGCTATCATCCCCAACGTCATGAACTCGACACACAGTGCGTGCAAAAGGCTTGAAAATTATCCCTGAAATTCTCAGCGGTGAAGTGTCTTTCGCTGGCGAACGGTCGTTTACAGAGTCATGACCGGTTCCCGGGCTATTGGGTTCTATTAAGAACAAAACACCGATAAAGTTGTCCTAAGTGTCCTCTCAAATTGTTGCAGGCGCATTGAGGGCAGGACGCTGTGTGATATCGATAGCGTGCTGCGTGCCTGAAAGGTCATATATTCGAATTAAGTAACCAAATGACACACTACAGAACGCGCAGAGAAGAAACATATCCTGTTTTTGTAATGAATATTTACCTGATACGCGCTTTTGAGCCACAGCTGTTATTGGTCGCTCCCGCCTACGACGGCAGGGTTGGGAGCTGAAAGAATGTATTTCTCCGCCTCTGGCTTCTATGGTGACGCTAAAAAACAGCGAGGAGGAAAGAAATACCAAGAAATCAATATTTACGGAAGACAGACTGACACTTCCAACTCTTGGCGTCCGTATATCTTTAAGCGCCAAATGAAGTGCAGTTATCACAGTTAGCTGGGAAAGACTCCGTCCAGGCATCTGCTAATTATTAAAGTTCACTTATCAAAAGAGGCGCTTTATTTTTATTTAGTTTTTTCTTGGAAAGAGGGGTGCTCTCCTTCTCAGCTCATTTTCTTGAGCGACAGGCCTAGGGTAGCTGTAGTACTGATCTTGATTTCGAGGTGACGGAAGTTTTGATGAACAGCGAATATTTGCCAGTGCAGCGAAGCTTGTGATCACATACGTGAAACAAGTGAAGATTTAAAGTAACTTTAAGGAATAATTGAAGATGACTTGCATAGAAAGATTACCATTTCAAATAACGAATGCCATACTTTAATTGAAAACAGAGATTTAATAGCTAGAAAGGATAAAAAAAATAAATTTGGCTTTCGCCACTACCAGTAAATTTTGCAAGCACACTGGGATAGGTCGAAACAGTTGTTCTAGCGAGCAACCCTGAGGCTAGGCTTCCCTTCCCAGCACTCATCAAGGAGACCTTTCCGGTCTTGACCTTACTGGTTTGAATCGAGCGAGGGGGAAATTTTTGAATGCAATTTTATCAGAAATAAAAGCGTCTCTTGCTGTCGTACAAACATTGAAATATCCGAATGGAGCCACAGATTTGATTATTACTAAGAACAAAATTGGATAGAGTTGTCGTCAATGTGCTTTTGTGGCTTTTCATCACAGGCGTGCAAGCGGTTATGCATTTACTTCTCTATCGCGATTACGTTCTTGTGCGTGGACTTCTGGGCTTATCTTTGATCAATATTTAGCATCTCTACCTGCTACAACTCCAGCGACCTTAAACTCAAGGAAGCCATATGTTCTTCTATGATCTAGTTACTAATCCTAACTTGCATCTTTCTCGTCCTCGAGAGAAAAAAGGTGTGAAATAAAACCATGCCACTTGAAAATCACTCTAAAAAGGTAACTCGCGCGTCTTGAGTATGATTATTTCATTATCTGGTCGCGCTTCTTTCACGAAGTGCTGGTCATTAAAGAGGAAGGCCTTGCGTTAAAGAACAAAAATTTCAAAACAACTTTCTACAATATTTTCGCTCAGAAAGATAAGAAGTTGTAAAATTTTCTGAAACATACCGGACTTGAAAGCGTCATTACTCTCTGCACTTTTCTGGCGTGTTTTGTTTGTCTTGGTACTGTAATGCCTTACAGACCATTTCCTTTATTCACTGAAAACTCATTTTCCTATTTCTCTGAATTCTATCTCAGTTGCATATATGGCTTGCAATATTTATGTTGAGAGTGCTGTTGAGCAGAAGAGCAGCATAATTTTTTTCTAGGTGTATGCTTTCTAGACACATTTCCTGTATCTTTCTGGGTTCTCATCGCTCCTTAATAGTACTACTTCTAACCACAATGCCTCCTAAGGCAAAGAAAAAAACTGCAATCATTTGCGTTTTACCTTTTCTCTAATAATCGTACAAAGAAAAAGAGCAGCGCGTCGATCGAAAAGGGGACTTCATCAACACGGCATGTCGGAAATGAACCGAGACGTGCGAGCCCAATACAGCAGTAACGATCAGTTGATTGATGCACCAACCGAGAGAGAGGGAAAAAAACGAATCAACACCGGGCCTGAAAGCCGCGTCTGTTATTTATTGCATCTCTGCGACCGGCATCACACTAGGCTGGCGACATTGGCACTATTTCCCTCTACATAATCGAGCTCCGTCTCACCGACCGGCCGTCTGCATAAATCTAAAAGTACAACGCCTCTGGCGAGTGTAGTGGAAACCAAGAAAAGGGAAGATATCAGTGAGTGCATGCGTTGCAACCGCCATTACACTAGGTGTCTCGAGTAGTGGACCAAATAAGGAAAAGAATGAAACTCTATGCTTGAATAAAATGCGCGTGCGGGAAATATAGGACCGGAAACGGCCGACGAGTGACCCCGTGATAAAAAAAAATGACGCTCGTGCTCTCTTTTTTGTTTCAGAAAATATCCGTTCTTCGATCTTTAATGTGCATTGCATGTCGCGACACCCACTATGGCAGGTTCGAACCAACAAGGGCTAACCTCAAAACGATAGAATGACACACACCAGGAATTACGAGAAGGCAGGGTTTTCGAAGCATGAAATGCAGGAAACCATGTTTATCACTATGCCAGTAGAGAGCAGTAAAGACGCTGCTAGCCGTCGTATCTTCGGAACGATGAATGAGACGACGGCGATCAGCATTGAGCTCACATCGTGAGAATAGAGCATATCATTCCTGAAATTCGCGGCGTTCAGAAATGATTCCAGCCTCATTGATACATCTGATAATATAACAGCAACTATGTCACTTCATGGTTTGGTAGTTTTCAACTGAGTCAGCGTAGGGAATGAGTGCTAAGATAACAAGAAAGAAGGAGCGTTCAAGTTTAAACATGCTGTACATTCAACGCTGCTCAAAGACGATCAAGACAGCGCCTATCAACAATTTTTTTTGTGAACTTATGGGTCAACACCTACTGTACCACAGTCTAACAATTTACACTTTAAAAATCTACATAAAGAGAGAGCCGAGATACTGAAAAAAGGTTAATTTGATAACACGCGGTAAGAAAATGCCACCGTTTGTGTATACATGAAACAGCAAGCACCAATTCCGAACTTTGTTCCTCAGTGTCAATGCAGAACTGGAGTAAAACATTATCAAAATTCTTGAGCGGATTTCGTGTCCTGTAGCAGTCATACCTCATAACTTGGCGAACACTGTGCAGCCTGAATTGTGGCACTTGCTGCGTATATTTTGAAAACATGCTATTCAATCTGTATATGAAGAAATAATGAAAAAAAAACGATGCTCATATTTACTTTCGAAATGGCTACTTCAGAATTCCCATTGTGGCGAGAAGACCAGTTTTCCTCGAGGGCAATTGTAGCGTTAAGCGCCCACGACCCGGCGCGAGAGCGTGGCGCAACTACCGAACGTTAGTATAGTTGAGAGAAGATTAAATCGAGAGAAACAGCTACGAGCGTTGTTGCTGTGTCGTCCCGCTGTCAAATGCGGTTCTTGACTCTCTCCTTTTTTTCATTCGTCTGAGAGAGCGAGTTGGCTGAAATTAAACGTCCACATTGTTGTCTGCAGGAGTGGTCCTGTTGGAGCGCATAAAACCGACTGGGCAGCTGGGGAGTGGGAATCGCTAACCCGTCTAATTTTTACGCATAATCACTGTCTAGAATATTTTCTGGTCTCAATATTTCCCGTTCCATGTTTTCTTAGCAGCGGTAAGAGCAAAAGTAAGTGAATGCCTTCTTCCATATTGCACATTATTCTCTTCTTGTGGCTTCAGTATTTATGCAGTTAGAGGGAAAATGGGCCTTCTTCCACAAGTGTTCTTAGCGTTCATCGCGGGCCTCCTTCATGTTCTGCACATAGCAAAAAAAAAGCAAAGCAAAAACCCAAGGAGCTGTCCTTCATTTGCTCACATAGCCCGGTTTCTCCAGACGCGCGGGACTTTTTTCTCGGGTTCCTTTACACGCGAAAGGCGGGCGGCGACACCGTCCTCGTTGACGTAGCGCACAGCCGCGAAACAAAGGCGTGGGCACACATACGCCCGCTTATGCAGCGCACACCGCTCAAGACGGCATTGTGGGGCCAGGATTATCAGAGGCGCCCACACAATGAGGACAGGGTCCAACGAAACGGCCAACGCGGCCCTCATATTGAAAGCCTCGTTGTAATTTCGCGCACCCATTTCTTTCATAGCTGTCCGCTTTGCGGCGGCACGCTGAGCCAACGTCCGCTGACGCCGGCTTCATACGAGACCACATAGTGCTCGCACGTGCCGCAACACGCGCCTCGCCGTCGGAGAGTTCATTATGTCCAACTTCTGCGCGCCTCAACAGTCTTTCGCCCTGCCACGCCCGAGCGCCTGCGCTTGCTCTGACGCGAGGCGAACGCCACGCAGCGGTCCTGCAGGGACTGATGTCTGGGTCGGCGCGCGAGGCCCAAGCCCCTGCTCTTCGCTGTGGTCCGAAGCAGGGAACGCTCACCGCGGGCTCGGTACAAAGCACAGGAGTATTCGGAGGAAAACAAATAAAAAACAGTGGAGCCTCACTTTTCGTACTTTTTACTTCAACTTTTCTAAACGGCTTTTGTTTTGAAACGAAAAGCTTCACTACGCCAGGTAAAGCAATCGTCGCGTAGGCTGGAGAATGACCTTGAACGACCTTCAGCCCAACCACGTTAGCTATATGTGGTACCACATATGGTAACCATATATGGTACAGTTATGGTGTCGGGCCCTTATCCCCTGACTCTGACCCATGACCTTTAGTTGACCTTTGACCTTTAACTTTGACACTGGGTAGCCTTTGAGTTGACCTTTCACCTTAAGAGCATGCGATGGGGTGATGTGAAGCCCGTGATAGCATCCGATGGGAGTGTCGTAAGACCATGTGATAAACGTCATGCCCACGTGGTCGTGTGGGTATATATAGAACGGCTGTTGCGAGCGTGTAGCGCTGCCACCATGGACAAGCCTCTGACGCTTAGCAAGCGTCCTTGCTTTCGCTGAATTCCAAGGTTAGCCAAGTCAAGACACTGCCAATTTTTTTTCCTTGCTGCGGCAGACATATTACCGAGCTTCGTCATAGCGAATGCGGCGCCCTAGTATGCAAGAGCTAATTAACTTAAAATAATTTGCTTTTCCATAAGGAAAGAGTGAAAGTGTCTGTGCTGAATTTTCGCAAACGACGAGAAAATGACAGATGAGTGGGAAGGTTGAAAGGTAGTCATGTGCATAGGCCAAGGAAGAATTGGCGGTGCATGCATAGCGGATAGTGCCACTTGAGCTGAATATCGTGCGAAAACCTGTAGGTTGTGTAAAAAACGACGGGTGGTACTGCTTTCGAGGAAGCCTCGTTTCAAAAACTTTCACTCTGTTTGCAGTGAGCATAGTTTTTATTATTTTGAGAACTTGGCACGTGACATAATATGGGCAGTCAATATACTGTAGAAGACCGTGAAGGCTATTTTCATCCAGGCAATTGATCAGGCTCTGGATCTTACCCATAGGGTAAAGCCCTCCTGCTTGGCAGCCGTCTGACCAACTTCCTGTAGTCGTCATAGTTCCAAGAATAGTTATTAAGGTAATAGTCAGAACAGGATGTCACAACGATCTTCAGAGGAAGGCTGCGGGATTGTAGGCCATCGGATTGGTATTGATATCTACCAGTAGAGTTATTGTAATCGCGGGTTGTTCCGCACGACAAAGATGAAATCTCTGGTCTTGTTGCAGGTTGCTGTTCTGAACAGTCGTACACGGTAGGTTGGTCATAAGGAACGGTGTAGGAAAATCAGCCATATCTAACATTCTTCGAAGTGGTGGCGAGAGAGTCAAATGGGCGATGAAGTGTGCGCATGAAAATTGTAAATAATAGCCATGAAATGCTGCACATATAAATAAGAAAACACATGTTCAGAATAAGTCGGTAATTTCAGCGCAGACGCACAGTACTTAAATTGAGCATAGCCCTACAAAGAAAACAGCGGGTTTCTTAGGGAAAATGTCATGAACTCAGTCGAACATTTAATACTGTGTGGCGTAAGCAACTTAGGAAAAAATCGATTCGACCCCTTTACTGGGACATATAAATGTATAACCTAATTAAGCTACTGTCGCACGAAAAAGTGATGTTTGCCACTCATGGTTTAACTAAAATTCGTAGCAGCAGCAAATTTTAGGTACGTTTGATTAGTAGGACCTCGACGGATAAAAAAAAACTGAAATGCTTGCAAATGAAAATAATTATCGCTTCATCTGTCTAAATACCAGCCTTGGCCATGGCGTGTCGCTACTGTGCAGTTAAGCCAACGCTCGCGTAGTACTCTGCAGTTGATCCATCGTTCGAGAGCACATATTTTCTTATTCTCTAAAGGTGCTTCAGTTTAGCAGACATGTCCATGTTTTTCGACAAGCAACCAGCGGAAGACTCCTCTTCCTGGCAGTCCTATGCCAGCTGTAACTCCTCGAAAAGTCCGCATTAATTTTAAGTAAGCGGAGATTAAATAACAGCTCAAACATAAAAAAACGCAACGCCTCAGCGCAGTCACTAAATTACTGCTGTATAAAGGGTGCGCAGTAAGATAACATAAAAATTTCAACCAAGGTCACGTGCAGCCGTATTTTATATCCATTTTTCATTCTCCATTTCGCGTCCATTTGGTCTTCTGTGATTGGTTACTCAGCTATGTCTGCGGCTTAAAGCGTTCTTGAGGAGAAACAACCCGGCCACTGGGCGGTTGGCGACCGGACTTCACCACTGGCTTCCATTGGATGCGATATTCAGCCACTGGTGAGGTGCACCGCAGCTCTCTGTTAACAGCAGGCGACCGGACCTGAGCGCTGGCCGCCATTGGCTGCGATATGCACCCAACGGTGAGGTATGGTAGACGACCACCCAATGGCCGGGTCACTTGTCACAGACGCTTGAAAGTCGCGGGTACATCTTAGTGGGCAATGACAGGACCAGATAGACACTAAATTGACACTGTAAAGTGGACAGCTTATGGAATACGGCCCCAGGGACCCGGATTCTGTAACCGTCCATTTCCTTTCAGTTCCATCTGGCCCGCCGCCATTGGTGGTTGCTCCCTTTGCCGTGGGGCGTCACAGCAGGCATCATGGTGGTCGAGACAGAAACATGCCAAGGACGTCACATGCTAGCATAAACGCGTCTCGAGCGCACGTGCCACTGGCCGACCGGCATCGACGTCCACGTGTTATAGAGCACGGCAACACGTTTGACACGCCTGGCGAGCCTTATCGCCGCGAATCGAGTCTGGGTAAAGAAAATGGCCGTCGTCTGTGCGATGAACTGGCGCAGTGTGGTCCGTGCAACGCAGGCAGACTGGATGTGGCTGAACGAGGCTGGCTAGCGAAGGCGCCGCGACCAGACCGGCTGTGGCAGTGATTAGCCGTTTGCTCTCCCACCTGCTGCTGCTTTCGTCGCACTGACGTCAAGACCAAATAACACCAAGAGTGGAATGAACAGGCACATAATGCGGCCCCTGGGACAGCCAGAGCGCTCAGTTTTCTCTCAGCCTAACAACAAAAGCCCCTGTTTCATAGACATCTCATCACATCACTTTATTTCCATGAAGACCCAGTCTGGGAGCGCGACATTTGCCCAAAGACAGTGGCCATGTCGAAACGCTCCATAGCGTGATGCACAGTGCGGTTGTCTGCTCTCCGTGAGCTGGGCATGAGTATAAGGAAAAAAATAGCTAGGTTTTTCTCGTGTCTTGCATGTAGTTTCTTGTGTGTACACGAGAAAAAGACCTCGTCTTCAGTTTTCGACAATGGTGTGAAATTTTTCACTCTTTACAATTAGAAAGTACCTTTTATCACCCTACTGAGCTAAGTGTGCGATGCTTGCAATTACAGTGAGGAATTGGGAGAAGAAAAAAACACCTCCCAATAAACACAGTTTTCTTTACTACTGTTAGTCATTCCTGAAAATAAAGACAAAATTCTAATCTGTGAACGCGATTATCCAAAAGGGCTTCAAGTACTATAACAAGGCAGTCTATTTAATTGTCGACTTCCCGCATAAAGCACTTGTTTTTCTTCATTTTTTGTGCATACCAATTCGCACGTGTGTGCTAACGGTTCTATAATTTGGTGCGGCCTAGCAGTTTGCTATATTAGTATCTCAGCACATGAACTAGTGTCAGTAAACGATGCACATTTGCGTTTTCTTCTCTGCGAAGAAAGGAGACGCATTTCTGAAGGAGCGGGAATCGTTTCCAGGATAATTATTTAAATAACTGCATTTGGCTAACAAACCGTTGTGCGTCGACGCGGACCTAGACGCAGCTCCGCTTTGAAACGAAACCATTGAAAAACGACAGACATTATGCCATGCCGCGATACTACTGCCTCCTCGTGCCGCTAATGCTTGGTCAACGATCAAAGGTCATTAGAGGGCATTGCACTGAAAATAAATTATTCGGGATTCAAACCAACACCGGTGCAAAGTAGAGAAGCTTCATTTCCCGACGCTTCAGGAAAGTCTACCTTTTCTTTTTTTTTCACTGCTTTCGCTTCACAAGAACAAAACATGCATTGTTCGATTCGTGACAGTATATGCAGGTTTACCGGGAATCTAGTGTTAATAAAGTTCTTCAAATTTGCCTCTTTCTCCAATACACTTATGCGCCCAAGTGCACCTCGAAGAGTTTTACACACCTCTACTCTTTGGCGCACGGATTTACTGAAGTTTTGTGAATATCTTCCACACAAATATGAACATGGAAAACAGCCCAAACGGCGCTCCCATTTACTGTCAACCTGCTGACATTAACATACCATGTAGAACAACGCCTCCTTTTGTCGGTGACAAAACGAAGTTTCATGACGATCTAGATGAGAACGAACTAAACTAGTGAGACTGAAGTATCCTTGGGTGACCTTTAAATTATCGGTGAAACATTAGCGAAAAGAGGCCGCTTAGAAGAAACCGGATAAAAAGTAAACTACGTGAATCTATATTGAATGGCCATTTCCTGAATGCTTGAGGTGCCGTATCAAAGGTATATATCGAGGCATTTGTCTGAGGCATTTCATGGTAAATAGCATTCTCGCAGCAATTAGTCATAGATAAGATTTCTTCATTAAAATATAATAAAAGCAGTGGCATTTATTTTAAGCAGGAAGGATAAGCTCATGTTTTAAAAGCAGACAGTATATTTAATGTCTGTACGAGAGCAGCAAGTCCCCGATGCCACGATATCAAGCGTTTCCTGAAAAGAATAAAAACGACTCACGGGAACGTTTTTTAGAAGATCAAGAAAAAGAAACGATGGCTTTGACGATCGTTGTTGAAAGTTTCAAGCGCTGTTGAAAGTTTCATGCTGATGGAAGCTGTCGTTACATAAAAAACATGCTGTTTCTCAAAACACTGTCTTCTATGTTCTCATTTATCGAATTTTCCCCATACAGCGTTTGTCCCCGCCTTTAAATCCTCACCTGCGTCTTGACCACATCCTCGTCTCCAGCTTGCTTCGCGTTTGCTCGTTTCTTTCGTTCGTTTGTTTGTTGGTTACTTTCTTTTTATCAGGCCACTTCTGAAGGCCGGAATTGCAGGGAAGAGTTCCTGCTAAGGTTCCGGAAACAGTCTTATATACATTTAAGGTGACCAAGCGCTTGTACCTCATGTTACCACTTGCTCTGTTTAGCCGCTACCGCGTTCATCTATATACTGCAGCTCTTCTGTATCTCACCTTTTGTTTCCCCTCCGGCAATCCACTCTATAAAAACCTTCTCTTAGTCTTTACGGTCATGCTTGTTTACTTGTTTCCGTTCCTGTCGTCTTTTATTTTAGCCTGCTTCCCCTTATTTACGCTGTCTTCGTCTCCCCGAGGGTGCCTTAACCCTTCTTTCGCAGCTTATAATCAGAGCTGAAAACGGGCAGGCGCACCGCGTTCTGAGAAATCGATTTGCTGTCGCCAAACGAGAGACGAAGAGCAAACCTGAGCTTGAGGCAATATTCTTCCTTTCTTACTGCTGTTATTTATTCACTTTTTACTTGCGGGTGGTCGTCGCCGCTGTTGAAGCAACTCTGACGCTTTCAGTGCGCCAGAAACCACCTTAAAAATAAACTTTTTTTTTTCTTTGCCGGATTCTCAAAGCGCTCGTTTGATCTTTCCGATACACGGGTCAGGTCGGACAGACGCGAAGCACTTTTCTCCGCGCGGTGGCACGGGGGAGGGGCGCGGCACGCCGATGGCAGCGCAATCTGTGCACACCGGACGACAGCGGTACATTTGTCCGGGCCGCTCTCCGTTTGCGAAAGAGACCGCAGCCAGCGGTTGCAGCGCACTCTGTCCGGTATGCATGCTGGCCGTCGACGGCAAAGTGCCAAGGATTGCAAAACGCCGCGTACGCCACTGGTGTCCCCGAACGCTCCTCTAGAAGTGAAGTAGATGCACGCATTCAGCGCAGCACGCCGCTTGCACAAGGACATTCTCAGACAGAAACGCGGTGTTGGAACTACGAGCAACAGAGACAGTGCGAAGAGAACATCAAGAAAACAGAGAAGAAAGAAATATCTCGTAACACTACGCATTCTGCGCTTTCCGTTTCATAACTTCCCTTGCATTTTGCTCCTTGGTCAATTCACGTCGACGTGAAGATTGTGCGACCACCTTTTCACGAAGTGGCGTGTCTTGGCACTTGGTCAGGTTACGCGCACGAACGACAATGCTGTCGAGTAGGGCTGATTTTTTTTTTTCAGGGGAACTGAAGTGGGTGAAGAGGAAATATGCTGCTTGCTACCGCAAAAAAAATTGTGGGTTCCTTCGCGTGATAAAGAACACGATTATTTCGATTTCTGTCGAAATTTACTACAGTATTCCAGCTGAGGGTAGAAATATCAATGACCACAACTACTCACACTCACAATAACAGCTATAGTCTTGAACGAATTTGCAAAAAGGGATATATGCAAAAACACTGCGCATATTTTCCGCACGTTTCTTTTTTATGTATACTGAACTTATGTACTGAGATAACGTCGCTACGTGTGTTCTTCAGGATCGTTCTTGGTTACTGCTCAGTGTTTTCTTCTCTATGTAAAGTGTTACCGACTAGATTAATTTTCCCTGCTTATTTCGCCCACAAATTGCCCTACGAGGCACAGTATCTCTGACCCGCAATCTGCAGAAGACAAGCGCGTGTCTTGTGCACCATCTGGCATAAAGTTTGAAAAAGGCTAAAATTTTATTCTGTTCAGCACGAGGTCAGTGGTTAAATTCCTTGTTGCTATGGTACGGTTCCGATCGCGGCGAACAGCAACATCACTTTACAGAAATGTGAATATAATACCGGGTGCTGGCTCAATAGATGTTTTTTGACTACTGAGCTCAATGTAGCAGATTCGATCCCGGCTGCGACGATTGTTATTTCGATGAAAAAGAAATGCAGGAGCGCTGTATTCTGAGCTTTAAGTGCGCGTTACGGAACCGTTAGCAGTAAAAGATAACATGGAGGCTTCTGCTACGTACGGTGTGAGCCATAGCACAGAGTGTCCTGCTGGCACGTAAAAGGAATGAGTCACTCAGAAAAGACAGTACCGACCTCGCAATGCCCACTTCAGCTATCGTCTCTCGGAATTTGGATGTTAAGTTGTTGTTTTTTTTTTGCGTACACAGGACTTTCTTGATGCGTAAACGACGGCAAGTCAACTGGACGCTGCCGTGCATCTAAATAAAAAAATAAAACATGAATGTTTAGCACGCTGCATGGTACCAGCCGGCGTTTCATGAACGCGCCAGTGACGTCGTATAAGACCGGACAGAAGCCTTCCTAGCGGAGGAGGCTAGTGGACAATAACTCTGCGCTGTCATCAGCTCAGTAAGTGATGCGAGCCGCGCGGTTAACCCTCGACGGAGAATAAACATGATTACGCGTATTATATGGAGGTGTGCACCACGAACGGCTGCGAAACGATTGGTTCTTGGACACATGTCGCCATGTACGCGATGTACGCCATGTACGCGAAGTACGGCCTGTACGCCATGTACGCCAAGTACGGCATGTACGCCATGTACGCAGTGAGCGACGTTGAAATGCGCGTGCCTGTACGTTGAGCGTCCTGTCGAGTAAATCGTGTAACAGGTACTACAGGCACCACAAAAATAAGCCGATAATTCTTCAACAAATGGCGAAGACCAGGCGCTTAAGAGTTATGTCGTGCTCCTGTTCATCAGCATGCCAGTAACGTGCATGCATCAAATGAAACAAAGACTAGAATACCTAATCTAGTGAAACGTGTTAATTGGAATGCCCAGCAGTCAATGTAAAAAGGTAACATGCAAGGGCGTGCAACACGAACGAATGAAACAAACAGGACACAGAAAGGCAGGCGATGAACAGCCACAATACAGGTTAGAAAGACACTTGCCTCCTTCATGGAAAGGCGGGCGGTAAGGGTGCCGGAGAGAGAAAACAGGGAGAAGAGAACACATGTTAGGGGTCGCACCGCATGTCAGTGGGGCCACGAAAAGACTAAAAAGGAAACAATAGTTCAGCAACAAACGATTTCAGAGCAATTCAGAGCAAGGACAAACGAAGAACAGGGAAATCACAGCAAGCTAGTGACGACGCAGCGGCAGTAAAGCATACGCCAATATTTTAAACAAACAGCGCCATAAAAGCGAGGAGTCGAATACACCCAGGGCACCGCATTTGTAGTCGGCTGCATTGTGCATACTTTCAGCGGGCTGAATGTTTGCGTTTGCCAAGCCATGACCATCGGTCGCGGGCAGCGCACACGCCAGCTTAATAGCCCGTGAAGGAAAAACAGCCGAGAGTTTCGCTGACTTCAACAACACTACTATAACGCACAAGAACCCGAACATCAACGCAAGCGCAACGATTGCTTTACGTCCCTTGTGTTTCCTGTGGTCCTCGCTTGATACAGACAGCAGTGAGGGAACGGCAGGAGAGGGGGGGGGGGGTTCTATTCTGTTATTCGCCGCCAGATTGGAGACAGTCGCCAAGCCACCGCTCGTATCCAACCAGAAGGCAAGGGTGTAGGCGGTCTGAAATGAAAACGCTGGAGGCCGGTAGAGATTTCGGCTCAGGCGTGGGGTATTCCCGGTATTCCCGGAACACTCAGTTATATTTTATGCGCTCGCATGATGTCGCGAGAGGAGGAATATATAGCAGGAGAGCAATACAGCTGGTATAGGGGAGATGAAAAGCGGGCATCAATAGTGACGAGTTGTGAAATAACCACGCATGGAGCGATGCTAAACAGGGGTTAGGAAATTAACAGTGGCAGCTGCTTCTGCTGGTTGATTAGCCTGCATACTACAGCCATGGGCATACAGGCCTAGAATAATGAAGACGTGAAAAGCGGCATGTGGGCGCCTGAGTCCAGAAGCATGAAAGGGTTCTATAACTTAGCACATGCCAGCGAATATTTTCGGAAAAGAAAAAAAGAACCGAAAAACTCTAATCAGTTAAACTTCACCAGTGGGTTCGTTATTTCGCCAGTCGGGAAGTTCCAACGTTAATTCCGACAAGAACGCAGCTTCATCTGTTGTTTTCAATTAAAAGATGTCGTAAGCTCAGCCTTGGTTGCACAGCTTGTAAGCCTTGGTTGCACAGCCACCTTGGACAGTCTTAGAATCTCTGATACCCTCCCCACCGCGCATCAATAAACTCATGTTTTTACATATATATGTACTAGGGAGTAACATGGTTCTCTCTCTCTTTCTCTTACACTCTAATATGGTTTTATTCGCTCACATAATTTCATAGGCTATACTGAGTTTCCGCCACACCGGAAGGAAATCTGGCGACCGAAAAACGCTTTCAAGTAGCAAAATCATTTTCTAACGAATATTCCTAACCTACAAGTGGAACGAAAATGCGACTTGACGTTGAACGATTTCTCCTCCGCGAAAGAAACTGGAATTGGACCAGAGGTGATTTATTGCCCCGAAGCTGCTCTTTATTCATTCTGTCATCCCTCTACAACAGACTCATGAGTGCTCAATTTCAAGATAACCAGGAAGAACAATGCGTCACCATTCGTTTAGATAGACCTGACCACTTATTTCGGTTTGCATGGACAAAATAGTCGCAGGCTGTAGTTTTTTTATTATTACTATATAAACCCCGTTGCTTTCGAGAAATTGTGGCGCTTAGGCAAATCACGCGTGCTCTCACTGTCGGCTATATGGTGGCACGGGCAGGGACACTTTATTTTTCGTTCTTTTTATGGTCCCACAGTAATTTTTGTCGGGTATATGGGGGCTCCCTATTAATGCATTTGATTACTGGCTCAGTTTACATGGGTCGGTGATCAAGTAGCGTCAGTTGCTTAGTTGGTTATTGCCTTAGCCCTCTAGGCTGTGACCGCAGCACTGGATGGAAGCTGTCTCATGCGCGCACGTTCAGGCAGACTCCCCGAACAAAGGTAATGCTCACCGACGCACGTGAAGAACAGGTGCAGGCCACGAAGCGTGTTGACACTGAACGCAGGTGTGACCCGAAACCTGATGAGCTGCGGTCATTCGGAGGAGGCGCGCGCTGACAACGCAGTGCTCCTTCGACTGGAAGGAAGCCTCGGCGTGCAGTCCGGCGGTCGCTTTCCTGCTGTGTCGGCACGATATATTCGATTTAGTGCCCCACTCACAGGGCCGCACCTCAATGACCCTAGGCTTCAGCCGCCCATTGTTCAAGACGTAATGGATCGCCGGATGCGGCAGGTCGGTTGGCTGTAATGGCAACTGGATAGTTCATGCGAGTCCCCATCGCAGATTTCGCGTTCTGTCAGCAGCGATGCGAATGCATACGTGTGCGTCACGAAACGCATTGAAATGTTGAGTGGTTGATTTCCATAAGTGTGGCCTGCCCTGTACTTTGAACGGATATTAACTATTGTTTTTATTGCTTGGTTTCGTATTGAAGGTAATGATTAATGCATCAAACTGCTTAAATTACCCTCTGTGTCCGTATCTGCAAGCGCGAGTGTGTTTGCGTGCGTCTGTTCCCGCATACGTTTTGGACCACATGTATACAGTCTTTCAAATAAGTGTGTGCAAAAAAAAAATACAGGCAGGGTTCTGCGCGCTTACTGTGTCCTTGCCGTGAACAACATTTACGGCGATGTATGAGTTGTGTAAACAAATGAGCATGCTTCTTGCAACTTCAGTGCTGTACCTGCGAACTTATATGTAGTATGGAGCGTCTAGAAATATGCGACTGAAGCGCTTCTGGTAAGTTGCAGTCAGCAGTGAATAATTTATTTTTGTATTTAGAGCTTTTTGCACATAAAAGAGTTCCCGAGGTGTACGCAAAGTTCCCGTGCCTTATTCGCAAGCCCCGATTGCCGCCATCTTATCGCCCGTCAAAGAAACGTGATCGGGTTTAACGCCGGCAGGATCTGCCAACCACGTCTCATGGTTTGCTCTTGTTGCAAGTCCAAAATCTGCTGACGCAGTTAGGAATAAGCGCGGGTGTTTTTTTTTGTTGAAACGTTGTAAATGAGAAAAAAAGGTATAAAATATCAGCGGCTGAGGCCGAAAGCAAAGCCCATGATAGAAATCCACTCCAGAGATGAGCTTGACTACATTCTTCCAGCTTGCCCTCAAGAGCGCTGAACTTGTTGCTCGCAGACATGTGGTCAAGATGTTGTTTTTGCCTCAGAAGCGATGGCACATACCCACGGAGGAGGATTGGCCAGGGTTTGGCGCCGATTCAATGAGGAGAAGAAGTCGTCCAGGCTTAACTCAAGCAACTCATGAATAAAAATTGAGGAATCTGTGAAAACGAACAACGAATTTTGAGAGATTTTGAGGAGATTGGAATGAAAATCGAGGAGACAAAGAAGTGTGTGTTAAAATAAATTAATGAAAAAGTAATGATCATGAATAAAAAAGTTTTGAGAGAAAAGTAAAGGGAAAGGATATCTAACACAAAAATCTCCCGGTATCGATAACATACCAGTTAAGAAGCTCACATCTCAAATTTATCGAGCTTTGTCTTCTTTCTCGTACAAAGAAAAACTGTTTTTGAATTGGTTTAACTGCTTTATTTTTAAGGATCAGGGTCATGAGGGACTATTAAGCACTGCGGATTAAAAAACACTGGCTCTAATAGCCAGTAATAGTTAAATGAATAGGAACACAATTACTGCTCACGCATTCAAACAGCAACGACCACTCGCGAGTGTGTCCGTGCTGGCAGCTGAAAAAATAATGCTCGGCCAACTTTTTCCGAATGTTATTCATATGAGTTTGCACTCAAAGTTATCTTGAGTAGTATTTCTGTACTGCTTTGCAGCTCGTGATCTGTCATGACTTTTTCTCTCTGCTTTTTTGGATCCCCTTATTGTCTTGTTGCATGCATAACGCCCAAAAGGCATCTATCCATACCCCGCACCCTGTTTGAAAGGAGCGAATGTAAAATGAATGATGCGCCCTGTTTGATATGCAATTAGTTTTACCGACGCTTTGATTGAGTGTGTTTCTATCTCCTCATCAGTTCTGTATTCTAGCTCGATGTTCAAAATAGACTAGTATAAATTATTACTGCCACGCAATCTTGGGCGAAAGCGTGCGCAAAAAGTAGGAGCGAATGCAACCCAAGCAATAGAACACGTCTTTACAGCGCGAAAACTAAATATTCACATAAAGAAAGAATTCAGGAAGCCAATTCACAACAGCATTCTTTATGCTGCCACAAGAGTGACACTACGTTGACAATAGCGCAAGTGCTGAAATTTTTATCATTCATCACCGCGATATCTAGCAGTACTTCCATCCCAGCGCTTATGCCACACATAATTATGTTTCGACTCGTCATTTATTATGCCTTTAGGAGAAAACAAAACAAGAAAGACGTAAACATTACATAAACAAGTACTGCTATTGCACTTGTGCGAGGCATTTATTCTGTTCATGGAATAAGCAGCACGCTGAAGTGGAGTGCTTAAAAAAAAAGAGCACTGTTTTCATGCGGTTGGTGTAGGCCCTTTCACATTAAGAGCGAATACTCTTAAAACGCGGGCTCGCATTGGTCATATTTACGTGAAAAATGGCAAATACAGGCTGTACAGGCAGACAGGCAGATCGGTGCCAAACCATTTATTCGGCGAAGGTTTACCATAGAAGGAGGAAATTACTCGAACACAGCCAATGGTAATGGTACGTAGGGTCGAAAACGTCTGTTGATTGCTGCGGCTCTCAGCAGCGCCGTATTTAATCTGACCGCCTGTTTACAGGAGGTATTCCGTGTCCTGAATTGGAAACAGTTGGGGATAAGAGTTAATGAAGAATACCTCAATAATCTGCGATTAGCTGATGACATTGGCTTGCTGAGTCACTTAAGAGATGAACTGCAAATCATGATCAATGATTTATATAGGCAGAGCAGAACGGTGGGTCTAAAAATTAACATGCAGAAAACCAAAGTAGTGTCCAACAGTCTCGCAAGGAAACAGCAGTTCACAATTGGAAGCGAGTTGCTGGAAGTGGTAATGGAATACGTCTACTTAGGGCAAGCAGTGACCGCTGATTCGGATCATGAGAGAGAAATAACTAGAAGAATAAGAATGGGGTGGAGCGCATATGACAGGTGCTCTCAGATCATGAATGGCAGGTTACCAATGTGCGTCAAGAGAAAAGTGTACAACAGCTTTATCTTACCGGTACTCACCTACGGGGCAGAAACGTGGAGGCTAACGAAAAGGGTTCAGCTTAAGTTAAGGACAGCATTGCGAGCTATGGAAAGAAAACTGATAGGTGTAACGTTAAGAGACCGGAAGCGGGCAGAGTGGGTGAGAGGGAACAAGCGCGGGTTAATGACATCCTAGTCGAAATCAAGAGGAAGAAATGGGCTTGGGCAGGGCATCTAATGCGAAGGAAAGATAACCACTGGTCCGTAAGGGTTACGGAGTGAATTCCAAGAGAAGGCAAGCGTAGCAGGGGGCGGCAGAAGGCTAGCTGGGCGGATGGGATTAAGAAATTTTCAGACATAGGGTAGGCGCAGCTGGCAAAGGAAAGCGTTAACTGGAGAGACATGAGAGAGGCCTTTGCCCTGCAGTGTGTGTAGTCAGGTTGTTGTTGATGATGATGATGATAAAAATTTTCCACATAATTCGCGCGCATAATCTCGGGCAGTACATGCATCATAATATTATGTGCGTATGACCGCTTTCTTCCACAAACTAGACGCATAGGGCAAACGCATAGCAGAAAACTAATTCATTAGTTCATTTTACTTGCCAGGGCTTAATGTGCGCTGTGGGGCATGTCATAGTAAAATGTACTGATTTAATTTCAACTTTCTGCGGTTCTTTACCACGACCTGAAGCAATCTCCTATTTCGCCTCCATCAAAATGCAGCTGCCGTGACATGGGCAGAACCCAAAACTTCGTGCTCGACAGCAGCGTGCCATAGCTGCTCAGTTCCGAGTGCGGAAGAGAAGATAACGAGGTTGTACGCTGATAAAAACAACAATAAATAAAATGCAAACGACTGAGGATTTTGCCGCAGCCCCACGCACCTGGCCATAATGCTAGGTCCATGTATGTGCTACATGCGCCCTGTCTGCGTCTAGATCCTGTGTCGTTTTTTGCGTCGTATATGTCGCTGACCGGTGAAAAAAAAGGAAAGCCCTTAGCACACTGACTTTTTGTAACGTCGCATTGAATGCAATATGCATACGCCCAGCTGCGTAGAAAGCTTCGTGAACGTATCAGATCTTAAACGAAAATTGATTACTTGCACCACACTGCCGTCACAGAGTGGCATAGTGCACAATTTTTAGGGCCACCTAACGAAGCTTTCCTGCTGTCGAGACTGGTGCATCGGGCCGGTCTCAACAGCAGGAAGGCTTCGTCAGGTGGCGCCGCCATGCAGCGGCCAGGTTCGGAACATGAAAGGGGGGGGGGGGGGGGCAATCTCGTACTTTTTCCAGCAACTGTAGCTTCTCTTAGGCGCCCATAGAGCTTGCTCTTCAGAATTAAGTGCATTTTCTGGCTCGCCCCTGTTACTCACTTTTAAGCGGGGTTAGAAAGCTACAGCAGTTAGTGTGAACCGGAAATGCTATTAGTTTAACGTAGTCGTCTAGAAGCTGTCTCTATAAGCGGGTACAGGAGCAGTAGCTTGGCCGTGGCGATAGTTTCTTAGGTGCTGTTCTCCATGACCGTGTCAAGTACACTGGAGCTCACAAGGACCTGGAATTAAAAGCGCTCAGGGTAAATAAACACTGTCTGCACAAAGCTGTTGACTTCAGGATAACAAGTCTCTACCTTGAGTTCTCATAAAATCACATTCTTCTTTTTTTTTTTTTGCTGGATAAGCATCCCCATATGCACGCTAGGCACATGAGAAGTCATGCCGAAGTTAAGCTTTTGCTTCGCACAGTGTGCCTTATTGCTCTCGTGATATTGAATTGCAGACACAAATAATCTTTCGATCATTAAGGGAATGATCCAGTGCCGATTACTGATCTGCATGTCCTTTAGCGAAAAAAGACGTTGCGAAAAATGCAATTCGAACATATTGTATCAATTTCATATTAATTTTGGAGTTTTTTCTCTATCCTTGAATTTCAATACGAATGCATTCTAAGTATGCTAGGAGTAATATTTTTAACAATCTTAGAATGGTGTCATAAATACAACTTTTGCCCGCCTAGTATATTTATTATACATTAAAATGTATGAAAAATATACATTAAACACCGTTCATTTCATTAAAAAGGCACTAAAATATACATGGAATACATTAAAAATATATTCATTTCGGCTTAAAAAATGTCTGCCAGTCGGCTTTACTAGACAAGACTGAATAGAGTTGCCAACAGCAGAATTAATTACTGACCCAGCTATAAGCATACGGAGCCCACCCCGGAGAAAACGCGACGTTGTCATCAATCAAGAGGTCTATGCCACTGCAAGGTCACGTGACGCAGCTTGAACGGGAAAGATATCACCACGTAGCAAATGCCGAGAGAATGGTACGTCAGCAAGCAGGAAGTGCTCCGACTAGCGTGATGCTTGGACTGCCTATATATACTCCCCGAGAGACGACACACTGCTCTGCCCAGTCAAGCGTTTTTTTGCGCAAAGGCTGGGGGCCGCCAAATAATCGCAGGAGTTCCGGAGAGGTCTCGTTAGAATAATGGGGCGATCTAGAACGGAACTGTTAATGGTAACTTCCGTCAGGCAACAGTCAGGAGTCGAACTGTCAGCCAGCAAATATATGGGCGTCTAGAGGAGCCGGTCGGATTGCGAGTCAGAATCATTTTCGCTGGCATGTTCGGGCCCGGAGGTATCCAAGGCGTCCTTGCCACTATAATCCTGTCACGTTCTCCCCACGTAATGTAAGCAAGTGGTCACTGTCTCCCTGCTAGAAGTTACCATAAACGAAAGGACTACAGAAAAGAGAGAGTTTTTACTCCTCCCCGAAACGTAATTTCGAGGACTAGATTGTTCTACGGCAGCTAGAATTGTGCTACAAATACGTTTGCAAAGACTGCCCGTTTGTTAGAATTGAATTACTCGGACGAATTAATTTCATATTTACAAAGTACCCTTTTATTACACTGACAAGATGCTCAAACCTCATATATATTTTTTCACGTGTTTGAAACGTGCTCGAAACATGCTTTAAGTGAGATATTCTTGACAAATTTTTAAAATACATTTAGAACACCAAGCACGAAATTTCAGGAACCTATTTCCGGCATATTTTTAGTGCAATCGTGAATACAAAATATGTTTAAAATACAATATAAATATCCCGCCGTATATTCCAAACGTTTTATTTTTTGCTAGGGGATATGTGATTGTACCACAACAGAGCGCCTGTTTATTGAGAAAAACATTATTTAAAATATGTGTTCCGATATACCATGACAAAACTAGAGGCTTTGTCTCAATGGGTAGGAATTATTGCTGTGTTAAGTTTTATTTTGTTTTTGTTTGTTTAGAGATATGAGCTACCAGAGCTAGAAAGAAGTAAAGAGAATTCTTACGGTCATAAAAAAGACGTGTCAAAGCTTGGTCATTACAATAATGACACGGCTGCGTTGCAACTTAACTATAAAAATTTACACTTTTTAAAGGCAGCCAACCTTATTTTCTGAAAGGAAGTTACAGTAAGCATAGACAGCTGACCAGTAGCAATAAATCAAAGAACCAACAAACTCTTTACCCACCATTTCCCACTATAAGATTTGAGGAGCAGCAAAATGTAGCCGTTATTATTGCTTCTTCGATACTGAAAAAGCAACTTAGAATTTTTGAGACTGTAACTGCGCAGAAAACATAATTACATGAATGAAAATTCAGTTCAATTGGAAGCTAAACAGAACAGCATACGAAGCTAGAAAAATACTACGCTTGGAAGTTTTCCATTCCATCAAGCTTCCTGCATCTGATTAAGAGTACCGAGTGCACACATAACTATTGACTTATTTTAATTACATCAATGTAATGAAGCAAGCATTTTAGTTTTAGATTTGATGATAATAACAATTTGATTTTAACAGCACAAAGACAGCTTGGACGAACAGCGAAATGGCAAACTCGTTTGAGTTGCACGAGGTGGGTTCAAAGACCAATTTTCAGAAGCATTTGTTCACAGAAAACACGATTACAAGGCCAAGAAAAAAACTTCAACGATAGCAAAAATAATGAATATCCGAAGTTGCAGATTGATCAGTATTAACCTATCACTCCAAAAAAGAAAAGTTAGAAAGTTCTTTGCTGTTTTGAAAAAAATAGAACATTGAATGTTTATCTTTAAGTAGCTATGAAGCGTTGAAAAATTTGGTCAATATTTTAACCTTTTTTAGCAAAATTTGAATCTCTTGAAAGAGATCCTGCTGTTCTAGAACGGCAATTTTTCTCAAAAGCTACAAAAATACATGAAGGACGGTTGAAAAAGACGTATTCTATCAGACAATAGTCTGAAGGGCATTTTGAAGCAGCCCTATTCCGTCCCATTTTGAGAAGCTTCATTCTGGTGTAAGGCTCACGTTTTTTGTTGTTGTTGTTGTTTAAGAATGGTAAAATATTTAATTCATGTCAGAGAACAGACAAGCTTGAGGAAATATTGCAGGAAAATCCTCATCGAAGAAAACGCTTTAGTGTTTCTGTGTACAGACTAAAAAAAAATTGAAGCCAATGATTTTTACTGAGGTTATGGTCACTTATTCTAAAAAAAAAATGTGATGGCGCAGGATAGAGGAATTATTTGGACATTTAAGCTCACGCATTTTGTTCGCACTTCTTGATAAAATAAACTTGGTCAGATCGATTTAATCCGAGTTGTTTAAGGCTAAACTTATTGCCTTCAGGATCACGTTAACCTGTCTATGCGACCAGAGTCAGACGATTTTCAAAACACAAAAATGTTGCTTTCTATCTCTATTGTGCAGTGCGATTTTCTTCTTGTGCAACAGGACTGCACTGTTTGAAGCAGACTAAAAGCTTATTCCTATTTGCGTACACATCGTTCTGTATCGAATATAAGTTTTGCTACATATATCAGTCGTAGAAAGAACCACCGTAACTGTTTCTCTCTGAATGCTGTCTGGATTATCATTATTGGCGTGCACTCGCCGGAATTGGTGCACGCTTGGAATCCCCCGAGCAACCCCGCATGTTTATCTATCTCACACGCCGAAGAATCTGGGTGCATAACGACGTGCTCCACCGTAGAGCCGCAAACCCTCTAAATGCTGCGGTTTCCGCCCAGAAAGCCTATTTGCTTGCAAGAACAAATAGCAGATGTAAACAAGCGGGAGAACTGCCTACCAGCTACAAAGTGCCGAGGAAAAAGGCTTCCTTGTAAAAACCTTATAATATTCGAGCAAAGAAGCTCGCAAGTGCACCAGCCGCTCATGACCGAGAGACTCGAGAAAATGTAGCGATATAAGTGGAAAGGACGCTGCTTTCCCGCGCGGAACTCGGGTGCGTAAACGCAGATTGGGATGCAACCATTAAAATGCTATACTAAAGCTGGATAAAGAAAAGGGTTGTTTGGAAAAAGAGACCCGAAAATGGCGTGCTTCGAAAGAGGCTTATCGGATGAAAGTTTTACGTCGCCTAAATTTGCGTGAGAGGGTGCTTTTTAACACCACTGTCGAAGCGGATTGTGCAGACGACGGACAAACCATTTGTATGTTGCAGGAATTGCATCATTTTGATTTGTTTTTGTCGCTTCGATGAATTCTGTTGTGCCTTGGTGCAGCTGCCGAGGATGGAAGATGCAAAAGACATGAGAAACAGATTTCTTTGCTCATATTAGTTGTCGCTGAACATAAGGCGCAGCGTTTATCTTATTCCCCAGTGCTTTAATGCCTAGACGCGGTAGTGAGAAGATTTTATTAGACAAAAATATTTACAGTCCTAGACGTTGCTTGCCGTATACGCGCAATGAAGGCAGCAGTTATCTCATGTTGCCATGAGTTTTGACTGGTAGCGACATGAGCAGACATAGTGGCCTCTTGTTTATCTAGTCGCTTGAAGTTTGTCAGGCGTTCCCATTATGTGAAATTTTTATCGGATCCGGCAACACCGTGCTATACGTTAAGCTCATTTTACCCTCGTGGACTCTTGTGTTTGTGAGAGCATTTGAGTTCACTGCACGCTTCAAGCAGTGGGCGTTTTGAAATAGTTTAAAAAGTGATAATAGAAAAATTACGATGAAGACAGCGAAATACACTGTTAATGTGCTGGGTGCACAAACGTTCTGCACTCCCCGTAGAAAAAAGTTTTTGATTTCACAAATAATAAGGTTTGAATGAATTGTGCTACAGCTTCAACCTAAGCGGTGAAACTAGTGATTCAAGGAATCAAGAGAATTTAAATGTCTGAAAAAGAACGTGAAGTACCCGTAGAAAGAATTCTGTTCGTCGAACGCGCATGTTTCTTTCCGCACGTTATTAAAGGGCAGTTGAATGTGTTCAAGGCTTATCATCTGCACAGAGTTTTTTTTCTTTGCAAGTCAGAGCGCACGTCTTTTTCTAAAAAAAATGAGTGAAGGACTTAGCATAAACCGCAATGGGGGCAATTCCATTCAATAAAACGATGCGAATGCGAACTCCTACGACAACACGATGCCAAAAAAAAAATTTGCGGCCAAACAGAGCACACCTAATGCAACCACAAAAATTTCAATGGCAGGACGACTATTGCTGATTCTGCCTGCGATGCTTGTTACGCAAGGGCTGCTCTGCCCGCTTATGGTCGGCACGAGTAGCAGTCGAAATGGCGATATTTACCCGTTACGGCCACGTTGAGGATCACCCTGTCTCAAAGGCTACCGGGTCTGTAAGGGATTTACGCCACACGAAATCCTTGCTGCGAATGTGCGTTGAACGGAACAGAGGTCCACATCATACAACGCAATAGCAAATAGCGGTTCTGGCAGGTGAGTACTGTTATGCCCGGCCAAGAAACGCGAGATTAGACGACCGAGGCGCGTGAGCCTCTTTAGTGACGTTGCCAAGGTTAACGAGAAAGGAATCTTAGCTCTGCAACAAGAAATATGCACCAATCACCATGACCTGCGTATCACCTCGTCTCGTCATTTATCCCCGCCTCCTCGGAGATAATCACGCCCCCACCTACGTCACAAAAAGGAAAAAGCCTGAATAAGCTCTGCCAGTTAGCGCTTTCTTTTTTCTGCCAGGTTTCTTTCTTTCTATTTCTGTAGAGTAATTTACTGTGTCCTCGTTTCGCGCAGAAGTTTTCGGAGCAGGAAATCGACGAGAGAGCTTGATCTCACTGCCAGAAGGCGCAATGAGCGGTGCAGGTCATGCAGGTCGCACAAGCCAGTGTAGAGCACATACGAGTGAGTGGTGCTTTTAGAGTGCAAAACAATTATGATTTTTCTTCTTTTTGCGTTCTAAAAGATTTTGTGGGCACCTGCACATTTTAGCCTTTTTCTACCAGAGCGTGATGCACATCCTCCGTGAATGCAGACCTTTCACACAAAATTCTGTTTTCTTGTGAGTCGTTTAGTGATGTCACTTTTGGGGTCTGGGTGCTGTTTTCGCTCATTTTATTTTCATCATTATATTAACAAGTCAATGTTGCGGTGAAGTTGCCGACAGTCGTTGCGAAATTTCCTACCCAACCCAATAAACTAATTATTTTATTTCATTCGCAATGCTACCATCGCTTGTGTAGACGAGCTGAGTAGCTCTCAGGGCGAATTGTTTTTTTCAAAATGGTAGCCATGCTTGAGTACAGGTCGAAGACGTTTCGAGAACAAGATGGCAGTATGTGCCAACCCGCTTTTGAAGTTCTGCTGCCGTTCCATATGCACATTGCCGGTAGATGCGAGACTTTTGATCCAACCACTCCAGCCTGGCAGTAATATAAATATACAATGTTACAGTATCAAAATTCACAGCGACGTAAGTTTAGTTCAGGTGCAATGTATTGCGGCGTTAGTTGCCGCTGCACCACTAACCTCCATTTAGTACTAGTGTTTCAGGAGCAGTCTTCCCACAAAACTCGTGCAGGTTTTGAGCGTGGTCTTAGCGCATGGTCGGTGACATAACAGGATGGATGCAACGGCTCAGCATAGTCCAAGAAAGGTACCAAATTAAGGAACCTACTGTGGATCGCTCATGCGAAGAAAGCGCAATCCCTATGCTACCTTTGCTTCGACTAAGATTTCGCAATCTGTGGGGAAAGTGCCGCCAGTGTGTTACGCCGCATACCACGTGTTTTAGAGAAGTCAGCCACTAGTTTTTAAAAATAGGCTTTCTGAGGTAAAAAGAGGGCTTTTTCTGCAAAGTAATACCAGTGTTGGCGCACGTAAGAAAACAGGTGAATCATGTTAGCTTTTAAGCCGGTTAACTAAATCCTCATAGTTAACTTTTTTAACTATTACAGATAAGCACCTAGTTGGGGTTAGAGGTTTGTAGCTGACCATCACCAATCTGTTTTCAGAATTTCATAAACTCCTTTACTCTCGGCACTGTGGCTCAGTCAATTTTGGCCAATTTTCGCCCAATTCAAAAGTCTCGCGCCCGCGTAGCGCGCAAAGCGAAGCCCACAGGCGAACGTCACTCCGCGGCGCACGCGCCCCGCGACCTTCTCGTCCCCGCCTGGGCAGAAGCAGCGGGCAGTGAAGCGCGGATTGCGCGGGCGGGGCAGAGAATGTTATGGCAGAATGGCGCGATTTTCTGGACTTCGCTTTCCGCACATAACCGGCGCCCGGTTTCTGAATTGCGCGAGAAATAGCGAAAATTTGTTGAGCCTCAGCGCTAAGGGTACTCGGGTTTTCAAAAATGTAAAAACAAGTATGGCTGTTACTAATCGTCCGCTAGTAATAGCAACCAGGTCCGTGTCTGTAATATTTAGAAAATTAACTATTGTAATTAGCTAACCAACTCACTTGTTAAAACGATTAAGCTGTTTTCAGACGTTCTCCAGCACTGGTATTACTTTGCCGAAAAAGCCATCTTTTTGCGCCAAAAAGCCCATTTTAGAAATTAGTGACCGATAACTCGCTGAATCACGTAGAGGTTCGAGTGTCCCGGGTAACTCGACCCAAGGGCTAAAAAATAAAATTAGTTTTATGGTTTAATGGTGTTTATGTTCCAAAGCGACCCAGGCTATGAGGGACGCCGTAGTGGAGGGATCCAGATAAGTTCGACCACCTGAAGTTCCTTAACGTGTACTCACATCACGCAGTACGCAGGCCTCTAGCATTTCGCCTCTGTCGAAATGCGACCGCCTCGCCGGGATCGAACCCCCGTCTTTGGGGTCAGCAGCCAAGCAGCATAACTACTGAGCCGCCGCGGCGGTTTACATACCTGTGAGACTTTCCTTGTCGTAAATAATGGAATGGGTGCTTCTGGAGAGGCTCTCCAATTTTTGATGCTACATTTATTGTCTAAAGTCAATATTTAATAACATAGCTAAATTATATTAATTAACTAATCCCTTACTTGGAAAACAAAACAAAAATTGTCTGAGGTGCGCAACGTGGCTGCCAACATGAAGCGATGGGTTTCGGTCCCCTACTGCTAGTATTTTATTTTTTAACCCCTGGAATAAATTTAGCTGCGACACCCGGTATGTCATAGCAACAACGCCACAGGCGTCGAACCGAACTGCTTCGAATACCCCACGTCGAACCAGAATCGAATTATTCGGGCGACGAAATTATATCAACCCACCAACCATAACTAGAGCCGATGTCATGCTCATCGCATGGGAAAATTTATTCCATCCTTTCGCAACACCTACAGAGAAATTCACTGAGGACACTTTCAGCCTACTGCGTTCACCTGCTTTCACAATCTGGCGGCAGCCGCATTCTAAAGACCTGCCCCCAAAACAAGAAATGTCACCCTTAAAAGCGGCAGCAGGGCCTATACCACCTTCGCTCTCGGAGCCGGCAAGTAATAGCAGCCGACCTGACAGCTTCAGGAAACGGTTGTAGCCACCCCTCGCTTAGTTCAACGGAGGTAAGCTATAGACTAGAGGCATAAAATTCTTCAACTTACATTGCAAATCAATATGCCTGCAACTACCCCTTTCCAAGTTTAGCATACTGCGGCATTTATCTGCGAAGGCCCGCTCCGTTGAAATGACTGCGCACAAATTTCCACATGCCCGCTTACCACCTCGACATCCAAAGCAAGCAAGAGGAAAAGCGCATTTGCACAAGGTATACTGTCGACAAAGCATGCGCCTCCGTACCGGTACTCACTGCTCGTTATCAGCGCGAGACCAAAAGCACCCCACCTGGCCCACCACTCTTGTAGCCTTTGTTTTTTACAACATGAACTGTTGAAACCTTTTTGTCGTCAAAAGACGATTCGGCCGAAATCCCAGTTGAACAGACATTGAGGTCTGTGGCGACGACTTATGTGTGGAGGGAATAGCAATGAATGCAGTTATATAAACGCCAACGAAGACACCAATTATGTAAGGTGTTCAGAAATTTCTTACCTAGAATTGTTTGTCTAATGCAGACAACACTGGGTCTGGGTGCAACCTTTCCAAGCTATGAAGAGGAAGCTACTAACGTGAAGCGACAGCTTTCACACATGTGCGCTATTCTCCCGCGCTCAAGATTCAACAAAAAAGATCCAGAAGCAGGTATAGAAGCTTTCGGCGCTTGCGAGTAGCATTCCTATCATTGGCAGCACAATTTCTCGAGTACAGTATAGGAGCGTCATATCAGCGGCGAGGAACAGCTGGAACGGAGAGATGTGTCAGTCGCTTAGTATCTAAGAAAGCGATGAAAAACGAAGGTGTGAACGACTGATTCCAAAATGATCCTACAAACCTCTCGGATACTTTCACCCAGTTTCATTAAGCATTGTCTTAAAGGCGCACTTGCGCACCGTTTTTTAAAGCAGAAATGCATTTAACAGCCACATTCTCACCTTTCTCTGTCCACAGATTTTTATTCGTCCGCCCGCCCGTTCGTCACCACCTCGCGCAGAGGAGTAGGTTTGAGTGGGATTCGAACCCATGGGCTCGGCATGGGTAATGTCAATGTGGCGCGCTTAGGCCGTTTGCTCCTAAGCGAGCAGACGGCGCTGCTGAGCCTGAAGGAAGAAATGAGAGGAAAGCGCACTGGCTGTCGCCTGGCTCTAACTGGGTCAATATCATTGCCGCGTGCAGACTGAAGAGAGTTGAAACGGGTGCGAAGGAAGAAAGATTGAAAGAAAAGACGCGCATCGGAGGAAACGTCGTTGACAAAGCGACGACGCCAGCTTCTTAAGCAATATATTCCCACTACACCCCCCCCCCCCCCCTTCCTTTCATTTCACCTGGCATGCAAGTCGTAGAAGCTTCTGCAAAGGACACTTTAGTCATGTAATTCTTAGCTTGGTATTAGTTCGGCATGAACAACAGAGTGCCTGAAAACATCGCGAATTTCGTGTGCACCGAAGCGCAAGGAGAAAAGCAAGCATTTATATAAAATGCACTGCACGATAGATAAATTCTAAGCGCTTGTGAGTGCACAAAATCCTCCCAAGGTGACCAAAGAGAGACTCCGTGAAAACGTTGCAACGTTTCATCCTTTCAGAACGCACAGTGTCTTTTTTTTATGATGCGTTCTCTTTTACGTTCGCGCATACGTCCGTACCCACCTTCGCACGTGTTCTTGTCTGTGCTTTCACGTACGTGCTTGTAGTGTCCGCGTTTGTTTTCTTCATGTGTGACAGTTTTACGCGTCAGCGTAAGTGCCCCGCTCTTCAGCAAAGCTGGCGTCGGCGTTCCTGTTGTGACCGACAGTGGCTGTCAATTGAAGAGGCCCCATAGATGGTGCGAGCCACACCAGCGACGCATCGGATCTTCAGCGATGGGAGCAACTGCGAACAACGCGCCAAACACGCGGGCCATCGGCCGTTGTCTTCCTCCTCGCCCTCATATAAACACGCAACAGACGACGACTCACTTTAGTAGCGTTGCCTCTCGCGCTGCTGCTATGCAGCTGACCCATCGCTCTATCTCCTGACCCTTGGGACGCGAGTCAGACACGCTACTGCTCGACCACACAGACACGTTCTTGCAGCTTAGTTAAAGCGTATATGTATGTCGTGTAGTCTAGTCTTTCGCACAATTATCGTTATTGTTAACGAGCAAAGAAACTGTGTGTCCGCATGCGTGGGTAAAAGGGACCGCTGTGACGTCATACCCTTTAAGGCGGAGCTTAGGTGCTTTTTTCTGGGTACGTCTGGTTGGCTCGTCGCATGAACAAAATGTCTATAAATAAGCTTGTACCAACGCTTGCGTCCTCGTTCTTTGCTTTCGTCAGACCGACATCAGCTGGAACGAGTGACACTAGTGGAAAGTAAAGGATTTTATAAACAAATGCTTGCGCCGACACTCCGAGAAGAAGCGACGGTTCTGAGTAGACATGTGGTACACAGTACGTCATCGCTGATGCCACGTGGGTTCTCACAATTGGCGTAAAAAAAACATGCACAAAGGTTTCATTAGTGACAAGCTTCCTTGTGTTGTTCCTTGCCTTATGCATAAGATCATAGCACTGAACAGCACGTATGTATTTCTGCTGGACACTGACACTGACAGGGAGACAAACAAAGCGCTGACTTGAACTAAGCTTCTTTTCGTGCGCGGCGCAAAAACGGCTCATGTCCCTTGCGCTGTTTCAGTCACGGCAGTACACGCCAAGGTGTCGAGAGAGAAACATGGACCGTTCTTAGGAAGAACCACGATTCTTCATAAGTGCGCCGACAGACGTGCCAGAGATATAGCTGAGGGTGGGGAAATTGCCAAAAAAGAAGGCGATTGCGTCGGCACACCATTGGTGTTTTTAAGAGAAAAGCAGCGTCTTTTCTTAGGGATTGGATCTTAACAGATGGATTAGGCGGTTTTTTTTTGTATCTGAATCCTTATGCATCACACTGTGCCTTTAATATTTTTATCTTGTTTCTATAAAGCGAGTGTTCACGTGCAGGTCTCCGCTGCTGCTAAACATAACGTGATTTATGGTGTTTTTCCTTTGCATCGCGTGAGCGCTGAATTGCATATGCGCATGTTCAGCGCCCCGCTATAAACTTGAAGTCAGCGCTTTGCGGTGTCTCCCTGTCAGTGTTTGTGTTCGTTGTCGCGCTGTGTGTATGTAAGCGCGCGACACCAACTAGCCCAGCAATTTGTTTTGAGCAGGTTCATTTTATACGGTTACAGACTTTTTACACCCACCTCGAGTCTTTCTCTTCACTGCGTGGGCAACTTCAGATAAAAAAAAAATGTCAAATGCTCACATGGTCTGCTGCGATGAACTGCATATAAGGAGAATGCGCTTTTCTAGTTCATGCTTTTTGATTTGATGCCTTTCCCTTTTACGGCACCCCGATGTGTGAAAGTTGCTCCAATTAATTTCGCTTTTGTTTCGGTCGCTTTTATGTCTCGTTAATGATTTTATGCTTTAGACTTTGCCGCATTTGCTGCTTCTATTTACTTTGGCTGGCTTTATGACTTGGTAATGATTTCTTGCGCTTTTGCATTCATTCCATTGTACACATTTCGCCTTCGCGCGCCGAGCTGCTTCCGCCGATGCCACTAGCTGGCTGATGCGATCCACTACCGCGCGCTTGCTTTCGGTGCCTCTTTCACTCGCTCCGCACTCGGCGCTTCTTGGGGACGTCGCTGCAACAGCCTACTCTCTGGTACTTTCACATAATTGCACTCATATTGCTTACGGAGTAATATTAGTGGCTTACTACATGCACTTCTAAGGCAGAATTGAGCGAAGAATAAAGGTCAGAAACTTTGCCTCAGACAAAAGTCTAAATCAGTAAGCTCAAAAGAAGTGATCACATTGTTTCATAACGCTTCATTCTACACCGCTGCACAGCAAAAGCTCGAAGGCTAGGCGTTACCCGTGCGTCCCTACGGGCTTTCAATTCCATTGTACTCAGTAACAGCGCGATGAAACGCGGACAACACGAAGAAACGACACACACGAGCGCTGACTCACAACCTTGCTCTTCTGAATTTCAATTCCAGCTTAACGAGACTTCAGGGTGATGGCATACTAAAGTGAATAAGTTAAAAGTTGAACTCTTTCTCGTCGCGAAGAGCAGATGTAAGCATAAACTGCTTTGCAGTACCGGCGCAGCACTGCCTGAGGTGAGTTGCTGATGGTGCTAGCAGCGCTCAAAATGGGTCTCGTCCAGATCATGCCACGCCGCACAACACAACAAAATGCAGGCGTGAGCAGGCATGTCTAGGGCGCTCGAGCTGTTGAAGGCGGTGCAAATGACGCAAAATTTTAATGCGTGTAGTGGTTTTAGGAACTAGGGCTTGGGCTCAAGCGCTGCCGCATAGCTGAATAGAGGATCTATACCCATACCGCAGCAGAATGCTCCGGCGTTGTATTGAAGCGTGCCCAACTCTCCTCTTCTTCCGCCGGCCTTGCTGAAGCGCAGAACGAACCAGACACGTACGCCACCACGCTTACGCGCTCGCGAGTAAATGCACGCCTGTAAGCTTACTCTGCCCCGAGTGAAATTGAACCTCGTTTCAAGGTGTCGTTACTGTTAAGCGCAACGACAACATCCGGGTCTGTTCGGGCGTGAGGGCGCGTGTCCGGGCCATCCCTTTTGCGCCGCCTTCGCAGTGCTCTTTCATAGACGTCCTGCGTCTGTCGTCGTTTACCCCAATCTAGGGCGCACACGAACGCAGCCTTATCATTTTTGTGACTTCCACGCAGGTGGGCGTCCCGGCTTGCAAGCGATGAGGTGGGATTGCTTAACACGCAGTGCTAGGCGCTGCCACCAGCAGCCCGGTAGTAGTTATTGCAGAGCCTTCTTGTGCCCGCGCGGGGGTAGCTACGGTTTAAATCTCGGCCCGCCAGTTCTTTTGCCGCTCTCCAAGCTGATAACCGTACGGACGGAAGTTTCGGAATGTTCGCTACATGTTATACCACCGGGATGCCCCGGACGATGTTCGCCTGAGTTTGCCAAGAACGGGAGCTAAAAACACTTCATGCTTAAAAACTGACTATGACAAAGCTTCCCGGCACCATATCTTCGGCTTCCGCGAGTGGTTGTTAAGTGAAGATCTTCTTGATTAACCTTTAGCGCACACTGACAGCGCGAGCTTGTATGCACAACTTGGTACACAAAAATGTTTACATTGCAATTTATACACCATGTGCATCAGCCGAACTCGAAGCATTTTCTTATTAAGTGCCGGGCTTTGCAGTGGATTTTTTTAAATCTAAGGTGAATTTAGCATCCATCCCATCAAAAATTCGAATGCTTTTTCTGCAGCCTATAGCGAACCCAATATATAATATGTCAACAAACAGTGAGGAGCTTCGTAGCACATATATGGTTCGCCATCAGTAATAATGTCATTTTTTCTCCAGAAGAACGTGCATTATGTGCGTCTTAAAAACAAAAAGTGGTTGCAGGATTCTTCACATACTTATTCGACAAATACTCGCATCCTGTTATAAAATGTTCTAAACAATGCGGCACTCTGATGAAAGGTTTGTACATGAATGTAAAAAAAAAAACCTGTTTCTGCTGTGTTGGAAAACTAATGAACTTACTTTATTGATGCCCGGATATAGAAGTCAATTAGAAAAATGCCCGTTTCGAATCATAATAAGGAGGGGCGCCTGGCAGGCTTAATGTTACAGGTGGCTGAATTTTAAGGCAGAGCTACAAAAGATTAATTACTGAGCACATGCATCCTGTAAACGTTTGTTGCCGACTGTGCTGCATTACCACTGGCCTCACATCGTTTCAAGGGCCTACGGTGCCATCTTTCGTCTTGCATCTTTTAAGAGCGTTGGCTCTTACTCATCCCGTTTCTCGATTTCTTGGGGTCTGCTACCACCTCCCTTCCGCGTGAAATGTTCAGTACGAGGAATTCAAGACGGCGGCCCCCATAGTAAATCGATATAGCAACCCGATTGGTGCTTGATCGGTGACGTGATTAGTATATCGAATTGGTGATTTATTAGTGACGTCACTGACATATCCAATTTATGATTGATTGGTGATCTCACTTATAAATCCAAGATGTCGGCCAGTAGTGATAATTATTCGATGACGTCTTTAATTAAGCTAAGATTGTCGGCAAGTGACGATGGCGTCATAATCTACTGTGGCGTACAGAAATGAAGCCACGTAATTATGACGCCATATTGAAAGATGGCGGCATAGTTTCGGAATCTCAAATCAAATAATGCGGCCAAATTCGGCTGCCAATGATGACGCCAGGGTCAAGTATGGCGGATAGCAAAGGTACCACGAGATCATGACGTCAGGGGACCAAATGTCGGCGTAGTTTCAGTTTCCTGAATTCAAGATGGCGCCTCTCAGTGTGAAATCATAGCCAAGATGATGATCACTAAAATGAGTTGTGCCCCCCTCCCGCAATGTGAGGCACGTTTTTCTGGTGCAAGAATTGTCGGCAGAAGCGAAACCTCCAAACGCCGGGAACTGCCGGAATCGTTCCTGATCAAGTATAAAGGCAGCGTGTGCGTCAGTGAAACTTGTGTTGTTTTATGTGATCCGACAATAATTTTTCGAGCATGTCATCATCTTCCGTCTTCAGCCATGCGGGTGTGCATTGTGCATGTGTTGTCGGAGCAGACATATGAAAGTGTCCTTCTGTATAGAATAGAATTAGTTGTGCGTCTCTTAACTAGTCACTCGGTCCTTTCGCGACCGTCAAATCAGTCATTGCTTTCTGCGCCCATGGCTCCTTACTAAGTGCGAGGTCTAAATCTAAATCTAAATCGCCAACTTAACGCACTTCAGGCGCACTGAGCTTACGAGCTCTCCTTTATAGTTGCAATCTCGAAAGCCGGTTATTCGTTTTTGTCACTAAACTTCTAACTGGCTTTTAACAGTGTGCTTAAATGAACGAACAATTTTACTTTCCGAGAACACCTCAAAGCAAGGAAACCTCATTGCATTCCAATATTTCTGGCCTTTAGTCGCCTCTTTCATCTTGAAAACAAAATGAGTAACTAGTGCTAAGGCGATACCGCTGCTTGCAATTAACTGGTCGCGGTTAAATGCTTCATTATTATTATTATTATTATTATTATTATTTGTCAGCTTAAATTTGTACGCATATTTCAAAATTGGTTTTCTTGCACAACTTCCAGCTCTGGCTCCAGACGAAGTGACTCACCTCAGCTCCCTTCTCTTAACCTCCGCCGCGCGAAGGCTAATATAAATTTCTTGTATAAACTTCTTCATGGCCACATTCTATGCCCTCAGCTCCTAGCGCGTATTCTTTTGCGCCTACCGCGAAAGAGCATAAGGGAATTCCGACCATTCCAAGTTTCTGCGTTCCTACACTCCATCTCGCCTCTGGGCAGAATGCAGAAGTTGTTTAACACTCTTTGTCCTCGCCTTGCTATATTCGAAAACTCTCCCTCTTCGTTTTTCTGCAACAAAACATTGTTCGTCCACATATCGGTATGAAGATCATTAACAAAAAAAATTAAATGCTGTAGCAGAGCTAACTTTAATGGGATGAACGCCGAATTATCTCTTTTTGAAGATCAGTTTCTTAGTGACTTCTTGTCCCGTACAGATGAAGAAAACTGGGTTGCGTTCAAAATATGTTTACTGACCTTCACTACGGCGTCCCCTTCGCTACGGCGTCCCTCATAGCCTGAGTCGCTTTGGGACGTTAAACCCCCATAAACCATAAACCATAAACCATAAACCATATTATTATTATTATTATTATTATTATTATTATTATTATTATTAAGCTGTTTGGTTTCTTTCGTGTCTTCTTTATTTTTTCTCCCCCCCCCCCCCCCCCAAAAGAAAATAGTCAATTTTTGCGGCCGAGTCTTGTTGTCGACTGACAGGCTTCGCATGACAAGCCACATGTGATGGCTTAGGCGAGCCTGGTATCTGTGATTGTATTTGTAGACTTGTGAATAAGATTATTATTATTATTGTAATAAGAACACAACACACTACTAATACAGCACGCACAGCACCCCACAGCACACCACAGTAATAAGAGCACAGCACAGTAATAAGCACAGCCTCACGAACAACCAGCTGAACCGTCCAGGCACAGATCAGAGACCGCGTTCAGTCCAGAGCACGCACGAGCGACCGAGCGTTCGGCGCTCGAGCTTCGGAGTGTTCGGCGCTTCTCGTCGTCTTCTCCGTTGAGCGCTAGCCTCTGAAGATTCTAAAGCCCGTGTCCAGTCTTACATTATTATTATTATTATTATTATTATTATTATTATTATTATTATTATTATTATTATTATTATTATTATTATTATTATTATTATTATTATTATTATTATTATTATTATTATTATTATTATTATTATTATTTCTCTCCTTAATTGTACATCACGTGTACTTGTTTTCATTAATATTATTTCTTTAATACTGTGTACTCACGCCTGATTGTCTGTAACGCGTTCACTAATTACATTTCTTATTGTGTATGATTGTATTTCTAGCTTGTATTTCAGAGATCTCTTATTCGTTCATATTAGTATTGGCTTTATTCTTGTTTGTATTTTGATATATGCTGTACTTGGCTGTTATTGGTCGTTCTTGTGTTCATTCTCTTTGTTTATTGTTTTATTAGTTATTTATATGTCTGTTGCCTGTTCTAGCTGTTTTCATTTACCGCTGTTCTCGCTGTTTCCTTGTTCTCGCTTTTTTGTTTCATGCTTGCTGTCGCGCCTAGTTTATGTGTCTTTTTTTTCTATCGCCTTGACTGCTGCATTACCTCCCCTGAGTGTCTTCCTTTGTAGTGAAATAAATGTACATTTTGTGCGTGTGAATGGTGTACCAGCACCAAGACCTTTGGGTTGTTCCTGGGCACCGAAAAAATAAAGATTGATTGATTGATTGATTATTATTTATCATCATCATATTCTGCACCCCACTCAGGGGCCGACTACTTCTCTCGATGCAATCAAGCCTTAGCGCGCAGAAAAAGGAAGAAGCGGCACTCTGCGCTTCTTGGTTTGATACAGAAAACTTTGCAGTTGCCCCCGTACCTTGTCTGCCGAGTGTCGCTCGTCGTCGTCGGCATCGAAAAAAATAGACAGAGGTGGTGCCACCATCTAGGCGTTCGAAACCGTCGGCAAGCCAGAGGAAATGGTGGGCTGAGTACATACTTCCTTTTCATAGATTCTTAACCTGTGCTAACGTGGCCTCGTGACGCGTTACGCAATCAATATAAAAATCGAAGATGTTAGGCTAAACATTACCGGCACAGCACGAAATGAGCCGTAGAAACATCAGTGCTCGTAAAATTTTGAACCATGTTGCACCTGCCACCACGAAATTCATTTTCGCTCGCTTATAAGAAAGGCAAAGATTTGGCAGAAGCAATATATGGCGTGCACTCCAGGTCGAAGCCGCTGACCTGAACGTGTTCAGATGCCCTGAACGCCAGGCACACACGTGCGACGATTTGCGTACATCGAAATTGAGAATACTTTTCCTACGACGTGAGACGATTGTTTTTCAAGCTTTTTGATTCTCCGCTCGCTTCTCTCTCTCGCTTGTGCTTCGCCTTGGTGGCTCTTCCGATGACTTGTTGCTCCCAGGAGAGTTCGCAGTTTGCCGCTACGTAGAACGCACGGACCTTCCTGTCGGCCCTTTCTGCCGCTGATTCTCCCTGAAGGACCTCCACGGGCCCCTCCGAGACCTCGGGGCGATCATTTGAGTGCCAACGTCCATTCCTCTTTTGCTTTTGAGCACGGCAATTCTGGTAGAGACAGTTCCCTATACCTTCCCTTCTACGCGTTTCCCGAATATCCCCGTTGCAAGTGGCGTTTGGGCGTTTTTCTTTCTTTCTTCCGCTAGCCCTTTCACCTGCAGCACGTAGCTCATTTTAGATCTCGCCATTTTTCTTACTGAGGGAGCCAACTTTTGCTATTTTTTTTATTTTATCCACCTGAAGGTCTGTTTAACCTATCCGTTTCTTTTGCCCCCATCTGCTTTGCCTCGTGGCGCATTCAGCGAAGGCCTCGTGGGATAGACGCGAAGAACAGCTTTTATATTGCTGACGCCAGCCGTTCTTTTGTTTCAGTTCTCGTCATGTTTGTGCCCTAGCTTGATCCCTTTGTGCGGCGGTTCCACTATTCCACTCCCGAGCACGTCTAACGGCGGTTCTATGAATAGCAGCGGAGGCTACAAAGCAGGGGCTCCTATGTTCATCGCTTGCACAACATCGCAAAGCAACCCCGTCGCATTTGTTTCGGTTGTTTCGGTACTCGGGGGCCACGGCTCTCTGCCGACGCAGTCTATTGAGTATGCACAGATTACGCAAGTAAATGGCGACACAAGGCAATATCGAATCGCGATTCAGTCGGCCCGTTGTTTTTGCATGGTACGAAAAGAAAAAGATTTTTTCCATGCTGTCATTGTGGCCTCCAGGTATTATACCGTATCTTCCCCTTTTAGATGGCGGACCTGGTAAAATGGTATGCCACGTGCCGTGCTTCAGAAGCCAGATGAAGCGAACCACTCTTTCTCCCGCCACCCTTTCCTTCCAACTGTGCAACCGAAGGTTGCACGGAGTGTTATTAATGTATGCACTACAACCAAGTAGACGCTCAGTGAATGATGCGGACGGTGGATATTGAGTATTGGATGCAACTATGGATGCGCGACAAGTAAAGTAACACCAGAGTAATGTGCCAACGTGACTGCGCCGCAACCTACTCAGCCAAAGTCCGCCGTCGGCACTGCCGCACCAACAATGTAATATGGCCATCAATGACAGGCGATTTGACTTCGCACGAATCCGTTCGCCACAATCATGTAGAGGTTTTTGTTATGGCTGGTGTTTATTCTGACTCACTTGGTCAGAATAAGGGCACACAGCTAGAGCCTGTCGTTCAAAAATTAAGTGTGTCGTCCAAAAAGAACGCAACGAGAGAGAGAGAGGGAGAGAGAGTTCACAGTTTAATGTGACAACGCAAGGAAAAACATGCGGCCTTCTCTTCCTACTCCTCCCCGAAAGAACTAATGCGTGACCTTTTCACTTATATTAAACAAATGGACATAGAATGCAACACTGGCACCTGACGCTTGAGCATGTGCCCTCTAATGTCTTGCGTTCGAAGCTGGTTAAATGGTTTCTGTGGCAGCATAGACACTAAAAGTGTATTCGATGCAAATGTTGGAAAGCGCGCACTTTAGGTGGGGATGCTCAGTATCTTAGGCAGGAAAAAAACAACCTCGTGTGATAATAGACCCACCAATCAAGATGAGTTTGTTACTTTTCTTAATCTCCAAACGTTTTTGTCTGAAATAGAGACGCTTCTGCGAATACAAGAGAAAAACTTGTTATGCAAAGATGGATAGAAAACATCGCCTAGACTTTTAGAAATGGCAGTGAATCTGCAGTAGGCTCCCGTTTCTAAGAGTGCACAGTGCAAATCTCACATGGGCAAGGCGCACCTGCATCGCGTGACAACAGACTGCGCCATCATTCACTAACAGGGCCAACCGGGCCCCACTTGGCAAACATTCTGTTGGCCAACCGGGTCCATTCGACAAACATTCTTTTTGTCGAGCTGGAAAAGCATGGAAGTTCTCAGTACCAACATTTTAAGACACCAAAAACGTAAGCTATAATACGACGAACTCCTTAAACTAAGTATAGCTGAAAATTTTCAGGAAGCGTAAGGAGATAAATACTTTCGAGATGTACTGCTTCGGCAGTGCGCATCCAAGTTTTAATGCAGAAATGTGTTTGACCTCCAACTGGCTGTTTTCGATTACACAAAAATTTTCCCACAGCCGCCACTCTCGCTGATAACACTGGTTCTCGTTGATAACACAATAGGTCATAGATCATGTCACATGCCAGTTGTCCAAAATTTTTAAAGAGAAAAGTTAAATTTACTTCATTTTCAGATGTGATAGTATTAGTTCGAATTAGCGGACAAATAGCGGGCGGCACTGAAGTTGTCACGCATTGTATTGAGTTTTTATTCTTAATTATATTTTACTGAATCTTATTTTGGAGGCACAATGACTCTGAAAAAGAAAAGAAACGAAAACAACGTCCACCTATGAAGCAATTCTTTGACGTGCATTTAAGAGTGCTGGCAAGTTCTCCTTTGTTTTCGAGATGGTTGAAAAGAATGAATGAATAAATAAAGAATCACGAGTAGATTCAAGAATTTAATTAAATTTTCTTTGAAGCGTAATTTTCCAACAAAAATTTGATCTTGTTTTCAGCGCAGGTGAAAATTACGCGAGCACAGCTATGAGCGCTATACGGAAGGACATGCTGGTGTCATGGCGGAAAGCGAATGGCTTTATGGACAGTGTTCTTTCAGCTTCTAAGACCTACATCACCGCTGTTGAGAGGAATTAAAAAAATGGCGCGTTGAATCGATTGTTTCAAGTGGAATGATACATGTACTGGCACCCTGTCGCATTTGCTTGCGCACTAAAGAGCGCAGGTGGATGAACCACATACAGGTCGAAGGTCACTTGGCGATCAGTAAAGGTCATTTGTCTTTAAAACCGTGCGCTAAGGAGGAGAATAGGTTATCTATGTATCGCAGGTGGACTTTGAGAATCGGAGCACAAAGAAGAAGGAGTGGAGAAGATAGCCTCAATGGAATGCAGGGGCTCCTCTGTATGCGATTGGGGGGGGGGGGGGGGGGGGGGGGGGTGGACTGTTGCAAATTCATCCAGCGGTTCACGTTTGCGTGCGTAATTTCTTTTTTGACAAACAACGCGTGCTGTTAATGACGTGAAGTTTTTCTGTGTATTCTTTTTTCTCTGTCGTGTTTGCTTTTTTTTGTATTAGCGCAGTAAAGTTAGAGGAACCAAATTTTGTTCATTGCTTCGCAGAAAAAACGACGAGTTGGTGCCATTCTGAGCCGTGCGCAATTTTCTTACCTTGTCAAGCAAAGGGAACGTTCTGTATGAGCAGTTCCACAGAGGAACTCGGCGTCGCATGCGTTACTCTGACCAGCCCGGGTGGCTACAGCGGCTACGCGCGTCCACGGCTTCGGCTTCGTCCCGGCAATGGCGGCAGCATTGCTATAGAGGCGCAGCGCGGCAACGTTTGCGCTCCGAAATCTGGAGTCACGCTAGCCAACCCTTGCGGCAGAAAAATCAATCCGTAACTCTCCACTGCTGCGTGTATCGTGGCAGAATATGGACACCTTTGGGGTGCGAACACAATTTTTCTTTGTGTTTTATATTCGCGGTGACGTATGTTTTCTTTTTTTTTGTGGCTTTGCGAAACACTGTGCGTTAGAGGTAAAATGTATTAAATTGATCAGTCTGCCTCAGAAAAAGCACAGAACACGTGCCGCGGGAATTCAGAGGAGACGTGAGGGCCGTATCATCACTCAGGAAAGCGCTGTGTGAAGAGCGAAGCACTAAAATACAACACAAACAAGAAAAACTAAGACACATGCGTTATTTGAAGAGATTCTTTTTTCTATGCGCCATCCTTTAGCGCTTCGGTACTCACACAACACTGCACCACCTTTGCCCAACAACATGTTGAATGAGCGACTGCTTTTCCTAGCCGCGTTCTCAGACATGTCTGTTCCTTACAGCAACTCCGTTCAACATGTTGGCGGGGACTCGGGGAAGGGAAATATTCACATTAACATTGATTGTCCAGACAGTCGAGTGCAAGGAAGAAAATACGCAGCTGTTCTGCCTAAAAGACTGGCAGAAAGGCACGAATTCTCGACAACGCATCGGAACCCCCTTGCCATCTCGTCTCCCGAGGAGAAGCTGCCTCTTTGCTTTTATTGTTAAGCTTCGTAATGCTTTTGACATTTGCCGCCAAGAAGCGGGCCATGCATAACGAAACTCACGCACGTTGTGCTTGGGCCAGTCGTTCGGTGGGATCTCTGGCGTTACGGCAGTAACCTCTTACAAGAGTCACCAGCTCAAGGAAGTTCTGGCGTTCTTTTTCTTGGTTATTTCCAAACGGGCGTGAAAGAAAGGCTGCTGACAAGGAGCCATAAATACTGCTTCTAAAACATACGTCTCCCCATTCATACTCAATCGAAAGTGGTTGAAATGAGTACGTAAATAAAAAATATATGCATTTTTGTTCCACATAAGGAGAATTTACTCAGACGAACCGGAGTTCAGCATACTCGGCATCCTTTTATTTTACCTCTACTTATTATTATCAGATGCACGTGCTGCGAGATTTGTGCCAAATTTGTTACCTACGCAAACGACGCGAGCGTTTTTTTTTTTTTACGAGACAAATCATATAAAGATTTAGCTCAAAACGGACACAAAGCAATTGACAGGCTATTTTCGTAGAGTAGAGCATCAGCGTTATCTATTAATACAGCAAAGGCTGAAGCAAGTTATTTGAGAATAAAAATAGAATTTTAGACGTACAAACGAAATATCCTGCTTCGGCCTTCTGCTATAGACTCAGTTTCCTTGATGTAATACCTCGCGCTCATAATGCAGCAATATTTGCCTTGCTATCTTCGTGTAAATAATCTTTTTCAATGACTTAAAAGGGCAATTGTTATACTGTTGAAGGTTCGCTGTTTATTGCCAGTATAGGTCAAATTATTCATTTACTGCTCTTTCTTCTTTTCCAACATTACTGATGATCACCTTTCATGCGGACCTTGCTATATTATAGAAACTGTCAAAAAAAGTTCGCATTGCTGCTGACGCTCTGCCAAGCGACCATACAGAGCCTATTTTAGGCGAAGTCCGTATTATGACAAAAGCGAAATTAGGTGATGGTGTAGTTATACGCAGCTGTCTTACCATAGAAGCAAAAGTCATTTCTTGGCTGGTTTGGTTTGGTCTGTAGGGTTTTAACGTCCCAATGCGACTCAGGTTGTGAGGGGCGCCTTAGTGATGGCCTCTGGAAATTTATACCACCTGGGATTCTTTAACGTGCATTGACATCGCACAGTACACGTGCCTCTAGAATTTCGCCTCCATCGAATTTCGACCTTTTTGGCATATTGGCCGAATGTCCTGAGAAAACTGAGGCGCGGAAAAATTCGAACATATGAATGCACATTCTCGGAATCCGCGCCAATTATGTCAAAGGGGTTGCCCGTTATGATATTATTCATGCTTTACCAGAATTTCAAATCATATATATATATATATATATAGCCTTTTTCGGAAAAGGCTGGTCCTCCAGCAGAAACGTCGTGAATGAAATCCTGTTATGTTTCTTCAATTTTGATGATTTTATATTATATTGACCAAATCAGCCGCCAGAAATCACTTTGGATATATATATATATATATATATATATATATAATATATATATATATATATATATATATATATATATATATATATATATATATATATATATATATATATATATAGAGAGAGAGAGAGAGAGAGAGAGAGCTTGACTTTTACCACAATTTTTCTGATGAACATTTTATTTCTCAATCAATCAATGTCTTTATTTCTTCCAAAAAAAAAAAACAAGAGGAAGAGGGGGGCTTGAAGGAAAAGTGGAAGTTTCCACTTGACGAGCTTCCAGGCCCCTATTCACAAGGTACGCTATACAAAGTGGAAGCTAAAGGCACGCATCTTTATGCAGCAGAAAGCGATTGTGGAATACACCCGATGCGATAAAATATGTACCCAGGCTTGCGCTACAAAGAAAGCTTTTAGCATATTCCTCCTTTCCAACTCCTCCCTTCCTCCTTTTCAACTTTTGACTAATTGAAAGTGTCGGAGGGGAGCGCGAAGTGTGTCCCACAGGAATACGTTGCGAGAATGCTTTCAATGCCCTCGCACGGCCACTGCGCTGCGGAAATGCATCCCACGTTGAGTAGACACGATTACGGCACTAGACGGCGGCTTAAGGAGGCCAAGCTGTGCCAGAAATGAATAGCCCCCTGTGCACTGCTGCCTGCTTGGTAGAGTTTGTAGAACTTAAAAGAAAGGAGGATCGAGTCTTTCTTTTCCCATACTCTAAATAGCATCGCACACCCCCCATCTGCTCGAATTTCCTTTCCAGTACAGATGCGAGAAATTCATTGCGCTACACTGGCCTCTAATGCGCGTATGGGTCGTTTGTCATTGTATAATGGTGGGATGTGCGTTTTCTCTCCGTCAGGCGGCTCTGACCTTGCGGAACAAATAGAGATTTATAGCGGCCACGGAATGCTGTCACGAATTAGAGCGCGGTGCGGGCGCGGCGCGACTCAAAGTGTGCACAACTGCATTCGAGTGCTGTGCGAGTGCACAGTGGAGCTACGCTCGCTAAATTGTGGATTAAACTTGGAATAGACGACCAGGCTCGGATGTGGTCCAAAACCAACACAACAAACTGACAGCGGCGCCAGCCTATAGGGGACTGCGCATTAATGACCGACTAGTGCACCGTTTAAGCGAGATAAAACATTAAGAGGCCTTTTTTTTTATGGGAACAAACTGTGTACATCTTTCTAAACATGATTTTGTGCTTACAGTAACTATTGCTACTTGCCCTTCGAGATCTGCTTGTAGGACAGCTAGCGTGAGTTTACAAGCCTTGTTCCTGTTGCGGTCGCAGTTCTGCACAGTTTGCCAACACATGTATCCTTTGAAAATAGTATAAATCTAGTTCACGCGCCATAAAATGAGCTGGTCGTAAACTTTCCGCAGTTCTCCCTGACTGCTCATCGGTGCTTCCCTTTTGGTAGCTTTAAAATCCCGCGTTTTCTTCCGGCATCGGGTGTCTGCTTCGAGTTGGTTTCCCGTTACAATTGGCCCCAGTTATCGCTGAAAACGGCTCCACGGCTTCGTTCAGAAATGCTGTCAACTAAGTCACTAGATAGTTTTCAGAGTACCGCATTTCGGGTGTCACTTCGTTTTCTAAGAAGTACGGATCTCGACTCGCGGCTTTGATCCGACAAATTGGTGACGTGCATTTATGTAGTCGCACCTTCCTGCTGCCCTCATCATCGCCCATCATCCACCGCTGTTTCTTCCCCTCTTTCCTTTCCTCAGTGCAGGGCGGCAGGCAAGAGAATCATAATTCAGCCGGGCCTCTCTACCTTTCCTTCTAATAAATCTCGCCCTCGAGACTAGTTTACATCTACCTGGTTTGTATTGTGCACCACTATTCCCAGAATAAAGGTTGGCTGGTCTTTCTATTCGTATGTCTGTCTGGAGATGAATGTCACAGCAGATAGCTTCTTCTTTCAGCGCACGAACGACACAACAGCCTTTTTTGAAGGAAAGGGGGGGGGGGGGTGGCACGCAGGCGCGTATAGAATGCACAGTCACTGCGTAGAAAAGAAAAAAAATTATGTAGCGCGCGTCTCAGACAGACGAAACGTGCGCACATTAAAACAAGCACACACAAGTGAGCCCCCAGCTACTCATGATTGAGCAAACAGCTCTCTCGCTACGGCTCTCGCCACGCAACAAATAGAAGCCAGGGTCTGCCAAGCTTTGCCGCGCAAACCCTGACAGGAACCAATGAGAAGCGCGCGGCGTCCGCTCTCGTTACGACTGCCAGTTATGCTGCACAAACGTATTAACATTCCGCGCGCTCATCCGTCTCTGCGGCCCACACAACGACGTCGGGACACTGTGGAACTTGCTTTAAAAAAAGACGCTAAAGTCGCTTGCCGCACAGATAAGCCCGCTGATAGTTCCGGCAATTTATAGAGGCGTCGGTGCCTTTAAGGTCACTGGTAGCGAAGCGGAGGGAAGCTCCCGGCGTAGCCCCACGCGCGCTCCCGCAGCCACTTTGGGCGCAGACGGATTTTTTTTTTTATGTATAAATGACGTCTGCTGTTCGCCGGGGGCTTCGGAACGCGGAAGTCTGATTAAGCCGGCCTTACGCCTGGTTTGCTTTTAATTTCTAATACCGGTGTTTGCTTCCAGCGAGTCCCCTTCCCCATCCCTTCTCGCCGGTATCGAACATAAACGGCGGCGTCAAGATCATGCGGGAGGGCTTAATTTGAGCTCTCACTGTGCGATGGGGATCCTTCGGTGATCCCTGGCGCTTCATTGCTTTGCACAATAAACAGGAACATCCCCTTTTCCGCCAAAGGCATCTAAAGACCGAACGTTGTACTTTCAATTGATGTTCGAATCGTGAGTCCCATCAGAGGGGCGAGAATTTGCATGGGTGATGATTTCTAGCTGCTGTAAGTGTTTAACTAGTTTTAGAATTTTTAGCAGCATACCTCCGGTTAGTGGTTATCCATATGCTCTCACGGGAGCATGCACAGCAAGAGCATGCACAGCAAGGGTATTCACGTCGCTTTACGTGAGCTCTTCACAATAAAACGTTTGCAAGCACTCACACTTGATATGCACGTCCTTGTACCTAATAGTATCACTTGCCACAGCCTTCTTAAGCGAGAATTTGGTCCTCTGGGATTACTGTTACCATGGGCTAACGGTCGCTGTCAGGTAAAGACTGTCCTGTTTAAGAATACCTGAAACAATGCACTTTCATTTGGGTCCGAAATATTGGTGAGGACAGAAAGCTGCTACTCATGAACTTGGTCGCCGGTTAACGGTCCAAGAGGCCTACGCATGGCCGTAGTGCAGTTGAGCAGGTGCCTTAAGCTGAGTATAAACCTTAGTAAATTTTAAAACGCGCGACTTCAAAGGCCTTCTTCCAGCAATCGTTTTCAAGCGCTGGAACTGCAGTGTACTACCCTGGCGCGGTTCTGCTATAGGCGGCGGCCGCAAGCAGTTGGTTATTGACACCGCAGTCACGCACTCTCGTCTTACATGGGCAGGTCACCCTTTGTTCTCTGCGTCTCATCTTCCGCGCCCACCGCGCTCCTCTCGCTCGCTCACTAGCCGCCGCACGGATACATTTAAAAAACCAGACCACAACTAGCCGTGCGCCATCTTGGCTTTTGTGTCTTTTTAACATAATGTGAATTAGTCGATTCGTACGCTCTAGCTTGGGTATATTTTCGTCGGCCGATTGTACGCTCCCTTGCCGCCTATAAGAGTTTGGGCTAATATTCGTGCAGGCATGTAAACGAATAGTTCTCGCGACAATTAACTTTGAATTCTGTTGGCTCCTTCAGCCTCAGAAGTCACGTTCACATCTTCCAGTCACACAAACATTCAACGATCCATCGTTGCCAAAAGTAAACGCGTTTATCTCAGCGCATCTCGTGCTGTCACGAGGCTCATTATCGTCCAGAGCAGCGTAGCAATAGCGCAGGCTGACGTCACGCTGGTTGTCCTCGCATCCGACGAGGGCGAGGGTAACCGCAGCGTCACTGCTCCGCCACCAGAGCACTTTTTCCGTGCGCACGCAAGCCGGGTTCTTACTTTCGGCAAAGACGGTGCGCGAAAAGAACGGCGGGAGCGGCTTCTGGTTTGGTTTATGGTTTGGTTTATGGGGGTTTAACGTCCCAAAGCGACTCAGGCTATGAGGGACGCCGTAGTGAAGGGCTCCGGAAATTTCGACCACCTGGGGTTCTTTAACGTGCACTGACATCGCACAGTACACGGGCCTCTAGAATTTCGCCTCCATCGAAATTCGGCCGCCGAGGCCGGGATCGAACCCGCGTCTTTCGGGACAGCAGCCGTGGGATCAGCTTCTAGATTTCACGTTTCACTGCCTTCCCAAATAGTGTACTGATGAGAGAACAAGCTGCGATGTAGACAAATAGCGTCCTTAATTAATAATGGTAAATTCTTAGTGCGAAAAGAGTGCTTAAGGAGGTCTAACCGGCTCATCGAGTTTGTGTGAAGATCGACTTTGAAGGTTGCCTTGGCAAAACCTAGCATAGCAGCAGCCCATGCAGAAATCAAGAAAATAAATATTGCCGCGACTGGGGTTTGAAGCCCGCGGCGGCGCGAACGGATCAGCTTCGCTGGCAACTGTACCAGGGCACTAAGCTATCGCCGCAGTCCATCATTTCTGGTGTTAAACTGCAGCCCACGCTCGCGCTGCGCATTCCACATAGTCGTCTTCATCAACTTCCTTCTGCGGCGCGAATAGATCAGATGAGCTTAACCTCGATCAGAGCTTGACCAGAATCTAATATCACCACCACACGTGCCGACGAGCCAGCAAAGCAAAACCACGAGCCAACCAGGCTAAACGCATGCCTTCGCACGTCCACTCGGTTTAGGTACGTTAAAACCTTACCACTTTGTATTTTTGTTGTATTTATCACTTTACTGCAAATGACTGATGCATAATGCAAGGAACTCGCATGGCAGGACTCGCGTAAGCAATAAAACAGAAAAACCAAATTCGCATTCACTCTTTACCACCGCGACCGCCATAGAGGTGCACACCAGCTTCGCTTACGTCTTTCTCTCCTTGTAGAGAATGCTGAAGATGTTCCTCGGTTATTAAAAAAAATTATAAGCTCTTCCTCCCCACTTCCGGGCATTTGCTTTATTTGCCGAGTAAGGTAAGGCAAAAACAAGTTTGAGAACAGTTTTTCTGGCTGTCGCGTATTTTAGCACATGTGTTTTGCGCTTGTACCCACGGTGCTTGCACGAGTCACGAATAAAGCCTTTTCCTTCTGCTCTGGAGCAAGACTCAAAAGTTGAGCCTATTGAAAAAAAAAAAGAAAGTCAGCCGAGCACTTTTTTCGCTTATGCTTCTGGGACGGTACCATGTTAATGCGCATTTTGCGTGCCTGGCCACGCCGTGCTGCTCATGTAATTCGTTTCGATTTTCCGCAGCCTTGTCGCCATCGAGCACGCTCATGTAAACCCCCCCCCCCCCCTCCCCCCCGAGCAATGGGCAGGAGTGGAGTCTCTCCATCATGCAGCTTTCTAGACTGACGGCGCTGTTTCCTGGAAGCCTGCAAGAGAAAGAATGTAAATACAGCGCCATGGCAGCGCGGAAATCTAAAGCTGCTAAGTCACAAGCGGGAAAGTCTGACGCGTCTTCTTATCTCTATATATCTTCGTTTTTTTTTTCTCCACTCCTCTTGTGATGGTTTTTAAATGACTCCTTTCATGCCGTGCGGGTATAGCCTCAGCATGCGTAAAAAAAGAAATGCCGAGGTACGAATGGACAAACGCCCTGAAGTGGCACACATACACATATTGACATTCGAGGGGAACGAGTGATGTCACATTATTTTCCCTTTCACGCCAGACACGGAGGAAGGAAAGGCGCATCGCATCGACCGTCAGCCAGCTACAGTCGCGCACGAATGGAGCGTCCCTTTGGCTCTCGCATTCTTTGCTTGGGCACAAATGCACTTATCGGCGCAGGAAGAGAGGGGCGCAAGTCCGATACAATTCAACACGCGCCGCTCACGAATATAAGAGGCGGATGTGAAAGGGAATATACGCTCCCCTAAGCTCGCCGTGGTAGCGCAGTATTGAATAGAGGGCCAGCCTGTTCAGGACGCTGGAGTGGATCGCCTTTTCTGATCCTTTTTTTTTGTTAGGGCAGAGGAGAGCTCCATGCACAACGAAGCCCGACAGGAGTGGAATTAATATGGCAACAAAGTGTGCATGCGCAGCTACCTCGGGCGCTCACATTTTTTTGTTACATTACGTAGTATGAGGCATGGTGAGTAGGAGAGAGAATGTCCACTTGAATAAGTTGACTGAGGAAGCTGTAGATGAAATGGAAACGTTATCTACTTTGATAATGTTTGTTTTTGCGCGTCTACAGTAACAAGGAACACGAGCAACACATCAATTAAAAAATATGGGGGACACTAAAGCTCCGCGTTTAAAGGTATGACGGGACAGCGTTAATGACTCCCTTCAGCGGTTTCTATTCACGAACAGTCACTGTTATTTGTTCACATTCACATTTTTTTCACAATTATTCTAACAGCTTGTCGTCTTTTAACTATTCCACGTTGAAGTTTATGCACATAATGTTACTATAATTAGTATCTCACTAACTCGTCTCTAATTCACTGCCCTAATTACCAAATTAAGAAGATCGAAATTAAGCCCACACCGCACACTAAATCCCCGTGCCCTCCGCGTACCTTAGCCCAGTCAACGTGCCTAGCTGGCCATCAAAAACACAGCAGTTCGAGGCGTCTCATTATCGCAATGTGAAATTAAAATTTTGCTTTATGGTGATGACGTCGCCCTTTTATGTTCTGATAAAAATATCACGCTCGAGGCTTTGCACGTAACTGAGAAGTTTTGTGAGAGTTCAGGAGTGGCTCTTAACATTGATAAATCAAACAGGATTTGGCTAGGACACTGGAATATAAAACCAAGCCTATTTGAGGACATCAGAAGGAACTCCGAAGACTTACAATATTTGGGGGTTTTCTTGCATCAGTATCGCAATAGTGGACCTCACTGAGATTCTCAAATATCATCCGTCAGGCGATAAACCCAGGGCAGGAATGGGTAGGGAGCTGTCCGTGTTTTCACGAGCAAAAGTATGCAGTTTCTAAGCTCATCTACATGATGTTAGTGTTTCATTGGGCAACAAAAAAAAAGTATACAGCGGCAACGCATAGAATTTACGCGACTTCTGTGTGGCGCTCTCAGTGGGCACATACGCGTCAAGACAATTTGTTTCTTCCTCTGGAGTCGGTTGGAACTGGTCTTCGGCACTTATTGCATATCAGTTTACTTCAAGGTTTCTCTTTTTTAAAACGAAAACTACTTTTTCCAAGTAGCTGGGCTTAATAGACGATTAAATGTCAATTTGCCTATTCTGTTTGCGCCCACTGGCTAAAGGCGTGAGGGGTCTTTGTGGGGTTTTCTTATGGAAGTTGACGACACATTCTATTTCCTCGCTGTACGTTTTTCCTTATAGTACCTTTACAATCTCTCCACAAAATAGCTGACGAAACTTCTGAGTTAAACGTTGTTTCCGGTACCAATATGTTGGCAGCCTTACCTCGCCTTCCTAGACAACAGTGCATTATAGCAGGTGCAATGGATACGCGTTGAACCGCCCGAAAAGGCGTTCTTTTTTAAACTTGACACCTCGACCTTACCTGTCAAAACGTGGCTTCGTGCTCAGGAAAATGTTTGCCATGGTCTCTGAAGTGCCGCCTGTGTCAGCAGCAAGACTATTCATCATGGTTTTGTGCTTAGTCGTGATGCCATGTTTTTTGGGAGGGCCATTCTTCAACGGACTCTCAAGCATAACGATCAGATCACACCTTATAAGATTTTTGCCTACAATGGAAGTTTCTAAGATTCAAAGTGATCCTTTTATGCTCATGGGACTGTTCATCCTGTGTAAAAAGCCGCATGGTAGATCGCCACGCAGAACCGCCACGTTCATCGAAGTCTCTGTTCAGAAAGCAGTGTGCTTTGGTTTAAGGGAGGTATATTCTGGGCAAGATCGACCTCCTGTCTGACTGGATTTATTCGATGCATGTGTGTGTGTGTCTCCCGGAATTTTGTTGTGTGGGCGGAATGATAGCCGGATGCTTCATGGTGTGCCTATGAATGACGAGTTCGCAGAATGCGTCCTGGTTAAGGATAAGTAGGTCAGAAACCTGGAAGTGTTGTTGTACTTACATGCAATAAAAAAATTGCTGGCGGTTTGGCATTGCTAACCACAACCAATTTTACTGGCCGCCATCTTGGATTCGATAAACCGAAATTGGGGCCGCCATTTCATCCCCTGATGTCATATTCACACAGTTCCACCTCTATCCACCATATCTGGGCCGCCGTGGTGGCTGAGTGGTTAGGGCGCTCGGCTGCTGGCCCGAAAGACGCGGGTTCGATCCCGGCCGCGGCGGTCGAATTTCGATGGAGGCGAAATTCTAGAGGCCCGTGAACTGTGCGATGTCAGTGCACGTCCAAAGAACCCCAGGTGGTCGAAAATTTCCGGAGCCCTTCACTACGGCGTCCTCATAGCCTGAGTCGCTCTGGGACATTAAACCCTCATAAAGCAAACCAAACCATCTATCCACCATATTGGACCATGACGTCATCATTGGCACGGGGCAGGTGGTTGTTTCTTCAGTGCTATTGTAGATGGCGCTACAAGTCTCAATGCGAGATGTGCTGTTTTCTAGTTGCAGCCACAGATTGCGCTTTGATCTCAGGGTGGTAGGAGACCTCCCGAAATATCGAAACGTGATGAGTAGTTGCTGCCACAGATGGCGCTGTGATCAAGGGTTGTAGCAGACCCCACGAAGTCTCGAAACGTGATAAGTAAGAGCTAACGCTCTTAAAAAACTCGGCTTAACCTGAGTAATTAAGTAAAATTCATTAACTTTTATCCTATACAGTTAGCGTGTATGTTTGAATTCCAAGACTGCTCTGTTTTATAAAAAATTTAGTAACGCGTCTGTCTCTTGAGATATGCGTGCCTAAAATTTCAGCCCGAACCGCGTAATCACGCATCTGAGACCGCGGCACTCAGCATGAGAAGCTCCTCCCTAGTGTGGCGCCGCTGTTGCATATGGCGCACCGCCTGACAAGAATGTGAAGCTGCAGGCGAAGGTGATAGCTTTTTGTTATTAGTGCGACAGCACTCTTACGACCATCAGAGCCGAACAAAAACTTGTTTGTGCATCACTCGTTGCCATAGCAACTGTGACGCCAAGCGGCAAGAATTTGGCGCGGACCACCCTCAAAATCTGCCTTTCACCGATTTGGACCAAAATCGATGTCCAACCATAATGGGGCGTGCCCAGGCACGATGGTGACCTCCAAATTTGGCCTGGGTCATTTTCAAAGTTTGGCACGGGCCACCATCGAAATTTGACCTTGGCCGATTTGGACCAAAATCGATGTGCAACCATAACTGGGCGTGCCCGACACAATGGCGACCTCCGGTTTGTCTTGGGCCGTTTGCCAAAGTTTTGGTTGAGGCCACTCCCAAAAAAGTAATTCCCGCTTTGGGATACGCGCAGTTTTGTTGCTATGGTGTATCGCTTGTGACGTCACCATTTACGTACCCGCGCTTTCGCGCGTCACAGATCAGTTTAAGCGCAATTAAACGCCGGCTAATTTTTGGCCAGCGAAAGCGAAGAATCACTGTTCCGGTGGCGTGGGGCGAGCGCTTTTCTTTATTATTGCTTCGAGAGGTGGGTGATAAGGTATGGTGCCGCTTTATACCTCGCATGCCGTCCAAGCGCAGCGATATACTACACTGCTGGCAAAGAGTGAAAATTTATAACCGTCGTCTGTAACTCGACATTCTTGTCAGGGGAAGCGCCATTAGTGAGAGCTGCGTCACATTAGGGAGGAGCTACCCGCCGAGCGACGCGTTCTCGCATGCGAAATTGCGCGGAATTAAGGGGTTAAAATTTTAGACGTGCATGTCTCGGGACACGGGCGCGCTAATAAAATTCTACAAAAAAAAAGCAGTGTAGAATGTCATCGTGTCTTTTGTCAATCTAAAATGCACGCTAACTGCAATGAACAAAAAGTTAATTTTTGAAAGTTTATTTCTTCGCTTAGTGTACGGTGACAATTTTTCTAACGGTTCATGCCCCGCCTGGCCGCATAATCCATTTACAAAAAATGACTCTTTTGTAATGCTCTTCTTTTTCTCTTTAATCTGGAAAGGCCTAATTTTGAGCACAGTGTATATTTGTCCCCTGTCCTTGTACTGGCCAACGACGATCCCCAAAGAAAGGTCCGCCAGCCCACGACGGCTAGTGATGAAGCGGGTTCCTGTAGAATCTCTTTGAATCTGGTCCATGCACCTTAATTTCACATCCTCTTTTTACCATTCGCGAATACCCGCATTTGCTAACGGCAGGAGTTTTCCACAAGTGTTGTCCAGTAACTCTGTCGTTTTCCCCTGTTATTTTCGGATTTTTTCTTCTTTATTCTCTATATATATGGTTCGGGAAAGAAGAGACGGAAATGCGGACGGCCTAGAGGTGTTGCAAGTATGCTAAGCGTTAGCTTGCCTGTAGCGACTGTGATCGACCGTTGCTGTCTAGCGCTTTTTTTTCTTATCCTCACGCTGTGCTCCGTCTTGCAGACCCGCAATCCCGCTGCGGCAGTGGACAGACGAGGTGTGCTTATTGCGCGACGCAACAGTTCCGCAGGGCGTGGGCCGTGGCAATGACGAAACGCTTTCATTATGCGCGCAGCAGTGCGCGGCCTTAGGACCCGTCGCAGTGGGGCTTCGCACGCGCCGGCGCGAGAATGCGAGGAGAAGGCAAATCGAAGGCAATTCGCTGGCCGTGCACTCATTGCCTAAGCGAGAAGAAATGGCCGGTAGTGGAACGGCGGACGACGGTGCACGTCCCGGGGGGGGGGGGGGGGGGGGGGGGGGGGGGTGCTTACGAGTCACTGCCGTTCAACTGCTGACAAGTTACTTAGAATGTAACAATAGGCTGAGCGTGCGTAATAAATGAAGACGTGCGCGCTTCTTACGCGCTTTTAAATAAAGCCTGCAGCGGCACTTGAGCGCCTTTTATTCTCTAAAGTGGTACAATCGGGACGGCCACTCATTTTGTCTCTTTGAGGAAAGGTAGTCGAACATTGGCCACGGTTACGCACCGCGAAGCGTTGTCCCGGTTTTTGTGGGTCGCCGAATTCACGCTGTCTCGGTGTCGTCTCGTCGCTCTTAACCGTACGGAAATTGCGGTAATTTAAAGAACGGACCCATTATTCGGAATTGAAGCATTCTCGGGCTTCTCCGCAGAGAATTTTTGCTGAGGCAAAGCGTCGTTGACATGTGCTGGGCATCAACACGCACTATATAAGAGCTTTGAGTTTCCGTTCATATTATGCTGAGGTTTTGCTAGCTCAACGGCTTTTCAAAGTTAATTCAACAGTCACCGAATTATTCAGCAAACGCCAATGATATTTTCGTTGAGTACTTCAGGACGACGTATTGGCTGAGTACATGTTGAGATTCAATTGTGAAGGCGATCATATAGCTAAGCCTAATTCAAGTAAAGTAGGCCTAGCCGAGATGTGCCTCAGTCTTACCATGTACTATATGCTCATTGAAAACACAGCGCCTCTAAAGACTCTGTAAGCCTCTCGAACTCTCCACTTCACAGGAACGAAAACTGCCGATGCTACAATGCACCCTCACGCCTGCGTTTTGTGTAGGTTCGTATGTGCACTGATGCAAAAGTGGCTATTGTCTTTATTTTTGGTGGTCTTGAAGGAATCAAGGTATTCAATAACCAAAGATGGCATGTGAACCTGAATAATTGTATACTACTACTACTACTACTACTACTACTACTACTACTACTACTACTACTACTACTACTACTACTACTACTACTGCTACTACTACTACTACAACTACTACTGCTACTACCACTACTACTACTAATAATAATAATAAATAATATATTAACAATGATTTTATTTCCACCGTTGTACGTTGACGGAGGGGGCGGGAATTAAAGCGGTTAACGCTTGACAGAGTTCACACCCCCTTTACAGCAAGTGAGCAGTGGCAGGCGACGGCGCTTCTGTCACGACAGCAAACAACTAAGTAAAGAAATAAAAAGAAAGAAAGGCAACGTTCACTTAAACGTGAGCACGAAACAGGCAACACACAAAATATCATGACAAATAGCTACAATAATAATTTAGATAACTTTGACAATTCGAAGTTCACCTGCATCCATAGAGACAGCCTCGTAGCGGAGTATATAAGGATGAAGCTGAGGATTTTCAGTCACTGCTTATTTTACAGCCCCGCGTGCAGACTGTTCCATACTCTGTAATGCGAGGGCTGTGTGTGCGTGCGTGTGTTTTAAATTTTATGTGCAGTGGCAGTGCTACAAATCCCCAACAAATTTTAATAATAGAACAACAAAATGCCAACACAACATTACCCAATAAAATTTCAACGGCATCTCAGTGGCCAATATTCAAGAAATCTCAATGACAACTTAATGTTTTATGAACAGAAAAACACTGTTATTTCAGCATAATCTCTCAACATTGACCAATAACATTTGAATTATTTTTCAACAAAAACTTTTGTAAGCGTTGTATAGAAATGCGATCTGAGCAGATGTAAGTAGTAATATAATCGAACCCCAATCAAGGAATGATTGCATCGAACCGAATACACATGGAGTACCACTTTTGTAATCGTTAGCGAATGATTTCACTCATTGCATTCCATTAGCCAATAGCCTACGCAGGCTTTTAACGCTACAGGCTCTTTTAAGTAAATAAGCCAGCGAACGCTTTTAATGCTTCTCCTGCTACCTGTCTTTCTTGTCGTACAGCAGATCAACTGGAACCTCGACGAAGATATTATTAATCATAATAAAGGCATTAATTCACTGAAAGAAACATATTAGATCTAGAGGGTCTTTTATTTCATTTATTTGAAACATACTGCAGTCATTGAAGACCAAGCAAGAGGGCTATACAAGATAAAACATATAAATGCAATGCAGCGCTACCATGAGCCAGCAACATATCAAAAACAATACAAACAGATGTGCATTGGAACAAGAACATAGCACAAAGAGGAAGAAATCATTGAACGGGCGATTCAAGACAATCCTTTCCGCGCACGTTCTTCAAATGTAATTTCGTCAACAGCATCAAAGACGTGTATAGGAAGCGCATTCCGCAGGGAGATAATGCGCGGGAAAAACTAGTTCTTAAAACTGTTAGCACGTGCAAAGTATGGCTCCAGGATGTAAATATGTATGGTTGTAAATATAAATTGATATAAATAAATATGGTTGTAAATACAAATTACAGGTACATAATACCGAGCTGGAGTTCTTTGGCAAATGAGAATAATTTGTGCTTTGAAATTCTCGTCGCCAGCACGTCCTTCCAGAACGAAGAATCGGAAGTCAAAATTTCAGAAGGCGTTCTGTTATTCTAAACCAGGAAAGTAAAGCACGCTACATACTCCCTTCCTCCCCTCCTCATCATCAACTTGATCGGTTTAACGGAAGCCCGTCATTGCACACTTCCTTTAGAACTGGCTGCCAGTAAGCATCCCTGCACCGGCAAACGAGGAGACCGCGGCGCATCGTACCTCGAGTCATATGCACGGTGACCGGGGTTTTAAAATCGGATAACTTAGAATAGAAGAGCACGCATCCATTGTTCTACAAAGTGTCTCTGCAAGCGGAAATGGCGACCGTCGTCACGCGTGACACGTAATGCGTGAGACGATGCGAAACTTGTGACGTCATTACAAACTGCTCAGCGGATAGTTAGCCAACTGCCCACCGTGGCAGGTGGCAGTTAAATTAAAGATTGGCAGCGAGAGGCTGCTCGGAAAGAGCCCCACCGGTGGCTGCGTATGAAACAACCGTTTGCATGCGCAATGGCGGTTCACTTAACCGCAGTACCACTGCGCCAGGAGTGGTATGATGACTCCCAGGGATCTATGAATGTAAAGGAAAGAATGGCCAATTCCACATATGCGAGAATCAATCTATTAAGGCTATCGCGTCATACCCAAGGCGGAGTTACAGCAGAATCAGCACCAACAGAAAACGCTAATGCATTCAAACGATTAACCGAGGATTGGCTATGAGATTTCGGTTCAGCGTGTTTGGTTGGAACATGGGGCCTTTATATTGGGTCGCGTCTGCTAAGGGGTTTTAGGGCTCATTGAGAAAAGGGGGAGGGGGGGGGGCTAGAATGTGTCAAGGCGCAGCACTAAAAGCTTAGAAATAACACACTGAACTGCGTCGTGGGAAGTTCCAGGCAGCACTTGATTCTATGATTACGCTATATAGAGAATAAATACGTGGTGAATAGGCATGCATAGTAGGGCGCCGGCCACACTCTGCCTTCTACCCCGCTGATGCTAGCCCTACCCCACCGAGTTTAGCTTATACAGTTTTCGGTCAGTACGCAACGCATTCCTATGGTGTAGCGTGTGGCCTACGAGCTGACAGCAAGGTACAGGATGCGGACCGCGGTGGGTGCATGAAGTTCCTGTAATTTTTTTACCTTCTTCTTGCAAATATAATCTCTCGGCAGTGGAGAGAGAGAGTCATCACTTCAAAAATCTGATGGGTCTTAAATTTTCAATTTTAGCAGCGGCGTTCCAACTTTTGCATGGTCTATGGTAAATCTAACCTGACCAAACTCCACCCAGGTACACCGCACCGTGAGCTGTGCCCGAATATACCACCCCTATGCGTGCCCGCCACTTTGAGTTTTCGATAAATGCCAGCAGTGGCACATACGCTAGTGCCTTTGGTCGTCCGACGCTTTTTCGTTGCGATGCTGCGTGGGCTTCTGCACGGCTGGAGGTCTTCTGTGGCGTGGAGGTGGGTACAGTGAAGCCTTGCGCTTTCACATGAAGCCTCTGCGATTTTTCTGAATTGGTCTAACGCAGTAATATTGTATTCCCGACACCGCGGAACGGTCACTGCCGTACAAAAGTAGCTGTTTCAACCAAAGGCGCATTTATATCAATTAAGGCACCAGCGAAGTGGAGAGAGTCATATCGTCACACAGCCTTCGTCACAAATACAGAGCGCAAGGGGTTTCCCTCTAAGCCCAGTAGCGGTGTTCTTGTAGCACACCTCGAAGCCTTCAACTTCGGAAGGAAGAGGAAGGGAGTTCCTCTCACCTTCTACAAATCTGGAAAGCTGAAGATAACACCGTGGTTAAGAATCAAGCGCGATGACTGGCATATTTTTGACAAAGGCTGCACATTTTGTCGACCAGGCTCTGCATCCGGTGTTGCCAGGATTTCGGCTGAAATGCGTATCGACTGTGCTGAGTAGCCGCTGAAAGCTTTCGAGGCAAGCACAGACGCTACTGTACATAGACCTCTCGGGCCCACGACGGTCGCTGCTGGGCCGACAACTACACGAATGCACTGTAAGAACGCCTATAATTTTGACGCAGCAGAGGCGCTGCCTGACAGTGGTCTCAAAAGAACGTACAACGTCTCTGCGCTAGCGGCTGAAAAAGCTCTTCTCGGTTATCCTGCGAGTACAAATAAGCGCGCGACTCACCGAAAGAGACGTCGTTTCAGAGAAGTAGAGTACTTTGCGCCCACAAAAGGAGTGCCTAGATTCCCCAGGGCTGCAACAGCTGCGGGGTATTCCACTCATGCACGGAGGAAGCTATTCAGGCAGAGGGTAGAGGTCTTCCCACGCGCTGGGCGATTGCATTTGCTAATAGGCACTGGCCTAGAGCCGAAGAAAGAAAAAGTGTATCCCGGTGAAAGTGGTCCAATTATCTGATAGCTACCTATTCTATTCCGAGATTTCACCACATCAAGAAGAGGAGAGCACGCAGAACACGGCCCTCTTGGGAAATTGAAGTCTACCCAAGAAAATCGAACATTTAAGTACAGCGCCAGATGAGGACACCGTTGTTCTGCCAATGTGTACACTCCTAGTTGTTTTTTTTTTTTCTTTCAGCGCGTTCTCGCGACGGTGAGTGAAAGACAGCCGCTCTCGCCCTCGTCACTCGTTACATTCTGTCGCTAGTTCGTGGATTTTCAATCACCAAACCCCGCAAGCGTAGTTCGAACTGTTCCCCCCCCCCCCCCCCCAAAAAAAAAAAAAGAAAGCAAACTATAAACCACTAATGCCCAATATTTTCTAATCTTTTCGGAACGTATGTCACCAGCCATGTTTCCCCTTTATACGTGTGTCTTGCGTGACGGTAAAAAAGAAATGAAGTTGGGGTGACGCGTAAAGTGGAGCCAATCAGTTTCCTCCCTTGAGGGGTGGAATTATTCTCCAGTTCTATATATATATATACACATACATATACATATACACAGCGTCCAAGAAAAAGATTACACGTTCAAATCTCACACAATCCTTTTCTTTTCTACCTATCTGCCCGACTTCATCGCCAATGACTCTTTAATACCAGTCCCCCATGCTAGTGGAGAAAAGCCCAGCGGCGAAACACGAACGCACGATCGATGCGCCCGGTCGTCGAGTGTGCCTCGTCCGCGAATGCTTCGCAATGTGCGACGCCTTTTGTCCCGTCGTTGTTTTGCGCTTTTCGTTCTCTTGCTTTTCTTTTTTCCCCTCTGGAGGAAGAGTCGGCGCTCTACCTGTGTTGCGCCCGCAGGATAACAGGCTAAAACCCCTTAAACCTGGGCGCACCTTGCACGTACGAAGAGATACAGCGCCCCCTCTTCCCCCCTCCCCCTCCCCCCACACGCTTTCCCTTCGTCGAGATTACTTCGCTTCCTTGAGGGAACTATTGCTCCTCATTCCCGCCGCGGACTGGAACGTGGCGTTTCTAGGGCAACGCAGTCGGAGCGGCGACACCGCGCGTGCAACTCGACCATGCAAGGCAACGCCGATATGCAAGCACCGCTAAACCATAGCTTACGCTGCTGGCCGGCTGGTTGCAGTACACTAAGCGAGGAATATGCGAGTAATGATCGTTCCGCGCGGCTGACGTCAGTCCTCAAGATTTATAGAAGCCAGAAGTCTGCCGGCTGGTTAATTTAATTGGTGTTTTTCACTTTGTTCTTGTGCTCCTTTCGGCGTTGTGCGCACTCAAGAGCGGAATTCACTGCGCTTTCTCCAGAATAAGGACAGTGCTGCAGGCAGATGTCGCTGCGGGTTATTTTCGAGTTCGACCAAGGCAACGGTGCACTCGTTACTAAACCTAGCCTCATTAAAGCACGAACAGCCCAGGGAAAGGAAGCAGAGACATAGACAGGACGAGGCGCGGACTGCCAGTCGCATGTTTTATTGTCAGTGGCGTGGCCAGTATATACGCGGTCGTTGACAATAAAACGCACGATTGCTAGTCAGCGCCCTATCCTGCCTTTTTCTCTGTGTCCTGTCCCAGCGGCGTTTTCGCTTTCCTTTATGAGACAAGTACCGAGTCCATATTAGCCCACAAAAAACTTGCAAGTGTTTTGCAATAATAACTGTACGAAGGAGATTTTGTCTGCAGAGACGGTGATTACAGCGTAACCGAGACCGCGATGACGGCAACACACACAGATGGCACACGGAGGAGCCCGCAGTATCGGGAGGACGACCTATACTGCGCACTCGCAGTGCCGCGCGTGCGCGCAACATTGCACGCTACACAGCGCCCCCGCGCCTGTAACCAGCGCGCAGTGGTTCGCACCTATGTATGCAGTGCTGGAAAATAAGCACCCTTCGCGTGGTGGGTTCGACGTCACAGCGCATCGATGCCATTTTCGGCGCAGCATATATAACGCCTGAAACCTCTCAGCTAAAAGTCGTCAAGTTCGCGCGGCGGCAACGGCTTGCAACGCGTGATGCGACAGCGTCCAGCTCGTCCTTTCCGAGGGCTTCAAACGTGCGCAGGAGCGAGTCGTGCTGCTGCTTTGTCGCGGCCTGCTTAACCGCCCAGCGCGAATGCGCCGAGCACTCGCGAAGGCACGTGGCTGACGCTGACATTGGTGCCGCTGGGATGCTAGGGTGGCGTCAGGGCACCCACTACCGTCAGCCGCCGTGCAGAGTAGTCTCGGACCCAGCGGACATCGCTCAGCGGTTCCCTAATGGCAGTGCAAGCCACGGACTAGAGCGTTCGTGTTAAGTGCGCGGGCGACGGTACGTCGACCAATGTGGTCGGCAAGAAGGCATCCGTAGGTCTGCGTGGTCACACTGTCTCCGTATATTTCACACACTAAAAAGTGATAGTTGCTGTCGTTGGCAAAGTAAGAGAGCCCAGACTGCGCACTCTGAGTGTGAAGAAATTGCGTTCACATCACAGTAATATGTCACAGCTGTGGTTGTCCCTTCTCCGTGCAGTTTGGCTTCAAGGCGAAGAATTTATTTTTAACCGTTCACATGCTGACTCATGCCCGCTCATAACTCTTACGCCGTGCTAAAATAATGATTTTGCAGACGGTTTAGCATGGCTATGCGCGGAATATCGTGCAGTAGAACAAGTCAGGGTGGGCGCTTAAGGTCCTTACGTGCTAAAACCATTTGACCTAAACGCCTTTACCAGGTAGGCAATTACCATGAAGGCCTTTACCCAGGTGAAGGCCTGCCAGATGTACACAGCTGGCAGGTTGCCCACAACCCGGTGGGCAGGTGGACCGCCTGCCACAAATAGGCTTGGTTTATGGGGGTTCAACGTCCCAAAGCGACTCAGGCTATGAGGGACGCCGTAGTGGAGGGCTCCGGGAATTTCGACCACCTGGGGTTCTTTAACGTGCACTGGCATCGTACAGTACATGGACCTCAAGAATTTCGCCTCCATCGAAATTCGACCGCCGCGACCGAGATCGAACCCGCGTCTTTCGGGCCAGCAGCCGAGCGCCATAACCACTCAGCCACCGCGGCGGCCGCCACAAATAGGTATCAGGGACGGACGTACGTACGTACGTATGCCCGAAATCGCAAAATGTGTGCTCCTGCTAAAAAAATAACAAGGATTAACATCAAATTATTTCTGCCAGTGCGAAATATGCTTATTTTACTCTCGGACATCTGCTACTGGAACTGCACAGCTACTACTGTCATACAAGAACATTCGTGGTTTAAAGTACAAAACATAATCGATCAGCAGTCACTCATAGCTTACACCTCTCGCCATGTAAACCACGAAAAATGCCCCCAGTCAAAACGAAGCATTCCCAAAGCCGCCATTCCCGCACTCCGCTTCACAAACTTTGCAAATTCCACCCATAGCGCGGAAGTTTGCGACAGCGCTCTGCTGTCCGCATATATGCAACCGGCTGAACACCGTCTCAACACCTTACAGTTCAAGAATGGTAGCGCTCAGCGAACTCTTCCTAAGGCCAAATATATATAGACCTTTTGTCCTTTCCAACCTTTTTTGTTTTGCCCCGAGAATCATGAAAATCTATTGCTTTTATCTTCTGCTTTTTGTGAGCTTCAAACTGAGAACTTTAAAGCCACGAAGAGCGCGAAGCTCCTTTCGTGAAATGACGCGCAGCCGAAGTAAAAGGAAGACAGACGAATTGCGCAGAGTGGGCGATCGAAACGGAATGCTTGAGCAGAGGTGAAGGGGGCGGGGGGGACGGGAAAACAGAGCAACAGGGACCTCCTCCAATAGAAACATTGTTTTCGCGACGAAGGCGCCAGCTGAGTGGTCGAAAGAGATCGGCCGTGGCAGCCAGACAGAGCGATCGGAAAGAACGGAGGCAACGCGAACGATACACGCCATCGACCCCGCAGGACCCAGCAGGACCAAACAAGAGCGGACGCAAAGCCCTTGATTGAGCTCTTAATTGATGACGGCTACGGCGCCTCGTTTTCTCCTCGTCATCGAAAACTCCGTCTCATGGTTCACTTTCACTTCCCTTTCTTTGCTGCGTGCTCTTTCTTTCCTTTCTGGTCCTTTTGTCTGCTCTGGCCTCGCCTTCCGCCAGCATCGTGGGCAGAGACTCGGCGCTGCGTAATTTGTTTTCTCCCGACTGACAAAGTAGTTGCCCGGGAGTTTGGAGGAGCTTACTTTTGCCCGCTGCAGCCACAGACTGCCGTAGCGCTGACCCGCACTCTGAAGATGAAAAGTACTAGCAAATGAAAAGTCTACGTAGCTGCCTCTTCGCGTGAGAGGATCGGAGAAGAATGTTAATCAATTTCTTTCGTCTTTTTAGACTGCTTTCGATTAGAGAAACTTGGAGCCGACATCGCAGTTCGATCAGCAGCAGGGAGTAAGCACTGCAATATACCGGAACTTCGAACGAACGCTTTCAGTAATATTTTGCGGGTATAATATATCAGTTGTATTGCGATTCGATTCAATCTTTGCATTTCCCTCTTTTCGTCTTTGGTTCAAGCGACGCTTCTTCCCGCTATCGTTGTACTTGAGACAGTGACGAAGAGTAGAAAAAAAAACAGAAAAACCGACAAGGTTTACGTTGTGTCGCATAATGCACTAGACTCCGCCAGGGCTGAGCTGAATTCGTACGGTGTCTAGCTTTCAGCGGCTTAGCGTGATATCTGTGAACAACATCTCTCCAACAATCAAGGCTACACAACCTCGCCCTCGCCCCTCAGCTTACACCGTGCTTTCCTTCACCCTATGTATCACCAGCGTGAACACAATCAGGAAAAAGATGCAGATAGGACGGAGCGCTGAACCTATGCCTTTCGGCGCTACAACGCGTGACCAGGTCCACTCCGTCCGCGCTACAACGATCCGCTTCCTCCGCTGGGGCGGGGCGGGAAACTTGCCTGGCCATGGTGGACATTTCCGGCGCTGTCTTCCTAGGCTCCACGGCGAACTTGGGTCCGTGTCTAAGGAAACGCTGGACCTCCTCTGGGATGCTCCTGACACCCCCCACGAGGTGGACGGGATTTCCGGTCATTTTTTTTCTTTTGAGGCACGAGAGCACGCAGGCCCGGGAGTACCTGCTGCCAGAGGCAGTCTGTCGTACGGTTGGCTTGCGTCGCAACCACACGCAATTTTCTTCGTGCTGCTGGCATTGGCGACGGTGCGGACATCGTTGGCTGCAGATGTTTCCTATGGAGGCTCGCCTGGTGCTGCCATTCCGAACGTAAGATTTTGCACAGGCGGGTAGCATGGCTGATAGGGGGCTGAAGGCCACCGAACAGCTTCAGAAGTTCAGGAGGGATTACCTTGCGGAAGCAGATCGTTGTACCGCGGACGGAGTGGCCCTGGTCACGCGTTGTAGCGCCGAAAGGCATAGGTTCAGCGATCTCGATCTGTCCTGTCTGCATCTATTTCCTGATTGTGATGATGATAGTGAATTTTTATGGCGCAAGGGCATCTGCGTTCAAAGAGCGCCATAACACAAGGTATTTTTCGTTTGCTCAAGGTGGGGTCAGAGGCCCATTTCCCAAGAATTTCACCCGGAATAAGCCGAGCACCAGGCCACGGGAGGCTTGTACCCATTGTATCACCGGTGGGTACCCGACGGCACTGAGGATCGAACTCCGCACCTCCCGCACGCGAGGCGGATTCTCAACCACGAGGCCACCGCTGCGATTATTTTCTGATTGTGTTCGCGCTGCTGACACATATGGATCGCAACCAACTGGCTCGGCAGATCGTGTTTTCTCTCACCCGCTCCTTGCTAGGAGAGCCGAGCAAACTGGCGCTGTCAGTTCCCCTGTCCCTCACCCGCGCAGAACGGGGTCACGCGTCGTCAGTTGCGGAATATGTCCCATAACCAGCTGCCGCTGTAAAAATAGAATGGAATCGTTATTCTTAACCACCTCAGCTCGCTAGCTAACACGCTTCACCTGTTTTTGGCGTTCACAGACTGCTAGCAGCCTAACTTCTAAAAGACATTCTTTCACCTTAAAATCTTTTTTGCTCAAATATTGGTAAAAGTACTGGTTGAAAGAACTGGTGCAAACAGGCCACAGTTTCTTCGACAGAATTTGTGACCGCAGTATTCCTTCGCTTTCAGGTTATTTTTGTGCGCACATTATAAACTTTTCATGAGCTTCATTATGACATCTGCGGCGCGTTTCGTGCATTATTCATGGTATGGCACAGCCTCGCTCACACCACAGCTCAAAGAGAAGAGAAGAAGCTCGTCCTTTCTGAGATCTCTGAGGTGTAATAAATCAGTCTCTAAGCCACTCGAAAGGCACTCACATGTCGCATCTTCAATGACGGATGTTGTGTACCGGTCGTTCTGTCCGTATGGGCAGCTCTAAGTTAGACGTATGACGTATAAAATAGCGCAACATCAGACACGGACATGAAAGAACACACACGAGCGCTAACTTGCAACAGTTTATTGCGGAATAAAGCCTGTAGATATATATGACATGGAAATACATTGCGCAAGCGCGGCAGACAGTCAATTGTTTAGTGGCTTCTGAGGTAATCTAATTCCTTACGAGATAGCCCAACAGAGGGTTTCGCTATGCAGTTATCACCTAAGCTATCTATGATTTCTGCTTCGATTATTTCTCGCGTAAGTTTACAAGTGTTTTTGGCAATGACCGTGCATGCTTGAAAAAGAGGTTTACACTTGGATTCACATTTTCTGAAGTGGGCATCTAAAAAAACCACCTTTCTTTTCTTTAACATTGTAGAGATATTCACGAAGGCGCTCGTTTAAGCACCTTCCACTTTAACCTACATACTTATTTCACATGTCAATGGTATGCTGTACACAATAGATTCCGTACATTTAACGAACTTAGTTTGATGATTTATCTTGCACCCACTCTTTGTAGCAGGGCCACATTTCCGCATTTCCGGCAGAATCTCTTTTCTGAAATAGATTTTGGGGAGCGAAACAGGCCAACAGGTTTATCCCACTTCACAACGTAGTCTTGATCCTTCAAAAAGGCCGCAACACTCACACACAGATGAAACATATGCTGCAGCAGCACGCATCGTGTTGACTTTATGCCCGCCTAGGGGGCGCGCATTAATTCTCCGCACTATTCCAACCCACCGCATCGTTAGCAAGGGTGTTCTCGAGGGTTCTAGAACCTTGCGCAAAGTTCCACACGCACGTATACAGTCCCTTAAGAAGAAGGATGGATGTCTGGGCATGCATGCTGGTAATAATTCATTGTGCGTGGAACAGCACGAACTAGACGACGTACAAAGGCAAGAAGACAGCGCTAGTCTGTGTTGTCTTCTTGCTTTTTTCCGTCGTCTAGTTCGCGCTGTACCACCCACAATGAATCCCTCAAGAAGTCTGTGCGGAGAGTATGAATAGCTGCAGCGCAGATGCTGCCAGAGGGACTTGCTAAGAAGGATTACTGTTGAGGGATGCTTCGGGGTGCTTTGATTAAATACCTAGAGGAAACTTTCGGAGAAGAAAACTGTTGTGTCGCAGTGCTTACAGAGCGCAGTAAAGTGCACTGTTGAATTGAAGACTCTTTCATACTCTCTTTTGTTTTCTACACTAAGCCGATTGTGACCACCTCAAATGTGGACGAAAAGGGTGTTTAGAAACCTTGATGGTCCCGTGCACGCTTGCCACTTTTTGCATAAAGCGCATGTAACGAGGAACCACCTGCAATGAAAAACAGCCGCTCCTTGCCATTTGCCTGGGTTCTCTCTCTAGAGGCTTTGCGGAGAACTTGTCTGAGTTTAATTGCGAACGCCGCGCATCGTTGCGAAGATTGTTCCTCAAAACTGCCCCAAGCCTGCATGGCGTGTCATTAGTTGGATATGGACAAGGACTCATTCTGACAGACGAACTCATTAGCGAAATGCATGTTGCCGACGGCTAAGGCGATGCAATGGAACTGCGCCATCACTTGTCTCGTGTATATGGCTCTTGTTATCGTTCCAAATCACCGGAATGCAGATACCTACGTTTACACCACAGTGCAGATTTTATACACATAGTGAGCGATGTCCTGCATAAAGCGACGTCTTTACTTTGATAGCTGCTCTTGCTTTCGAATGACGTCTTTATCGGCGCAGTTGTCTTCAGAAGAAAAGAGGAAACTGCCGGATAAAAATGAAGAATGTTTAAAGGGGAACGAAAGGTATGCAGGACGTTTCGTTATAAAGGGTTGTTTTTCAGAAAGTGTGCTTATGTGTATATGTGTTCAAAGAAACTCAGGCTAGGAAGGACACCGTAGTAGAGGGCTCCGGATAATTTCGACCACCCGGGGTTCCTTAACGTGCACTGACATCGCACGCTAACACTTGCAGGTCTTATACACACAGTGAGCGATGTTCCGCATAAAGCGACGTCATAAAGACGTCGCTCTATGCAAGCGGTGGCAGAAAGTTAGGTGGGCGGATGAAATTAAGAAGTCTGCGGGGATAGGGTGGCCGCAGCTGGCACAGGTTAGGGTTCATTGGAGAGATACGGGAGGGGCCTTTGTCCTGCAGTGGGCGTAGTCAGGCTGGTGACAATAAAGCCACCACGGTCGGGATCGAACTCGCCTCTTTCGGGTCAGCAGCTCAGCACCATAGCCACTAAGGTACCGCGGCGGCGTTTCAGAAAGTAACGCTGCTCGTTTCGTCTGGACTTTACGTTTACTGATAATTGAGCAGTCAGGTTTCCCGCTGATTTAATCACGAGCGCAAGCTTTTGTATAAAAGCGATAAATGGTCTTCTTCTTTTTGTTTCTTGATATACAACCGGAAAAAATAAATAAATTTACGCCATTGTTTTACTGTGCGTTACCAGCAGGAAAGAAACGGTTGGAATCCTATTTTGCATATTCTGAGGTTTGTACATGAGTAATTCAAGGTGTCTATGTTATGCTGGTGTTTAAAAAGCGGCATGCTGCAAGTTGAAGTGTTTTAGTAGGGCTGAAATCAGATGTTTACTTCATTCTGTTACAAATACGGTGCCCGAGATAATGGTTGTTGTTCCGGCGTTGTCTACATTATCTGAAGGTTTGCCTCGAATATAATGTAACAAGGTTCAAACGCGCGCTCTTCCTATTAGATAAAATGGCTGACCAGGAGCCGGAGGAGTTATGCTAAAATATTTCCACGGAACAAAGTGCCACTGCATCAGGCAAGGGCGATTGCTTCGTACTTTCGAAGAAATTAAAGAGCACACGCGCGCTATGGCGAGCTCTTCCACTTCATCTGATCAAGCTGGCATGCACGCGCTTTAGGGACTGTGCCGTCACTGAGACGACCCCGGCTGCGATCGTCGAAAGCAGGCTTGTCCCGATGGGTAAAAGGCGATGTTTATTAAGCTCACTTCGCCCGGCAACTATACCCGAGCGGTCTCTTGACAATCGGTAATGGGCACAGTGCTAGCGCAGGTCACAAAGGCTCTTCACGGCTGACTGCGGGGCAGTCCGAACGAAGTTAATGCGCTTTGCCTCGAAGATCGATACGCGAACCGCGTTTTGCCAGGGGGATTAGCTCGACTGTTAATCCCACCGGTCATTACCTAAACAGCGCGCGCTGCACGCAGCTCGGCTTTTATTAGTTACACTCGCTGTCAACTAATGGAAACGAAACGCCTTTGATATTACCGCGCAGGTAAGCTGAGATAGATAAACAGGGACAGAGCGGGGCAAATGTAGCTCTTTGATTTGTTCATTGCAATCCGACACTGTGTACTCTTCGCGCAGATACTTTGAGCGCAGCTTCAGGGCACTTGTATATTGTAAATGTGGCCGGAAACAAAGTACTGCTGCCAAGTCAGAGAAGGCTGTGCGGTTGACCTGTTTTGCGCAAGAAGGTGCCCCATTAGCACGCACTGAAGGTGACCACCGTTGGAACTGTGGAAACGCAGCAAAACCAGTGCTTAATCTCTTCTTAGTTTTACAGCTTGTCGTCTTCTTTTTTCTTCCACCTTTTACTCTTTGACAGTGATAAGTGCACTGCGATTGCAAGGGTTGGAATGAAGCTTCGGTCACGGTACACGATCCGCGAGCACAGCGCTGATTACTTCTCGAAAAAGCTTCGTCTCGTCTCGAGCCCCTTCTCTATCTCCTGCTGCCCCGAGCACATCCGCCGCGTACGGCACAAAATCAATATCTATTCATAACGGGCCAGCTGAACCGTCCCCGATTCGGAAAGAACTTGATTTGTCAGTGCAGCCGGGCGCGACTCCCTGAGCTCCTCTTTCGTGCCCTCTTGATTGGCGATGGGAAGCCGCCGTTCGGGAGGGCAGCTGTAGAACAACCGCCGGCATGCGCAAAATTGAAGCCTATAGCCAGTCTTTCGGGCTCTACACCTTTGACTGCACCCAGCCGGAGGGAGACACAATACCATGGAGATTAGCAGACCTAATGTCAGATTTTGCATACGGTTTCTTAGACCACAGTATGCAAAACTAGCCATAACAGCGACAGCGCAGATTTTCACCCTGGCTCAACGAGACATAAAATCAATAAGCAAGAAATGCTGCGCTGATTAATGTACATTTGACGTCTTTTCCTCATTGTTAGACGACAGCGCGTACAGACTGAGACTGAGCAGTAGGTTAGGAGATTAGTTAAGTCTAATTAGCAAATTGATGAGCAGATTAACCGTGATTGAGTATAATAACGAACGCACTTCAGCTGGCCTGTTTCACCATCCTGTCCTTTCCTAACACGATGCTAGTACACAACCTTGTGTAACTAGGCATAATTTCATCTCCTATTCCATTAATGTGCTTTTCCTTCCTTCCTAGGCATAATTTACCATCTTGGAAAATGCCTCGCTACAATAATCTGTCTAAATCGTAATCTTCTTTTTTTCTCTCTCTCTCTCCACCTCCCTCTATATCTCCTGAAACAGATATCACTAATTCGGCGCGATGTTTCACAATTTCGCAGACTCCATCAGCGCAAAGCAGTCTCCACTTTGTGTTCATGTGATAATTTGCACTTTTCTGGTTACTACCCTTTCTTCGTGTCGTAGTACTGAACGCATCGCAGAAGAAAAAAACATGGTCAAAACTCAAGTAGTTCAATTCTTTGTTGAATAATGTTCCCTATCTTACAAACCAGAACGTTCTGCTATCACTAACTTATATGTGCTATACGCACTGTCCCCACCCAGTCGTTAAACTTTGCACTCTCGCGAAAGGCGAAAAACGGGTTTTCGAAAACCAATCAGACAAGACGTCTATTTCCCTGCAGCTCGATTCTATGTTTGAAGAAAAACCATCAGTTTTTGAAGGGGAGAACTGAGATTAACTAAAATAAAAGGACCCCGCAGCGGTGGCTTGGTGGTTAAGGCGCTCGACTGCTGATCCCGAGAACATTGGTTCAATCCCGGCCGAAGCGGCTACGTTTCGATGGAGGCGAAACGCAAGGCGCCCTTGTACCGTGCGATGCCAGTTGGCGTTCAAGAACGCCAGGTGGTCAAAATTATTCCGCAGCCCTCTGCTACGGTGTCTCTTACAGCCAGTGTCGCTCTGGGACGTTAAACATAATATAGCATACAAAAAAAAAGCGATTGGTATCCTGAAACGCTCGGAACACCGCCGTCGCATCCCACAAGACAGCTGATCTAAAGAAAATACTTTCACTTGCGCAAGATGAGAGTTTGTTACAATTGAACAGCTGCACAGTTGATACGGTTGTGGTGTCCTGATAAAACTATGACATCGCATAAACTTCCTTTTTTTTCCTGAGTTTACATCTCATTTTCTTCAAAAATTCCTCCATGCCCCGCAATCCTGGATATTCCGAGGCCGTTACCGCCATCTGTTTTTGCGAAATAGCGGATCCTGCGCGACTCTACAAGCGCCCGTATTTAATGAAAGATCACAGAAATCCTCCTGAATTTACTGACGTTTACAAATTTGTGACCCTCACTGTGGTACAAGCTTGTCCTGCGCAACATGCAGAGGCACTCTCTGGTTCGCGAGGTGTTTTATTCGACTGCTGCCGTGCGGGGAGACACTATGCATCTATGCTCTAATTTTATATCATGGTTTTTACTCAGCCGTACTGCTATCTGTGTATGAGAAAAAACAACTGGTTTTATTTACCTGAATTTTAACGAAAAAATATTAAGTCACGGAGTCGGTAATGGCGCTTGGCGAAAGAAATATTACCTGAACTGTCAGAAAAATAACTGGCCCTTGGGTTGAGGGGTAACAGCGACTTTAGTCCTCAAAGCCCGTTGTTGGTCCCTAACATTTGCGCATGGCACATGCTTCTTGCCAAAAAAATGCGTGCTGCACGCAAACTAAACGTACTAGCCACTGAGAAAAGGACTATTGGGTGGCTGAACCACGACACAGCAGCTCACGAAAATCTTTGGAAAAGCCTTTACCGCAACAAGACTTTCTTTTTATGTGCAGGATATTATTTAAGGCAAGCGAGACAACCGCAGCTGTCCGTGCCAAAGCTGGACTCTTTTGCTTAAGAACAATTATTAGTAGAAGCAATAGGCAGCTACCGGCGCACATATATGGGAGACGCTCTTCAATACCTTTGACGTAATTTTCTTTCGTAGCCGCAAGTTTACGAGCTTATGCGTTCCTGTCTAAAAATCGACGGCACTTATAGGCCAACTATACCACTTTTTGAAAACACCACGATAGTCAGAGATTCAGATCTATAAAAGCTGTAAGTAAAGCATGCCAAGTTTTCTTTTGCGTTAAAATGGTAACGTAATCAACGATTAAATTTTACACTTTTCTTTACAGCACCAGAGAAGTGCAAAAAGCTTGGTGTGACGTCACATACGGTGAGATTCCAAATTTCCGCAGCTGTCAAAGACAGCCAGCCGTGCGTCGCCGACTGCTGCCAAGCCGCTCTTGGCTGCCCTTGATTCCGGTGGCGTTGGTTTTCTTCCTCTACCTCCACCAAGATGTCACGCGTGAATGAGGGAGATCACAAGAATTAGCGGCGGGCTTCGATGAACGTCTTGACCACAGCTCCAGATCGCTGAAACTTCCACTTCCTCTTTTTGAGGCGGCGCGTGCTTCAGGTCAGCGCTAGGCGAACATGCGGAATGCACTGTGTCAAAGAAAGCGTTTATGCATTGGAAATGTACCGGCACCGTAGATGACGTCGTCATGCGCCCCCCCCCCCCCCCCCCACTTTCTTCTGTGCGCTGCGGAGAAGCTTTAAGGTCTTTGCGGCGATTTCAATTCGCGATCACGTCACCATTGGGAATGCTAGTTCGAAACGACATCGCATACTTCATACTTCACCTGCAAGTTTTATATATTCGGCCTGTTTAAGCGTGTCGATTTCTAAACCGTCTGCAGTTGCCCTTTAAAGAAACGGTGCAATAGGAAGCAGTCAATTTCCCGCATCCGCTGCTCGCCAGTAACGATAAACGGAGTGAAACATGGGCTGTGACCACTCTTTTCGGCAGGTCGTAATGACCAGCTGCCAGTTAATACAAATCAGACCAGCTTCTGCGCAGAAAACGAAGAAAAAGGATCGATTTGCGTTTATGGTACGTGCAATTTAACGTTCCGAAGCCACACATGGACCATGAGTGGCGTAGAAGTGGAGGGCTTCGGATTAGTTTCGACTACCTGGGGTTCTTTAACGAGCGCTGACATCGCACTGGACATGGACGTTTTTCTATTTCGCCTCCATCATACGTGATCACCGTGGCCGGGACCGAACCCACGACCTCGGGATCAGCAGCCGAACGCCAAGCCGTTCAACCACCGCAGTGGGGAGAAAAAAAAACACCGATTTGCAGCTGCGAGGTACCGGGCTTTGAGCACACATTGTTCGACACAACTTTTTCTGCTAAAAATGCCATTTCAACCGACGTTATTAGGCTTCAAAGCTTACCGCAGCTTGTTGCAATAGCATACGAAATCAACATCCCCAAGCTGTGCTTTAAACAGCAATATTTTTAACAAAAATGCTATTGGTATACTCCAGCAACATTCATGCTTCGTATATAAGGCTATCCTTTTGCTAACCTGCAACATCTGATGTGGCGGCCTAAAGACGAATTTTAAGTTCTTGTGACATCAGCTGCCTGTAAACCTACTCAAACTTTGTGTGTTTTGTTTTATCAATTAATAAAAATAAATTAAAATACCGCGGTGACCTATAGTGAGATGTGAGCGAAGTTTTACAATTCGAAGGTCGTGAGTCCGAATCCTGGCATATTTATGTTTGTTCATTTCTCTTTCGTTTGTTGTCGCATGTGTGATTAGTGATTTCGAAAGGAATATACAGCGTAAATTTTTTTTTCACTTGACGTCTGCTTCTGCGGACTTCATCTCTTTGCTCCAAGTCTAATGTCTGACGGAAACCCGTCTGGTCGGGATGGTACATGACGTGAACATATATTGTGAACAAGGCTTACGTGGGGGAGCCGAAACGTCATCCAGATTGTGAACAAAGCTCCCGTGGGGGAGCCGAAACGTCATCCAGATTGTGAACAAAGCTCCCGTGGGGGAGCCGAAACGTCATCCAGATTGTGAACAAAGCTCCCGTGGGGGAGCCGAAACGTCATCCAGATTGTGAACAAGGCTCCAGTGGGGGAGTCGAAACGTGAAACGTGATGGAAAGGGGTATGAGCTTAACAAAGACCTGGAACCTATTAAGGCACCTACTCGACCCTACCAACTCTAAAACGCAGGCGAGCATTAGTCTAGCCAAGACAAAGCACATCTATGAGGGGACGGACGAGGAGTTCGTTAAAGAAATTATACAAACATATATAGGGGACACGAAGAGGGTAGAACTCCCAGAGTACCAGGGTCCCCCGATGGAGCTTTTAGACGGCCCAATAACAGAAGCGGAGGTAAGGGCGGAAATAATTAAGCTAAAGTCAAAATCGGCCCCGGGCCCAGACGGCATCACCAACAAAACCCTGAGGAACCTAGATGATGGCTCGATAACAGCAATCACTGCATATATGCAGAAGGTGTGGGAAACCGGAAAGCTTCCCGCGCAATGGAAAGAGGCGAACATCATACTCATTCCAAAGCCGGGAAAAGCGCCGAAGCTCGAAAACTTAAGACCCATATCCCTCACATCTTGCGTAGGGAAGCTAATGGAACACGTAATTCAGACAAGGCTAACCAGATACATGGAAGACAACGAGCTCTGGCCAAGCGAGATGATTGGCTTCCGCCCGGGGCTGAGTACGCAAGACGTGATGCTGAGGCTGCAGCACGACATAATCGAATCCCAATCCAAAGATGCAAAAGTAATCCTAGGTCTCGACCTCAAAAAGGCGTTCGATAACGTCAAACACGAGGCTATACTAGAGGAACTACATAGTCTAGAGGTAGGTCCGAGAACATATAACTATGTCAAGGACTTCCTAACTGGGAGAACAGCGAGGATCAAATATCAGGACATAGAATCAGGGAACATAGAACTGGGCAGCAGGGGCACCCCCCAAGGGTCGGTACTATCCCCACTCCTCTTCAACATAGCAATGAGAGGGTTACCTAAATTACTTAAAGGAATAGAGGGTCTAAAGTTCAGTATGTATGCAGACGACATCATTGTCTGGATAAACAAAGGAGACGACGGGCAAATAGAACGGAAACTCCAGAAGGCAGCAGACACTGTGGTAGAGTATGCAGCACAAAGAGGACTGGCATGTTCACCAGAGAAATCTGAGCTTCTGGTATACAACCCAAAAAGAAACAGGCTCAAGCAGGGTGAGGACTTTAAAATCACTGTGGAAGGAAAACTGGTGCCTAAGGTAGATATGATCAGGATTCTGGGCCTATTCATACAAAGTAACGGCTACAATGATGAAACCCTAAAAAGATTGGACAAGTTTGCGACGCAAGTCACGGGCATTTTCAGAAGGATATCGCTTAGAGGTAGAGGCCTCAAAGAGAAGAGCCTAATGAAACTAGTACAGGCATATATAATAAGTAGGATCAGCTACGCGACCCCCTTCCTCAAGATAGGGGCGACAGAAAAAAGGCAGCTTGATGCCATAATCAAGAAAAGCTATAAGAAGGCGCTGGGCTTGCCAATAAGCACCTCAAACGAAAGGCTACTAAATATGGGGCTTCACAACAACTGGAGTGAGATAGCTGAAGCGGTAAGATCAGCGCAGCTAGATAGGCTCAGCAGGACGAGCACCGGCAGAGCTATACTAGAAGCGGTCGACAGGCAAACCGACAGGGGGATGCAAAAGAAACAAGACATTCCAAAATGTGCTAGGGAAAAGATCAGAGTAGACCCATTGCCCAAAAATATGCACCCAGAATTCAACAAGGAAAGAAGGGAAAAGAGGGCAGAAGCCATGGCCAGAGGACTGGACAGTCTAGATAAGAAAGCAGTTGCATACACAGATGCAGCAAGTGGGAAGCTAGGAGCAGCCGTGGCCTCAGTGGTCAACGGAAAGGGGGAACCTGAGATAGCAGCATCCATTCGAAGCCGCAACCCGGAAACGGCGGAAGAAGTCGCAATAGCGCTCGCATGCGTAGGAACGCAGGCCAAAATTATAGCTAGTGACAGCAAAACTGCAGTCTACAATTATGGCAGAGGGAGGATTGCCTTAGAAGCAGCACAAATTCTAAAAAAGAAGGAAATTGGGAGGGACGTACGCATCGTGTGGGTACCAGCTCACGCATCCATCCCTGGAAACGAGGCGGCAAACACCCTGGCTCGAGACCTCTACTTCCGAGCCAGGGGAGAGCCGCCCGACTGCAAGGACCTGGATGAGAGACTGATCAGCTATGCAGAAATAATAGAGAGCTATAGAAGTCAAAGGAGGATTTTCCCTCCGCCGGACAAAACACTAGGGAATAAAGAAGCTACAACTTGGCGTAGACTACAGGCTGGGAACTTCATAAACCCGGTGTGGGCATCACACGTATTTAGGGAAAAGGAAATAGAGGAAAAATGCAAAAAATGTGAGAATAGGGGGACCCTAGATCACATCATTTGGGAATGTACACACTCCCCAGGGATTAAAGAAGGAATAAATAGCAAGGAAGCCTGGGAAACCCTTCTGCAAAGCGCGGACCCCGCCGTGCAGAAAAAAGTCATTCACCTGGCACTGGAGGCCGCAAGAGACCAAGAACTCTATGCCTGCCTTTAGATGCGAGGCTCCCGGCCCCCACCCCTAGGCCTGCGTGCCAGATATGGGGAGTAGGGGAGCCTCTTCTCTGGTGGAAATAAAGGTTTTTGGAATGAATGGAATGGATTCCAAATTTCCGCAGCTGTCAAAGACAGCCAGCCGTGCGTCGCCGACTGCTGCCAAGCCGCTCTTGGCTGCCCTTGATTCCGGTGGCGTTGGTTTTCTTCCTCTACCTCCACCAAGATGTCACGCGTGAATGAGGGAGATCACAAGAATTAGCGGCGGGCTTCGATGAACGTCTTGACCACAGCTCCAGATCGCTGAAACTTCCACTTCCTCTTTTTGAGGCGGCGCGTGCTTCAGGTCAGCGCTAGGCGAACATGCGGAATGCACTGTGTCAAAGAAAGCGTTTATGCATTGGAAATGTACCGGCACCGTAGATGACGTCGTCATGCGCCCCCCCCCCCCCCCCCCACTTTCTTCTGTGCGCTGCGGAAAAGCTTTAAGGTCTTTGCGGCGATTTCAATTCGCGATCACGTCACCATTGGGAATGCTAGTTCGAAACGACATCGCATACTTCATACTTCACCTGCAAGTTTTATATATTCGGCCTGTTGAAGCGTGTCGATTTCTAAACCGTCTGCAGTTGCCCTTTAAAGAAACGGTGCAATAGGAAGCAGTCAATTTCCCGCATCTGCTGCTCGCCAGTAACGATAAACGGAGTGAAACATGGGCTGTGACCACTCTTTTCGGCAGGTCGTAATGACCAGCTGCCAGTTAATACAAATCAGACCAGCTTCTGCGCAGAAAACGAAGAAAAAGGATCGATTTGCGTTTATGGTACGTGCAATTTAACGTTCCGAAGCCACACATGGACCATGAGTGGCGTAGAAGTGGAGGGCTTCGGATTAGTTTCGACTACCTGGGGTTCTTTAACGAGCGCTGACATCGCACTGGACATGGACGTTTTTCTATTTCGCCTCCATCATACGTGATCACCGTGGCCGGGACCGAACCCACGACCTCGGGATCAGCAGCCGAACGCCAAGCCGTTCAACCACCGCAGTGGGGAGAAAAAAAAAACACCGATTTGCAGCTGCGAGGTACCGGGCTTTGAGCACACATTGTTCGACACAACTTTTTCTGCTAAAAATGCCATTTCAACCGACGTTATTAGGCTTCAAAGCTTACCGCAGCTTGTTGCAATAGCATACGAAATCAACATCCCCAAGCTGTGCTTTAAACAGCAATATTTTTAACAAAAATGCTATTGGTATACTCCAGCAACATTCATGCTTCGTATATAAGGCTATCCTTTTGCTAACCTGCAACATCTGATGTGGCGGCCTAAAGACGAATTTTAAGTTCTTGTGACATCAGCTGCCTGTAAACCTACTCAAACTTTGTGTGTTTTGTTTTATCAATTAATAAAAATAAATTAAAATACCGCGGTGACCTATAGTGAGATGTGAGCGAAGTTTTACAATTCGAAGGTCGTGAGTCCGAATCCTGGCATATTTATGTTTGTTCATTTCTCTTTCGTTTGTTGTCGCATGTGTGATTAGTGATTTCGAAAGGAATATACAGCGTAAATTTTTTTTTCACTTGACGTCTGCTTCTGCGGACTTCATCTCTTTGCTCCAAGTCTAATGTCTGACGGAAACCCGTCTGGTCGGGATGGTACATGACGTGAACATATATTGTGAACAAGGCTTACGTGGGGGCGCCGAAACGTCATCCAGATTGTGAACAAAGCTCCCGTGGGGGAGCCGAAACGTCATCCAGATTGTGAACAAAGCTCCCGTGGGGGAGCCGAAACGTCATCCAGATTGTGAACAAAGCTCCCGTGGGGGAGCCGAAACGTCATCCAGATTGTGAACAAAGCTCCCGTGGGGGAGCCGAAACGTCATCCAGATTGTGAACAAGGCTCCAGTGGGGGAGTCGAAACGTGATCCCTACCTTTCTTTTGGTCGGCGCCTTCTATTTTCGTCGTCTCTTTGTTATGGGATGAACAGTTCAACACTTTGCGTTTAGTACCAAGAGGAAGGAATTGTTGCGGCAGACTAACGCGTCCCTAAAAAAAAATAAGCTCTAGCACGCTGTTAATTTTTTTTCTTACAGTGTGCAGTGGCTTGTCCACAAATGATGCAGGTGAGTCAATCTACGCCGCTATTGCTTCCTCCGTCTTTCCTCTAAACGTCCATCGATTCATTGATTGATTTTTAATTATCTCTCTCCATATCATGCCCTGTGCTATTCTCTATTGTGTGTGCTTTTTTATTGGCTGGTAGTAACCCTTTTGGACTTTTTTTCTGCGCAACAAAGAACAAAGGCACCCGGCGTGGCAGTGCGCCCTCCCTGCCGCCCCACCCTCGTCACCTGGAGACAAAGTATCGTGCTCGTCGCGTTTCCTTCATGCAATTCCTGGCAGACGCGGCTGAGCGGAATTCGTACAGATATCAGTTTTCCGACCCGGAATGGCCGTGACGCGCCACGGTAGAGCGCCCGGCCCCACCGGTCTCGGCGCGCCAAAAGTTGCGCGTGCTCACGCGCTCGGGACGCGGTGGCCGTCGGGACCGCGGCGCTCACGATGCTCGCTGCTCGTGTGGCCGGAAGTCGTCTTCGCTTATTGACACCGTCCTAGTCCCGCACTCTCCTCCCCCGGTAGCGGTGTTGATGTTTCGAGTGGGCGTCGTCGATATATGGCAGCGCGCAAAAGCACGCAACCAACGAAATGAGTGACGAGGAAAACACTCGGAACGTTTATTTTGCCAGGTCCCGTCGACGCGCGAGCGAGCTCGGTCGGTCGGCACCCGCGGTGCTAATGCCCCGGGCCGAAAATGCGCCTCCTCTCTCGTCGACGAGTATAAAAACCCTGACGGAGAGTTTATGAGGCGTTAAAAATGGCGCCGCCTCCGTCGACGCCGCCAGCACCCCCCCCCCCCCCCCCCCTTGTTGCGCACTCCCGACCGCCAGTAAGCGCGCAAAACGCGCGGAGCGAGCTGTGGCTAGAAAAATAACTGCTCGCGCACTGGCTCGTGCATACACACAGATTTCTGGCTGGCACGCATCGCGCGTATACGAACGCGCCGCTACACTGCCACGGGTGCTGCCCGCTTCCTTCGCGGAGAAAAGCCGACTTTACTCTGGAACGCATTTTCCAGATTCCTGTAGTCGGTGTGTTTCGGGGAGATTTTGACAGCGAGTCAGTCAGGAACGCCGAGAGCGCTTAGACCCGAAGAGAGGAAAATGACGTACATCTGTGACAACAGCGTAAAAAAAAAGAGAGAAAGTTCTGGATGGAACTGGTAATGGGATACGCATGTTTTCTAGATGATATTCTGATTCAAATCCATGAGACGCGTGTCACTGAAAGAACCGTGTTTGATGAGCCACGGGCATAGACTTCGCGCTAAGAAAGAAGTAAAAAAAAAGCGGTAGGATTTTAGCGGGGCTCAACCGAGTATATTTTAGAAAGCATGTGCTTAGCCTGGTTAGGTTATGCTTTTTCTTTGTGTTTAGCTTGAGTTCAGTTTACACAAGGCGTGATTGGCTGCGGCGATAGCATAGTGCTCTTGTGCAGCGGCCAGCGAAGCTGAACTCAAGCTCATCCTCAAGGTCACGCTTCGCACAAGATTCTTGGCTGGAACCGTTTTAAGTGGTGTTTTAGCACTAAAATAAAAGATGTAAATAAAGCCTTCGTTCTCATAGCCTTTAAAACCAAAGCCTATTGCAAATATTAAGTCCATAAGCTAAAAGAGCAGAAACTTCACGAATCTTTTTTTTCCCGTCAGATTGGTTAGGTATGGGGGAAGCAGAAATATGGAAACCAAACAAGAACAGTGCCTTCTAAAAGGTGCAAAAAAACACGTGAATAGTACTATTGAAATTACTTTTGCTGTGAAAATAAATGTCTAGAAATGAGTGGAAAACATACTTGCTAAAACTGATTGTATTCATCTACGCATATACGGCTATTGCTGCACCTGCTAACCAAGCCATTTTATCATGCACTCTGAGCGTGACAAAAAACATGAAAAAAAAGCTGACGTGTTAAGAACAAAAATAAATTAGTACCTTTATACTTCCATCGTGTTCTGTTTTCTGAAGAGGAAATATTTCCAGGTCTGAGCAAAATAACGTGGTGCATTGAATTCGTCTATATTTGGGATCTGAAGAAAGAAGGGAGACAAAAAACTGCCTGCTGTTTATAATGAACTCTGTGGAGTCCCTACGCCAATTTTCACTGCTCTGCCTGCGCGAATACCATCCCTTACACCACCGCCACACACCACCGCCACACGCCTCGTCCACGTTTGGTTTCCAATGACGACTGGGTTGTGCTTCAAGGTAAATGTGCTCCTCGAGCAAGTTAGCCTCTTGTTCCTGCAACTGTCCTCCTTCCCCTCCCGAGATGCCAACTCCACCCGCGCGCTCCACCGCAGCGCTTCGTGGGTGCTAATGTCGCCATGCATCCGTGCCTGGAGCCCGAACCAGTGAGCACAGGGCCTTGACCCGAGGAACGGGGAAGGCGTAGGGGGCTATTGATTGCTGTCCGCTGTTGTAGGCTTGTAAACCACGAAAGTCCTGTTTGCCAGGTACAAGATCTCTTCCCTAAGTTAGGAGATGCTGCCGCATATTTAGTGTGCGGACTAGCGGCGGTTTCGCCTGCTAACTGATAATATGGGACGCATGCGCACTTATCTACTCGAAATAAAGATAGCCTTAATGCTTCGACTGAGCACTTCCGTTGAGTTGCGTTTAGCGCGGGCTGCTCTCGTTTCCCAGCTGTAAACGTTGAAACACGCGAATATCTTAGCTGTGAAGGAAGACGCTTTTTTTTCTGGCTACATGTTGCTGATTTTATCACTGCTTCCGTTCTGAGACGTCTACTTACACCAGAAATTTGCGATTTTTCTATAGGCTCGTGTTACCTAGTGTTTTGACAAGAATCCTGGAGGTTTTCTTTTAGCTAGACTGTTCTATTCTTTGTACCTCGCGGTTGCGTTGATATGAGAAAGGCAAATAATGAGAAGAATAATCAGAGCGTTATGTCAGAGAGAGTTATGTCAAGTAAAAACTAATCTCTCTTTAGTCTCAGTGCTTTCAATTTCATTGGCATCTCAGTTGGAGCAGCAAAGTGCTATAGTCAGAAATTAGAAATTCGAAGTTAGAAATTCTGAAAATGCTAGAAATTGAATTCTCGAGTCCGGTAAAGCGAGAACAATGTTTTTTTTTTGTATGCTTGATTAGGTGGTAGCTGCGCCTCAAAGAGTGGAAATGCAAACACGTTAAAAAAGTTAAAAGCCATTTCCGAGCTGCCCTTTGATTATGAAATAGCATTGTCAGCAACAAGGAAGGTTATCGTTAACGAATTATACAGTATCTGGCGCTTTGTGACAACAAGGGAACTGCTTAATTGCGAAAGAGCTTAGTGCTTGGACATTTCCCTGAAAACGTACATAAAACTCACTCGATATATCTGTGCTTATATATGCGTGCTACGGCGCACCAGGTTCTATTTACGCAATATTCTTGAGCATGTCTACAGGCTTAACAGCAACATTATCATTATACGCTAAAACACAAACGCTTCTGTTCCTTACTGCTTCATCACTCCGTTGCAAAAGTATTGTCACACTTGGGGAGAACAACGAAAAAGTATTTGCTCGTTGCTCCTCAGTGGCATCCGATCATAGCTACCCCTGCTTTTCAGTATATGAAGTTTGCAAGGGCCTTCACAGGCAGTAATCTGTATTTTACAGATTTCAATACCGCTCACTGGAAGCAGGAATTTTTCTGCTGTATGAGTGGTGCGTCATCCGGAGCACGACTTGACCAATACAGATGGCGTAGAAAAAGCAGCCAGTTTATTTTTTTATTTGCAAATAGTGTTGGCCGTGGGGCCGTTACAGTGGTGGGGCGTGACACTTGAGTTCCTTTTGATTATACAAAAATACAAAGTCATCGTCATCTACACAATCATATTTCTTGCAGCGTAATGTTTTTTTCATCTACAGAAGCAGTGTTAATAAACATTCACTTTAAAAACAGTTATGTCACACATAAAAGGTAAAAAGAAAACATTTCTACATTGCCGGCCTTCACCTTAGGCGAAATGTAATCACCAAGTGGTTAGGCGTATGACATTGAAAAAAAAAAATTTTTAGTGCGAAATGAAGATAGCTTTTTCGAACGTTGTTAATGTACTGGAATGTAAGAGAGATGCTGGTAAATCATTCCATTTCCTCGGAAAGTAATAATTAGCGTACACATTAATGCGTGTGTACGGGGTATGGTAAGAGATTTCATTGCTTGCTCTCAGATTTGTAAGTCGTTTTGGAACCAAGTAATGGGAACTATTGATATTGAGGAAATTTCTTGAGAGCTGAAAAAAAAAATTTGTCTGGTAATTCGGTGACTTCGGCTAGAGGTGGCAAATTGAGAAGACATAGCATCTCTGTTACAGAATCAGTACGCGTATATCTGGACATTATAAATCTAGCTGCTCTTCTTTGCACACTTTCTAGTTTTTTTATTAAACCACTTTCTACATGATCCTACATAGTGCAGGCATATTCTAATGTTGGTCGCACATAAGTTAAATAGGCAGCTAGCTTTGCAGATTGGTGAAGCCAGTTTTAATCTTCGGCGCAAAAACCAGAGTTTCTTTTCAGCGGCGGAACAGATTTTTAGTGCATGATTTTTCCAGCTTAGATCTCTAGAAATGAGGACTATAAGGTATTTAAGTGTTTCTACTGTGGTAAGTGCGGTAGATCCGAGCGTATAACAGTGCTCATGGGCATATTTCGTCCTGTTCGTGACGCACAAAACTACTGATTTCTTTTCATTAATTTTCATTTTCCAGCCTTGGCACCATTTTTCGACAGCTACAAGAGCATCATTAAGTGATTTTTGATTATCTGTATTATTTATACCACAGTAGAGCAGGCAGTCGTCCGCAAAAAAGTCTCACTGTAACATCTTTATTAATATCGGAAGCAATGTCGTTAATACAGACTAAAAATAAAACGGGACCCAAGACGGACTCCTTAGGTACACCGGAAATTACGCTTAATAATTGTGATTTACTACCACTGATTTCTACAAATTGAGATCTTCCGTTTAAATAAGCTGATATCCACTGCACAATTTTATGATTAATACCCATTAATAGTATTTTGTTAATTAAAAGGTGCTGGCTCACAACGACATCGGAGAGAGGTTGCAACAACAAGTTTTGGTGCGTGAAGCGTCGAGGGGAGGGCACACTGGCAGACTCGACAACAAAGTATTTCAACCACAGGAAAAAGATTGACCAGCAAATCACCGCCTACGGAGCTCATTTTTAGCGCCTCAGTTGTGGTGCTCAGAGGCAGGCCGCCACCTTCAAGAAAGGGCTGCTTCGTAGCAACGTAACCTGATTAGTTTTGTTACACGTGAGCACCCAGCAGCGATGCTTCTGTGGTGAGAAGGAGCGAGAAATAACTTGAAAATTGGAGAGGGTAGCAGTGTTACCAAATGAACCTGTATTATGGCTGTAACCAAATATTCACTGATCTGCCACATTCTTTCTAAAGTGAGTTCACATGAAACAAATTTCTAGACGCTATCTGATTCGTTTCTGAAAAGTCAAGAGGAAATAGCCAGCTCTAAAACAAGATTAATTCAACATACATGCAATTATGCCCCGGAGCAGGCGCTTCAGACTATCCGGCAATTGAATGTGCGCGCGAGGAAATGGGTCGTTGACTCCTAGTAGTTATTCAGAGAAAACTAGTCGACACAGCGTCCACTTTGGGGGCCTCATCGATGCTTGCTTATCCAAATATCGCTGGCGTTTCTCGCCCTCCAAGACCAGAACAAGGTCGGAATCCAAATTATTCAGCGTTTCAACGAGCGTTCATCGGCTGTTTCGAAGTTCCCAGCGTCTGTAGAATGCGCGTAGCTGCGACTTACTCAACTTTTCTAACTATAAAAAAGGCTGTAAAAAACAATGCCACAAAGATCACAAAAAGTCGAAACGAACAAAATAATCAGTGCTAGCTGAGGTGACTATACCAGAGCCGTGTATATTGTACTAGTTGGCTCAGTACCCCCCAAATTATATGTATGACTCGAATCCCGCTGCATCGTAAAGGATTTCCGCTACGTTGCTTGGGATGCAGGCATTTGGGAAGAAACAACCACTTGGCTCGTGTATTACCTTCGGGTACCAACAGGTATCTTCTTAAACGTCTTCGTTAAGGATACTTGTTTATCCTAATATTCCGCCGAGATTAGCATGACACTGTGCACAGCTTTCAATAAATTAGAGCGACTATACGTCGCTCATGGCAGCTATACCAATTGAATTCCTGAAAAACACCATCGCGCATTTCTAGGAAATTTTTCATCACAGTAATGCGAACACCTGTCCGCACAACGTAAGCGTGCACGAAAATCTCTCAAGGATGGTATGTGCGACAGGTTCTCAAAATACCACCGCAGAGGCTGCGTGCATTCGTTCTGGTGCCGTAGGGAACGACACGTCCGTAGCAGCCAGCCGTAGTGCGGAACTCTTCTAAACCATACTACTTACATCGTGCTCCCTGAAATAGGCCGTTTTTCTTCTGCAGGTCGAAAATTGCACCCGTGGGAGTGGTCAAGTCCTTGCCTGCTGTGTGTCCCGTTTCGCGCTGATGACTGCGAGAAATGCTCCACGTGCCATTCGTGCCTAAAACTGGACTGACAGTGCTAAACTGTGCTTGTAGCCATGAGTTTTTATACAGCAATGACCAGACTTCAGAAGCCACTAGCCTAACCTATAGTGCCAAAGGCCCCCGTGCGGAATTAGAGTCGCTGCTTATAGCTTGCCTGAAAGCAATTAGCCGCCAGCGCGACCCCTGTTCAATTGCTCAGATACTTTTTTAGATAACCGTCACCTACGACTAAACTGGGTTCCGGAAACTCGACGCAATTGCGGAAAGCATGCAATATCCAGTTTGGTGAGAGGCAAAGTATTTTGGCTATATTTTGGTTTTACAGGATGCATCTCGTTAAGTGAGCAAAGAATTTATAAAACAAATCTGTTGCATGTTGTGGGGATGAAACGGGAGCATCTTTGCCGGTGGCTGGAAAATCTTCAAGCGTTACTGATTAATTCAGAATTAATATTTATCGATAATATTACTTGAAGCTTCAGTTTCATCTATCGGAACTTGAACTACTTGAGGGGTAAAGAATCCTTTATGAGGAGGATAAAGTATTTGCATTTACGCTAGTTCCCGCTGGCAGACGCGATGACAGAGCTGCTTTGCATTTTCACGAAATTGGTCATTGTTTGCTCGCGTCGGGTTCAGAGTGGCTCAGTTGTCGACGAACAAAGCCCCACTCGTTGACAGCTTCCGCTTCCCCTGGACACACCCGTGGAACACGTGTGTCGTCCAGCTTGTCGCACATGTTCAACCCTTCCACTGACTGCTCTATAGGTGTCTGGAAGCGACTGCGAGAATCAGTGCGTTTAGTAGCTTCCGCGGCTATTTTCCTAAACATTCCTGCAGCTTAACCTCCGGTGCTTGCCGGTGTTCCTTTGCACTTTCTCGATACAGAACCCACTCACTGAGCCAAAATAAGCACATGAGTGCAACAGCTTCCGCTCCCCTGTTCACCTGCTTGCCTTCAATTCCTAACTGGACTGTTTTCAGAAAGTTGTCTGCTCTGAGGCAAAGGCTGAAGTTTAACGGAGCTACTCCTGAATGGACATGCGTGGGTGACGCCTCGGCATGACCTAAAAAATTCAGGGGGCACTTTGTTGACCTAAAGTGCGGTGAGGCGAAAGCCTTTAGAGTGGTGTTGCTGCTTGTGTCACTGATGTGTGGCTAAGATGTTGATTAAGAACACAATTGGTTGTAAACCTTAAATGCAGAAGACACTGGAGGGCGTATGGGAGGCATCCGTCCGATTCGACGCCTTTCCGCAAACTTTCTCCAGCTTCCTAGACAAGGAGAACTACATATGCGTGGGCAGGAAGCAGCGTAGTCGTTAGCACGCTCGGCTGCGGAACGCAAGGATGGCGGTTCGAATCCCATCGTACACAAATAACTTTTTCTTATCGTGTTGCTGAAGAGCGTGACATCGGACGGACAGGCTCTTGGCCACGAGTGTGAGCCATTAAAAGCTTTCGTCCTTAAAACCTTGGCCTCTCTGCGCCATCTTTCTCTGAAATTCTCGAGGCGCCATATCTAAAACAGTGTTCTTTTCCTTCTACGAACCTGTGTCTGCATCTTTTTTTTAAATGAAACTGTCCGGGTGTGAAAAATGCCATTCCTCAAAATTCACCGGCAAGAATCTAGAGCATAGAAACCCAAGTGAAGAAAGAGTTTCTTTTCCACCTCTCTTGAGGAAAAAATCGTAGGAATGATCTAAACATAAATGTACATCGCCTGCCCTCACATGATACGGTGGTAACAAAACTCACCGAGCGAGGGACAGGTTAAAATTCCGGGCAAGAGTGTATTGACCTGGAGAATTCTGTGGGTCGGAAAAATAAAAATAAACTTCCACCAACCAAAAAAAGGCTGCAGAGAGAGAAACACATTGACTATGCTCCCTTGCTCCCTCGTTTTAATACAGGCATTCTTGCGAGATTTAGCTCCAGTGCTCCTACGAAAAGACATAGTAACGAGCTCTACAAGAGCTTTCTCCGAAACAGCTGCACGAAGTCTGCAAAAATTTGTTGGGTTTAAAGGAAGGAACGAAATTGCGGTTGCCTGAAAGACAAAGTTCATGAGCCTTTCGCCTTAAAAGCGGTTGGCTTTATAATTAAGAAAAATGAAGTGCGGCGCATTTTTTACTTCACCTTAAACATCAACGTTGCAGCATTCCAGCTCCACCGTAGACGTTCAACTTAAAATGTGGAACATCTTTCTTTGCATGCAGTTAAAGCGAGAAACTTTACATATTCAGCCACTACTTAACTGAAGAGAATAGATCATTGGTGCCAGGAGTAAAATATCCATACGTTTGTTAGCCTAGTGTGCACTCAAAGGACTTAGCATACGTAACATAAGGGCATGACCGCAAAAGGAACATTTTATAAGCTTCCAGTTCCAGGTTATATTATTGTTTTTTTACAGCGGTCTTCCAAGGTTTTGTTCCTCTACTGTCTAGCTTCACCAATAAGCATGACTTGAGTTTTGTCAAACGCAACAAGATTTACTCAAACCGGTACTGCGATACATTCCTTTCGTTGTACCTGCTGTATACCTCGCTGTAGTGAAACCAAACGCTTCCGCTCCAAAGCCTCACAACGCGCGCTATTAACGGGTGCTAGACGCGGTTTTATTATGCAACCGCCTTTGCAATAGTCCCGGCACCCGGGCATCATATCACATACGCCTGTAAACGCCAACAGCGCGCTGCTTCTTCTGGTGAAATACGTCCTCGGCGCGAGTTTCGGTAACCATCCGACGTCCCGACTAGGTCTTCCGCAGGATGTCAAGCAAGAGATCACATCGTAAGGGGACTTCATTTGCAAGTATCCGCATCGCCGACGATCCTTCTTGGGAGAAACTCCCCCCTGTCGGAAAAGTTCAGAGATGCAACAGGGTATCTGTGCTCCATCTCATGAATATCCGCCTCCCAACCCGCACGCGCATTAAGCCCATGGCTATATCCGAGCGTTCAGGACGATGACAACAAATGCAAGCGGAAAGAAGAAAAAAAAACCCTTAGCGAATAATTAGATGTCGCATCTTTAGGAGGGCGTTACTCGTTTGAAATCAAAGCGTTTCGCCGCGCGTTTTCTAAGACCCGCCGAAAGTTCCGAAGGGCACGTTCATCTTGTGCCGCCGGCCACTTTCCCGCGAAAGAAGTCAGAATTTCCGCTCCATTATTCTTTCCGCGATGGAGGAGAAATTTACGGCGCGACGCGTTCACATTAACGCTTCGCGCGCGCTCCGCCACTGGCGCGATCACCAAATAGCGTTCCGGCTGCCTCCGCGCTCGAAGGCGGACAAGGCACAGTTGAAACAGCGCTCCTTTCTCGCTTACGGAGCGCCGAGCAAACGCCAAGTGCGGAGCAGCTGGCATCGCGTGCGCGACGTTCTGCGCACTCGCGCGTGCAGCGTGCACTAGATCGCGAACACGACTCCGCAAAAGGTGTAATAGGAAAAAGGGAAGATCGATCGCACCCGGACACTGTCTCGGGCCGGACAGTAGCGATTCTGCGGGATGCGAAAATAAAAGACTAGAAAGAGGCTACAAGCGAGCAATAATGCGGGAAGAGCGATAAAACCGTTTCGGTCGCCGGCCTGTCCCGCTGAAGCCCTCCTCGCGCGCGCACCATAGAAAGGACAAGTCGGGCTGCCTGCATGTCCGAAAACAGCCGACCGTCTCCTCCGCCGTGAGCGCCTTCCCAAATCTAGGCGACGTATCCACCAAAATGGTTCGTCGGCACGCCACGAACGCCGGTCGTAAACCCAACACGCTGACTCGCGCCGCGACGCTTTTCTTTCTCTTCTATCTATCCTTTTTTTTTATCTCGCGCAGTGGGCCCTGGGTCACGCGGCGCTATTTAATGCAAGCTTCTTTATTTCTGCCCGCAGTGTGCTCCGCTCTGATGCGTGCAGGGGTGGCCTAGCATGCTATACATAATGCCTTGTTGCTTGCCTCGGCCATCACGCGGTCTCGCTTGTTTGTTGTCCTGCGCGCCTGTTTCTTGGGCAGCTTTTGCGCCACGCTCGCGGGCTTCCAGTGAGAAGGCTTTGTTTTCCCTGCCCATCGTGAGTAGAAAAATCCGCTTGCACCGTGTGTCGTCGCTTTCTCAAGCGGCTGCGCACAGCACGAACAATGAAAAGAAAACCGAAACCCGCAGGACGCTTTACTGCAATCGAGTTTTCACGAGCGCTCGCGACCTGTCGTCACGCCAGTGGCGCTCTGCCGATAACAGCGCTTTCACAGACAACAGTACGCTTTCCATTACCCAGCTTAAAGCGACAGATAGAAGCTCGTGTGCGTGCGTCTGTGTGCGGACTCTGCTTTCTTATGTTACGCTGTCCATTCCATTTTTCTGCCTTATGCCTTGGGCTCTACATTCCAAAAAAAGGGGGGGGGGAGATTTGGGTGAAAGAAAAGCTTCGAGGGAAACATTTGTGCATACCTGCATGGATTTGCGCATGGACCTAAAGGAGCCATAGTGAAAAGAACAAGAGATATATATTCTGCTGTAGCGCATATGATACGCCACGCAAGCATAAATGCAATATTCTGTTATTCAAGTAACCTGAGAACATTACATAGTCGTAAAATACAGCTGGCCACCGCTGCTGCCAAAGGAAGCATCCTTTGGCTTTCGACAGATTTAAGTTCCCAGGCACAGAGAATGGCTCTCCCCTCTGCCTTTCACGTGCCTTTTTTTTTTACTACGAATATTGCTGCTCTAATTATGATAAGTCTGAGAACATGCCATGTGTTTGAAATATGCTTATCAACACCAAAACCTCATATATGGATCAGATTGGTGCTTTTCATTAAAACGTTCCTGGGAACGCGGTGGCGTAAACAATCCGTACCAACAGGCAGGCAATAGCAAGTAAAACGAGCAAAAAGACCATAAGCCAAACTTCTATCGTCCCGCTATAACATTACTACCGTATGCTTCCATGCATACCTGGCACGTTTTTATTCAGGAGCAAACAAGCCTAGATAGACACCCAGAAGTTGCGTGGAAGACAAAGACCTTTGGTTCGTGCATGACAGCTGTTCTAAAGGGTCGAAACAACGCTTATCCAGCTTTTATAGTGCTTTTTTTCAATTCTCGCCGTATTTCATGTCATTATCATGTTGCTCGTAGCGTTACGAAGATTAAATGCCAACACGTGGTGATTTCCTTACCACAAATAAAACGATAATCTTCATGAGCGCGTATTTCAAAAGACAGTGAGACAAAAGAAAGGCAGTGTGATGTGCATTATAAAGCGCCGAGCGAATTGCACGAGCTGCAACGAACCCGCCCGCGCAGCTGGCGGCATGTTAGCAACACCGAGGGAAAAAAAAAGTTTCATAGACAAAGAAGCGGCCGATTTGACCGGAGGTGGTGGGGACCGCTTTAAGCCCGCTGCGCTGCTTCTATATGCTAGACGCTTGACGTGCAACTATCTATCTGGAGCTGCTTCTAGTCAACACGGAATACTCCTTCAGGGGGCGCTGAGGGCCCGCTGGTATGAAGCCTTCCGTACAAGGCCGACCGCGCGTAGCGGGAGCTCCTGAGCGAGTGGTAGCTCGCCTCGCTCAGCTCCATCTGCGGGTGTCGCTCGTCTAGACAACGTGGCCGCAATGTGGGAATGGGACTAGACACTCTGATGGTACGCAGATGTGCGAGACGCAGGGCCACGCGCTCAGGTGGCACCGCTAACTATGCTCCACTCTGCGCATACACTTTCCCACTGAAGTAGGCAGTTGGAGTGGAGGCAGCACATGTGACCGTACATCGTCTCGCCGCCCGCCCCGTCAGCCGAGGGGTGCAGTTGCGGTCTATTGCCAAGATTGCCAGCAGCCAAAAAACGACACGTGAAGACAGCAGAAGGCTGAGCTCAGAAACTGATAACAAACAGCCGGTAACTCGGAGATGGACAGGAGGAAAGCTGCGGTTAAATAAAAAAGCACCCAGCACGGAGAAATTAAAAATGGTGCCGTTTAAAAATTACCCCCAGGATTCAAGGTTAGTCATGCCAGACGTCAGAGGGAAGATCGACAAGAGACTGAGGTAAATACGACAGAACCTAGCGGAGGAAGCCATCTTCGAGGAATGTTGTGTGAGTAATAGTCGTCGTCGAAGCCAGCGTACGTAACGCCCTGCGCCTACTTGATCCCGCAAGGCAACCATGTTCTGTACGGTAGCCTTCGGAAATTCAAAGGACAACTGCTGAGGCGTTCTGTACGTACCACCTGGCAAAAAAAAGTCCTCTTAGTTGTGTTGCGTGCTGTCTCTTTATGCTATATCCAGAGACTAAGCCGGGGCATCAGCGCCGTTAATGTTACTATATTTCACGTCAATTCTATATGCCTTCGGAAATGGTAACGTAAAGAAAACTGGTTTAAGTAAAATCACTTCTCTCAGTTCCGGAATATCCACTTCGCAGCTTTAATGGCCAATAGACGTAAAGAAAGCCCACCATATGGCAGCACGCTACCGGTTAAGGTTTTTAAAGAAAGAACGTCCCAGGGCCACAAGCAGTAAACGTGCAGCCGTCGGCTCCTTCAATGCGCGCTGCCATCGTGCGCGTGTGGCACAGCGGCTGCCGAAGGTTCGTTGCGTAAGCAGCCCTGACAACAGCGCCGACAACAGCCCTTACACGGCCATATCGAGCGAAAATAATTTTCTTCTCGCTCCGTCTTACAAGACGCCCTCTACCAGCCTCCTTTCTAGTATCCGTCTAAGGTCGAAGCCCAAAATTAATTGCTGTTTTCTTACAGCTTCAAAGTCGCACCCAGAAATTGTGCTGTCCGCGGGGTAGTAGGGAAGTTGCAGCCGATGTTTTCTTGAGGCAAGTGATAATATTTACACTTGTCAGACACCCTCGTAGGCCGTAATAGATTTTTATTGTTTTACATCCAGGTGATTGCTTCAAGATGAGTGAAAATAATTATTGAAGAAGAAATTATAAGATGTGAAAAATAAATTGGCAGGGCCACACACCTACTGGCAGCGACTTTAATAAACGGACACTTGGTCCAATGTACAGCTTAGTATTTCTTTAATATGCGCTTTAAATTCTTTATAACAAAACGGTTTACCACGAAATAATGAATATAACGAAAAAGTAGCTATTCCCATTGGAAGCTCTCATAATAATATGTATTTTGCAGCTCGTTTTTCACGAAGTAGAATTTTTCTTTAACGGATATAATGAACTCCTAGTGGTTTTGACTGCCAAATTCGATCTGACCATATGGATTTGCAATGATGCGCAGCTGTTCAGTAGACATTCGATGCGGTAAACCGAAATTATTCCACGTAACCGGCTCTCTCGAGCATCGCACAAAAAAACACAGCACAAAAATGTGTCCCGCCAGAATGAGCGAAGCGGCGGAGAACAAAAATGCAAGACAATTTCGGCTCACTAAAAGGTAGTAATGACCAAAGCACTGATAGCCTTTGGTTTGATATATTCATTCTCCACCACAGGTCACTACTATCATGCGGCGAAGCCTATAGCGACACTGTTATGACCGGCGCTGTTGGTGGTGATGCGGAGAAGCCAACCACAAGGAGTACTCGCGACGTAATCGCTGCCGCGCTCCTGCTTTTACCGCTACCCTTATCGCCTTGAGCACCAAAATAACGGAGTTAAATATTTGGAGCATATCTCTTGCTGTCCCTTAAAAATGAATCTTCCAAAACGCTTGTTCTACGCGCTCAAGCCTCTGCGGACCGCGGAAGAAACGGGTTCACATTAACGAGGCTGACATGTTCGGTTGGTATCCCAAATTTGGCCTCATCATAGACGTTCAGTGTGAGCGTCCAACGCTCCATCAGAGGAATAGTGCAAACAGGAAAAGACTAATTCCGAATTCTTAATCCCGTCTTTAGTGGATGAAGCCGATACAGGCGCCGCGTCGCGAGCTCCCGATTTGGGCGCTCACGTACGCTAGCCAGAACGACGCCTTCACAGATCGGTGCAAGACAAAACGCTAGTTATATTGTCCTCTGTCTTCACCATGGTGAGTAAGCTCGCTGGCATGCGACAGCAAGGACCAAGGTAACATACGGGTCTACAGAGGCGATGACTATCACGATAAATTGGGGCGGTACTTCATCTTTGTTATAACGAGGTTTAGCTGTTTACACCTAAAACCTCAAATTTCACATTTTAAGTTTCAAATTTGCGATGGTAGATCATAGTGGAAGAAAAGACACCTGTGATGCGCCACACAGGTTTCACAGGGTGAATGGACACGCTCAGCTATCCATGATGTTGATATCTTCTAATAATGAACCTTGCCTGTTCGCTACTTTGGGAGTCATTGGCATAATTTCCTCACCGCTCGTCGCCAAAGCCTAATACAAGGTTTCAAAACGCACCCGCGGAAAAATATTGCGAATATTTTCGTCTCAAATTAAACAGGTTACAGTGACAGCAGACAGACAGATAGAATCAAATGTCCGCATAAAACGCGCGCTGATGACATCGCAGCGTGCACCATTGTTTTGCGGAGAGAGGGGGTGCTACGTGAAGAACCTTGTGTTTGGCGCTCCTTTGCCTTAGATGCCCTTGCGCCACAAAAACCTAGCATAATCATTATGAAGAACTTCACGCTCGAGAAAAGGACGTCGAACGATACCTGCAGGGACACGAGGACAACATAATTTTTATTCTTAGTAAAAAATAATTTCATGGCCCTTTCTACCCATGCTGATGCTTGTCCGACCGCAAAAGCTGCATTTATTGCTGAGAAAATTGCATTTAACAAATTTCCTGCCACCCGACGCGTCCACAGAAAACGAGTATGTGACCACCGTTTTGAAGTGCATGCAACGTGGACCCTGGGACCTGCACCCAAAAAGCTGTGTCAATGCATGCATTTTGCCAGGTGATGGCGGTACTTGCTATTCAATTGTTGCCCCTTCTAGCTCATAAAAGCTCCATTTTTGTCCTCAGTGTCCATTTAAGGCTGTTCTCTGTTTACTCCCATCTGCGTGTATGGCGTCGTCGGTGCGACACGATTCTTACTCGCTCACATGTGGTGCCAGTATGGCAGGAAGAGGCGCACAGCGGCTATTGGTGGCATGCGAGGAATAGTTGGGAAGAGGGCGGACACAGGGGGAATGTGAAGTGGCAAGCGGCGCTGGAGGACGATTGGGAGCGCCCGATATCCTGGCACTGGGCCAAGCGCTGCCATCTTCGTTGACCCATCAGGCGAATTCTGTAACCTTAGGTTCGCTGTCTATAGGTGTTCCGTGCGATGGTGGGCAAGGCGTGTCCTATAAGGCGGAGACAGGTACCCAGACTACAAGGTGCAGAACACATGTCTGTACTCTGGCGAACCTCAGGCTATCCCGGCCAAGGTGTGAGCTGGGCGAACTTGGTTAAGGGTACATTGAAAAAAAGTTTCGACGTGCAGTCGTGAGTGATATGAACGGGAAGAAACTTGTGTCCAAAATTTAGAATTTTGTGGTTATTTTTTTTACTAAAATTGAGAATGTCTGTTCGATATTATACGCCTAGCGGAAAGCTAGTTGGAATGCAGAAATAACTGTGCTGGTCACACACAATTAAGGAGCCATCAATAAGTGAATGATCAGACATTGTTCCCTCTCGTACTTCTCACGACTGTATGCTACCGTTTCGTTATTTATGTGGCTTTCCATGTTTGTTTGTTTTTATGAGTTTTTGCATCGCATTTTACTTTCGATGACAGGCAAACTATTCGGATGCAGAAGAAGGCTAGATAACGGCGTGAGATTGAAACTCAAGAATATGCGGACACAGGTACTTCAGGGTGCTTTCAGCTCACAGGAACGCCATTCGATTCAAGCTTCCGTCTAATCATCCAAGCGCACTCGACGGACAGTGTCCATCTACAGTGTCCTAAAGAAAGCTCGCACATTTAAGGGGGTCCTTCCCTGTTCACCCTATAAGTCACGAAAAACGCCTTGGTGGCGGTATCCTGGTCTTCCCGAAATACATTTTTTCCCTAAACGCGCGACAGAAGCAGGGAACTTAAATGCACTGTAATTATAGCCTTCGTGGTTTTATTCTGCGGGAATTCTGCCCTCCGCTTTCTACGAGCCTACATTTCTAGGAGCATCGCGCGACGACCCTGTAGCATCTGTTTCCTCTACAATGCTGAGCGGCGGCGCGAGTTTTTGCATGCACGTTTCTCACCCCCTATCAGCACCGGCTGCTGAGGTATGTCAGAGAGGAAGCCGCAAGAAAGTAAGAAGACTAATTATCCTTTTCGTTCGTGAGCGCTACGCGCCGCGCAGGCACGTCGAATTGGACTCGAATGCAGTCTACCAGTTTCATGTGGTAGCTCGGGAACGAGGTTCGCGGCTCTTAAAAACAAGCCATGCCAGCTACTGCCTGTTCACTTGCTTTGTAGACTACAGTAAAAAAAAAAATATAGCCGGAGTTTCCCATTACTGCCTAATGTCGAGGCAATTTACGGACGAAAAACATGCAGCGCGATATAAATCCTGCAAGCGCGGTGAACAAAACCTTAATACTCCGCTGCAGCTCTATTCATACGATGCTGCTTTTATACCGTATTCACTCGCGTAGTTAAAACCCTTATTTTCTAATCTAAAAATTTAGGGCTGCATTCATTACGGAGGGTAAATTATTCGGAAGCACAGTACTATTTCACAGCAAATGCAGGGGTGCGTTCATTACTAAAGTGCGTCCATTATTCAGGTAAATACACTATATCACAACAACACATATCCACCATGCAATGGCATGCTGTGTTCAACCAACTTTTAGCCCAAGCTTTTAAAAACCCGTTGAAGTTCTCTCCTTTCTTTTGGCGAGAGAACAAAGTAAACAAAACGTGATAAAGTAGTGGCGCCGGTAATGCCGACCTCTAGATTTCATGACCGGAGCGTACTGTGCACTGATCATGCGTTCCGAGTTGCTGACAGCGCTTAGAAAGGATGTGGAACAATGAAGACAATGGTCGGACTTCGCAGTGAAGGTTATGATGATCATGGCAATCAGCAGGCAAAAAATATGCGCATTGTAGGCTCATGCCCTTTACAATGTTCAGTCTTCAACTCCTAGCTCACCTCCGGCAAAATAAAATGCCGTAATTTTGGGCCAATTAAAATCTGCAAACATTATTTTATTTCACTGGACGGCACAGCTTTACGCCGCTAGAAGAGACTTGGGCTGTCCTGTTAATAAAAATAAAGGCAGCCGTGACGCCTGCTGTAGGCGACTGCACTGCAGCTATGAGTGATTTGCTAGTGGTACCTGTGTGCAACTGCGTCGCGGCACAAAGCGGATTACAAAAAAGAAAAATCAGAGCCTTTATCCTTAATGGGAAGTGTTGGTCGGCGGAAGCCAGCGCCAAGCAGAAGTATGTTTTTGCTGCATCCCGATATAAGTACTTGCTACAACGTTTACAGCCCATTCACGCACAATTATTGTTACATTTGTGGCAAAGTTCTCTTAAGATACGGCGGGTAGTTTTGGCGTGCCTCCGACACAGCGAGCGCAAGCCAATTCTATGAGACGCAAACCTCAGCGCTGTGGATAAACAGCACCAGTTTATACCGGTGAGACTCCCGTTGTATGCGGAGTTTCACGTCCTGGAGCTGCACAAAGGCTATAAAGAACGCCACAGTGGAGCGCTTCGAATTGCTTTTGACCCACTGTGGTTCGTCAACGCCAACTGAAATCGCATAACACAGAAGGGTTTCTGCATTTTGTCTTCCTGGCAATGCGGCTGCCTCGGCCGCAGTTCGATCCCTCAGTGCCGGGCTCAGCAGCCTAGCGCCATAGACACTGAGTCCTCCCAAAGTTGGCCAAGAACCTGGTGGGCACAGTCCAACATGGCTCCTGCTCGAAATCACGACGACAAACATGGAATGAAACTAACACCAGCTACCGAAGTAAGCTTCTGCTTGCGCTTAATATACAACACATGGCTGCGGTCACGTCTGTAACTGTTCGGAGAATCAGCGCCGAGTTCAACGGCCTAATTAACAGTGTCCGTCGTTAAGCAGGTGAACGCAAAGGCCACGAACACGGTACGGTCCCTCTACTAAAAGTATAAAAATGCACATGCTGTCAGCCATCATTTGCTAGAGAATAGCCAAGGACTTGGAAAGAAGTCCGTTCCCTCATTGTGGGGTCACTGTAGATGACTCAGTGGTTCTTGCCTCCGGCCTTGACTGGCTTGTTTAAACCTGAAGCATTCAGGACTACGGAACGATGGCACTGGATGCTGCTGTTGAGTTTACTGTTTGAACGGCAGATACGGCAGGCAGCACATCGTCAAAGGCATTGACGTCCTGACGCCGTGCTCCAGGTCTATATACTGTCCTGAAGAAAGCCTGCCACGTCAGAAAAGAATACTCGCGGCATTTCCGCCTACATACTAGAAAGCACTTACAAAACCACTGCGTCAGAGCCAACGTTCACTTGTAACCTTCGGTAGGTAACTTTTCAGCGTGTTTTTTGGGTGACCAAATGAGCGAATCGCGTCGACCCCCATAAGGCAAAGAACGCCGACGTGGCCGAGCACGGAGAGGGCGATCACGCCGGTCCAGTAGTCCCAGCCACGGCTGGGCTCGACAGCGACAAAAGCGTTCCCGTCGCCGCTGCCTATCGTGTCCCCGCCAGGACACTGCCCAGGGACGAGAATGGGTTCCGTACTATTAAACGAGCTTGAGCGCAGATAGGCTTTTGCTCTGGTTTTGTGTGTGTGTGTGTGTGTGGTGCGGGCCCATTTACGACATTAGCGCCGCCGAATGAAGCTGCCGCGTGGGTTCACATCATGCGGAGCACGTTGCGGCCCGATGAAAATAGCCTCGCCCTGGCACGGACCGGAGCTGGAGAGCGTGGACATATCCACCTCCCCGCTCTTTGTCTTCCACGCCGGGGCGTTTTCTCCCGGAGCCAGGGGACACTGGTTGAGCTTTTTCCTCGGTTGTTTTGTCTCCTCGCTGGGGACAGAGTCGCGCATCCAGTGTATGGCGGCGCTATAAATTCGGACAAAGGGAGCACGGCTTTAGCGCTGGATTGAGTTATCTCGAGTGGTCTCGGCCGGCTGGGCTCGTGTATGCGGCACGTCGGGCCGAAAGGCCACGCGTGCGCACAGGGAGAACCGCGGCTAACCTCGTTCTCCACTCCGTGTTCGAGTGCCTTCTCTGTCGTCCCCGCGTTGTTTCTTGATGTCCTACGCTAACAGCGGCCAGATAAACAGGCGCAGTGGCAGGTTTCACCGACTAAACACACATTAAAAATAAGGAAAAAGGCCTCCGGGGCAGGGGTGCTCGGGCGGCGACTCTTGAACTGGCATCCCAAGAAGAAACCAGGAGCATTTGCTTCGCTGCCAAAAATATGATATTGTAGCCGTTTATAACCTATAGTAAAGTTAAATTTATATCTGCGTCTGTTTCCTAATTTTTATCCGGTCTAGTGCCGACTTCTGGGGATTACCCTGACGCGACTCTTACAACTAACTGATGTCAGGCATTACTCTCGCTCAGGCCCCGACTTCACGGCCTTTTCTGTGCATAAATACAGCAATCCATATTGCGTTTCACCGTGTCTTTTATTTATTTATTTATTTATTTATTTATTTATTTACTTATTTATATTAATTTTTTTATTTATTATAAATACCAATAGCCTTTATGTGAGGATCCAAATATAGCGGGGCTGAAGCCTGCCATTATGAATGCCTGTTCCTAATCGATTAACTAAGTTTTCGTTCACACCCTTCGCAATTACGTAGGTTATTCTCTTCTTGGCGGACTGGGTGTAATTAACAATATTTTTTTCTCATTCTCTTTTGCAGGTCTAGAGGGTTCTTTTTGTGTCCACAACCAGCCATCTTCATATATTTGTCAGCAGTGTTTACACCACTACTATTTCTCATTCCTGGGTTAAGTGAAAATTTCGGTGCTTATACGAGGTCACCGATATTTCATGAGGGAAGAAGGTTGCAGCCGGGTCGGCACCGGTGCGCGATAATAAGCATAGCAAAATTATGATACTGCGGTAAGTTTGGAGCTGTCAAAAGACCGCGTCAAAACGTTGACTTTTAATTGGTCACTTCGCTCGAAACTTTACGCGAATGCATCTTCGTTTTTGCATCTCTGTCATGTCCATATACGTACGACGCTTAGCTCCCAACTGTTTCCGTTATTCATCCCCAAAAAAACATGCTCGTCACCATGGTTGGCGAATTCCCCATTTATGGCTTACTTTTTAATGATAGCACAAGCGAATGGAAAAGAAAAAACACCAAAGATTCGCTCGCAAAACCGAATACAGCCGTTCCTGAGCGCGTCAGATTATTGTACTTTTCCTTCCCATCTTTTCCCATCATCAGAAAAAGAGCTGCACTCAACACTTACTCCATACATGAACCTCTGAGGAGAAGTGTTTTGGTAGTATTCGTGAACACGCACACCTGTTGCGAAAAAGGCGCAGGGCACTTTACGGTTCACCAAAGCAGTTTCGTAGGCCTTCCTGTCTAGCGCTTATGGTGATACGCAGCTGCGACGTTGTAAGCAGCGAGAAGGATCCTGTTTCTCACTGTTCGAAGCTTGAAGGTGTCGGCAGCGCCGGAGAAGTGCAGCAGTGCAGTTCGAACATTTCTCCGTCAGTGGCGAACTGGCCTGCGCATCTTTGGCAAGGGGCGTACTTCGCTACGTTCTGGTCAGACGCGTACGTATCCACCATTGCGCCCTTAAACTAACGATGGGAAAAGAGTAAAATATCATGCTATTATCTCTCGTTGCAGTAATCTATCCAAATTCAAAACTCTGCGATTAGTTTGTCTTCATTGAAAGAGGAAGACAGGTTTAGGGTGGTGGTGGTAGTGGTTTTATTAAAAATAATAGTAAAAAGGAAACAAAAGATTTTTGCTAGCCCCGGCATCTGCCATCGATACTGAAGCACCTGAGCTGGGGCAGCGGAAATAAAAGACAGCAGGCAGAATGGAGAAATGAAATGAAAGAGGTGAGGGGACAGGAATAGAGGATAGGGGGAGAAGTAATATGTACAAACTATTTACACAATAATAAATGTGTCCAGGTTGTGCGCGTGATTAGTTCATTTTAGAGGAATTAAATCACACACGCGCACAGCACTGTGTTGGTTACAACTGGAGTGGGGCGTCCAGTTATTAATCGTTCAAGGTAGAACTCGCGGAGCGTTCGGTCACTGCGTGTAACTACCTGACGGAGAACAGACGGGACGTCAAGCCCGTGTGTTCGAGGAATCCACAGAGGCTCACCAAAGTTCGCTCACGAGTGCGCGCACTGCCCTGCGGCCACAATAGCGTCTTGGTGGAGTCCGGTAGTATGCCCTGCGCCCTATAGGCCGCGAGCATATCGCGACGAGCATCGGCGAACGCGGCACAGTGAAGGAGCAGGTGTTCTAGTGTTTCCACTGCACCGCATCCGTCACACACATCACTCGTCGCGATTCCGTGACGCACCCGTCGTTCCCCGGGCCACACGCAGCCAACGCGCGCGTGGAGGATCATTGCACGTTGTGACCGTGTAAGTGCGCGACAGCTGGTGACACTGTCGATGCGCTCACCTCCCGCGATGCGTGGGTCGGGGTGCTGCTTTAGGAGATGGTCGTGGATGGCCGCACGCACGTCCTCCAGCGCAAGGGGCAGATCGCTGGCAGGTAGTTGGTGTGCAGCGGTCGCGAGGTCGTCAGCTTCGTCAACAAGACAACATTTACAAGAAGACGCTGCGCTTTCGGCATTAGTGGGAAGAACCAAATATTAAAAAAAAAAACAGGCCGAAATCTAGCGAAATGAGGATAAATGATGCATGGCCGCATGTGCGTTTGCAGAAAAATCAAGGAAGGTAAGTAGCCATATAAGAGCAAAGTAAAAGCGCTAGCAAATTATACATACAGAAGCATATATCCGCCCGGTATATTTCCCATATGTTATAAACATAACCATTAAAGAACATAAGTAATGACAGTGCAGTTTCTCCCGTGTTACATGTAGCAGTAATTAATTACTCAGGTAATATTCACTACAGATTTTCATATAACCGATTACTTATACATCACTTTAGTTACGAGCGCTGTCTGATATCTCGCCACGTTCCTCCATTACCGGTTGCGCGTAATGAAGACCTGTTCGCGATAGTACATTTGACAGCCGATTTATCAACTACCCCTGAAATCACAAACTCCATCGGAATAGTAAGCTTATATTTTTTTTACTGAAAATGCGGCTTGATCCAACAGACAACGCTTTTTGATAGTGTGCACGTCTCTCAAGAGCATCTGGGGAACTGAATGGCCTTCTAAGCATATTCTATACTATGGTGCAGCTGGGAGCATGCAGCTTCCGAAGCGCAGAGCGGGCCCATCTGAACAACTTGCATCACGTACTCGCACGATACGGGGAGATATATATCATCATTGTGCAATCACTAAATTATTTAAGCAGTTACAAAGTAAAGATGCAGCGCTCAACTTCTTTATGATTGTAGCTGCATACGTGGAATACGACGCATCTTGAAATGAGCGGAATTTAGCATTATCCAAGGACACACACGCGAATATGGCAGTGGTAATATATTGCAAAAATTCCAGGTAATGAGGGGTAGCACACAGGGAGGAGACACAAGGTTATAGATTTTATGATATATATTGTATTACAATATATTGTAGTATATTGTACAATATACTACAATATATGTTGTTATATATTTTATTACAAAATATACCGCAAAATAATATATATATATATATATATATATATATATATATATATATATATATATATATATATATATATATATATATATATATATATATATATATATATATATATATATATATATATATATATATATATATATATATATATATATAAGCAAAGTTGAAAACGCTTCATTTAGCCATAGATTTATTTTGAGTCGACGTTTCGGACAGAGCCTGTCCTTTCTCAAAAAAGTCTTGAGAAAGGACAGGCTCTGTCAGAAACGTCGACTCAAAATAAATCTATGGCTAAATGAAGCGTTTTCAACTTTGCTTTATATATATATATATATATATATATATATATATATATATATATATATATATATATATATATATATATATATATATATATAGGGGAACCAAATTGAAAACTATGGCTGGCGATTCTGCACTAGTTTCGCTTTTTATAAATGCGAGTGATTTGCAGGGAATTCTGTAAACGTACCCAACCGGTCGCAGTGACGGGAGCGAGCCAATCATGGGCCCGGTTTGCGCACGAGATGTGATGTGCTCTGATTTGTTGGGGTCTGCCGTACATTTTACTTTAAACCCAGCTATTTGTTATACATGGTGCAGAGGCGCTGTTCTATGCCGGGATACAGGCGTTGCAATAGTTGTTTTGGTTCATGGTGCTTAACGTCCCACAGCAACCCAGGCTATGAGGGACGCTGCACTAGTTGTTCACAAAGATTGCGAGCCCTCTGTGCTCAAGTAGAGGGCGCCAACGAGGTATGCATTACAAGAACCAGTCGTGGACACAACGCCTTTGTTCGCAGAAGGTTCTCTACCCGCTATTTGTGGAGAGTATGACGTCACGTCCGACCCCGGCACTTCAGGACGCATGTGACGTGCGTCGGTCGATGTTATTGTGGCAGTACGAAGTGGTCGGGAGTGTCCGCTCAGTTTTCAAAACAGAGTTTTTAACCATGGCAGGCAGTCACTGTTGAAAAACGCCAGCATCGTTCCGCGATGGGCGCTTCTCCCGATTCCGTTGAACGACGACTGAAGCTGGTGCATAACAGCGCGCGTTTCCTATTGCACATCGCAAGAGCGACGTCCCCCCTGCTCTCGCTTTTATGAAACGTGCTTGTGGCTGAAGAGGAAAGTGGACGTACCTAAATCAGACTGGGCAAAGTTCCGGCACCAGTATGTGGAAACACATGAACACAATACGAAATCACATCTGTGGCGCGGTGAAGGGTCGCACGTGCTCGCTTTTACGCAGAGAAGTCGAAATCGAATTCCAGTGGTCCTTTCAAAACTACAGCTTTTCCATAAAACACATGAAGTGCGAACGCAGGCGGGCCTTTTTTAGCGGTGGGCGCGTTCCCGCGAAACTGCAGACATTCATTGTGGCAGCAAAGACAGCTTCGTCCACCAGTGAAGTTTTAACTTCCATTTGCCAAGAAATCTGCCATTCCATGCATAGCCTGTTTGTTCCAAAAATGACCGTGTTTCTTGGGTCTTATTAAGGCGGATACTTGGACTAGTTGGAAAGTGTTTGAAATAATTTTTGCTAGCGCTTAGTGAACACACGAGACAAGGAACACAAGTACACCGGACAGACGCTAGTCTACAACAGCCGTTTATTGGAAAAACATTCAGTATCAGCATTCTGACATGTCTCATATTGAATTTTTTTAGAATAAACGGCAGTTGCAGACTAGCGTCTGTCCTATGTATTTGTGTTCCTTGTCTCGTGTGTTCACTAAGCGCTAGCAAAAATGATTTCTTAGATCTTGCTGTAACCCATGAACTGGACGACCAAGCCATTCCCTCTAGTGCGCATGTTCGCACTCTTTCCTTGATCGCTATCATGCTTTCCCTCTCCCCTTGACTTTCCTTTATATTCACGAGTGTGAATAAACCTGGTGTCTTCTGCATGGCACGACCGTCTCGTTCACTACTGGAGCGGCGGTGCCACCGCCCGGGAACATCGTAACACTGGCGACGAGAATGCCCACCGATACGCTACAGCTGCCGGGTACCAGCCACGAAATGAAGACACCCATCGGCCCAACCTCAGTCATGGCCCTCAAGCTTCCGGATTTCTTAGCGGACACAGATAAGTGGCAAGCGCATCTCGTAAAAGTCGACGCTTACTTTGAAGCAAACGAGGTTACAGACGAAGCCAACAAGAGGGCCTTGGTTGCAGCGTTAGGATCAAGGACCGTTGAGATTCTTTGCGGCAGAGTAGCACCGAGGAAACCTAGCTCGCTGAGCTATGAAGAAGTCGTTTCCACATTGAATGAGCACTATGATCGGTCACCTAACGAGATATCGGAAAGTTTCAAGTTCTTTCACCGAAACCAGCAAGAAGGAGAGTCTATGCAGGCGTTTATCGTGGAGATTCGTAGGCTAGCCCATAACTGCAACTTCTCGTCGATGCTGCAGCGAATGCTGAGGGATCGCATCGTTTGCGGAGTGCGGTCTAAAAACTTGCAGAAACAGCTGCTAGCGAAGGAGGACTTGACTCTTTCCGAAGCCGAAGCACTTGCTCTAGCAGCACAAAGCGCAGAGCTTGGTTCGCTACAGATGGACAGGCAAGGTGACGCCGTCTGTGGGCTCAACTTTCAGCGGAAAGGGGAACCCGCAATAACAAGGAGTAAGCCGAGCATGTTATCGCAACAATGTAGCTGCTGTGGCAGACCGGGACATCAGACCATTGCGTGCTCGCTGCGAATGCGCCGATGTTACAAATGCGGGCTACAAGGTCACTTGACGCGAGTATTCTCTCGAACAGTTTCCGCCCACCGATCCTTGGCGATAACCGAAGGTTCAGCGGAAAGTGAAGACAGCGGCAGCAATGCATTGCAGATATGGTCAGTGCAAACTAATGAATGTATAGTTCCGCCCCTACGGAAGCTTGTCACGTGGAATGGAATTTCACTGAAGATGATAATCGACACAGGCTCGCCAGTCTGCATGGTGCCCAAAGCAATATATTAAGTCCATCGTCATAAATGGCCACCGCTTTGTGAGGCTGCGTTGACCCTTTCATGCTATCTTGGAATGTTACCAGTGCTTGGCGTTCTGCAAATGCGAGCTTTCTATAAGTCAATGACTGTTGACCGCAAGCTCGTAGTGTTAAACTGCGAAGGTCCTAGCCTTTGCGGCCGTGACTTATTGCAGAAACTCGAGATACAAGGGGCACCACTTCTTCACATCGTGTCGCAGTCAGCCGAATTGAAGCTGGAGAGTGAAGGAGCTGCACACGTGATGGACCAGTACGCTGACCTTTTCACGGAGGGCGTGGGACTTATCAAAGGGCCACCCGCACGGCAACATATAAAGGACGGAGCAGCACCAAGGTTCTGCAAGGAAAGAAACGTTCCATTCGCTCTGATAGATAAGGTCTCCGCCGAGTTAGACCGACTCGTAGCCAGGGGCATCATTTCGCCTGTTTCCTATGCAGAATGGGCAACCCCCGTTGTTCCCGTATTGAAAAGCGATGGAACAGTTCGCATCTGTGGTGATTTTAATGTAACCCTGAACCCAGTCTGTGAAATGGAAAGGTATCCGCTACCCGTAGTAGACGACATTTTCGCTACACTTTGCGGTGGACAGCAGTTTAGCATCTCGGATTTACGCGATGCCTACAACCAAATTCTTCTAGACGACGATTCGCATTAATTAGCGGTTCTAAACACTCACAATGGCCTCTTTTGTTACAATCGACTGCCATTTGGAATTGCATCCGCACCTGCGATTTTTCAAAGGACAATTGAGTATGTCCTGCAAGCCCTTCCGGGGTTCAAGCCTACTTAGATGACGTCCTAATAGCAGATGCGAATGATATGCCGAATACGAACCTGCAAGCAGTTCTGCAGCGTTTCAGAGAATACGGCATCAAGCTCCGGGCAGACAAGTTCCGACTAGGCGAGGCGTCCGTTGCGTATCTAGGACATAGAATTGACGCGGCAGGTTTGCACCCGTCGAAGAACGTCGAGGCAATTCAGCTGGCTCCGACTCCTCGAGATGTTACGGAGCTTCGGTCCTTTTTGGGCATGCTGACGTTTTATAACAAATTCTTGCCGAATCTGTCCACGCTTCTCAGCCCCTTACACCGACTTCTGGAAAAGAAATCCAAATGGTCTTGGGATGGGCCTGCAGATGATGCATTCCGGAAAGCTAAAGCAGCTTTGTGTTCCGCTCCGGTGCTGACTAACTTCGACCCTGAAAGAGAGCTATTTTTGGAGTGTGATGCGTCACCCTACGGTGTGGGAGCGGCCCTACTCCATCGAATTGAAGGACAGTATCAGCCCTTGGGGTACCGATCTCGGACGCTGACTGCCGCAGGAAAGAATTATTCACAGATAGAACGGGAGGCATTGGCTCTTGTCTACGGTGTCACGAGATTCCGAGATTACCTGCTGGGCAGGCAGTTCACGCTGGTAACTGACCATCAGCCATTGTTGGGTCTCCTAAGAGCGGACCGGCAAACGCCGCTATGGCCGCTGCCCGCATTCAGCGATGGGCCATCATACTCGGGGCCTACCGATATCGGTTGCAACATAAACCTAGAAAATTCATGTGCAATGCCGATGCTCTGAGCCGTCTACCTTAACCATTGCAGGAGGAAGCGGACCAGGCCCAATCGTACTTACCCTGGACCAGTGGGATCAGCCAGCCGTGCCATTAAATGAACTTCAAGCACTCGCCGTCAATTATGAGGTACTAGCACAGGCACGCAAGTACACACGGGAAGGTTGGCCGCACAGTTTTGACATGGAAACGACAGAAATTGCAGATTTTTACAAAAAGCGGCATGAGCTTTCTGTTACTGAGGAAATGCTCTACTGGGGTCATCGCTTTGTAGTGCCAACAGATGCGCGAGGGAAGCTGCTAAGACTACTACATGCAGCTCACCAGGGTGTGTCCGCTATGAAGGCAAAAGCCAGGTCATTATTTTGGTGGTTCGGCTTAGAGCAAGACATCGAGAGCATTGCTGCGACATGCCACAACTGCGTGCAGTCATCACCGATGCCTCTGGCGAAAGAACCAGTAAATTTGTCCGGCATAGTCGATATGCAAACGCGACCACCTTTCTCGTGTATCGGGCCAATCAAGGGAAAAATGATACAGGTTGTCGTCGATTCCCACACAAAGTGGATTGAGGCGGTTCCAGTGTCGCAGGCGAACTCTCACAGCACAAAAAATGCCCTGAAGACAATATTTAGCCGTTTCGGCATACCACACCCGGTGGTGTCTGACAACGGGACGCCATTCACAGAATGGGAGTTCGAGCAGTTTATGCAGCGCAATGGAATCGCACATATTCGAACACCTCCCTATCACCCCCAGAGTAATGGTCTAGCCGAGCGAGCCGTGCGCACAGTCAAAGAAGGTTTGAAGAAGATAGGAGGCGTTTGCCTCGTAACGTCGTTGGGCCGGCTGTTGTGCAATTATCGAAACTCACCGCACCAAGCAGGCCCTTCTCCTGCAAAGATGCTATTAGGGTACCGTTTGCGTACAAGATTGGACATGTCTTTTCCTTCCAGAGCCGGCCCTGTCAAAGCAGCGAATGACTCGGGCTGGAATTTTGCACCGGGTGACTGTGTGTACGTGCGTAATTACGGCGCCGGCGATAAGTGGTCCCCGGGCACTGTGGAAGCTACTTCCCGCGCTCGCCTCCTGAATGCTAAGACTCCGGACGGGCTTGTCCGCTGCCACTTGGATCAAGTTCGTAAACGGAGCACAGCTGAGACCCCTGCAGCCGTCTACCTGTCTAGGCCTCCTACACCAGGTTCCCCGGTTATAAAGGACCCCAGGCCGGCCGACACATCCGAGAGAATACCAGAAGCGCAACCCCCACAGCTACGGCGCTCCACGCGATCAAAGAAACCTGTCGTGCGTTTTGGCTACTAAGGGTGAAGAACTGCTGTAACCCATGAACTGGACAACCAAGCCATTCCCTCTAGTGCGCATGTGCGCACTCTTTCCTTGATCGCTATCATGCTTTCCCTCTTCCCTTGACTTTCCTTCATATTCACGAGTGTGAATAAATTGGAGGCTTATCAAGGTTAAGCCCAGTGGATGCGAAGCATGTTAAGCAGCTGTCTCAGTGTGGATGGGGCTAAGTAACGGAGACGTGGTTTTAGGTTAATCGTCGTACTTTATTCTTTGCAGCCCGACAAACACACTCTTATGGTCCGTAAATGCAGGACTCTTGGTTTGCACGTCACTTTGGAGGCATCTTGACCGCATACACGCCCGGCGCAAAGACGCTGGCGCGGTTGCGGCCACAGAGACTGACGCGACGGCGGGCGCGCGCCGCTTCATCCCTGGCGTGACGTCACATATCACGTGATGCAGCGATGGTGGCGCCGCCGCCGCGTCGCGCGCGACGGCGCGAACCGAAGCGTGGAGGCCTCCGCCGGGCGACGTCCGACGGCGCGATATGAGGCAAGGTGTATGAGGCCCCATCTGCAGCCTGTGTGACGTCATCACGTGACGTCATGTCACGTGACCCCACTTCAGGGTCAATGGTGGCCACCGCCGGGCTTCGCGCGAATGCCCGAAACCTACGTTAATACGCTTCGCATAAAATCTGGTGTCTTCTGCATGGCACGACCGTAGCGTTCGCTACTAGAGCGGCGGTGCCGCCGCCCGGGAACATCGTAACAGATCTCGACCCCAGCTAACCGTGTAGCCTCATAGCCATTCCAGCATCAGGAATAGATCACTGGACGGATCTCAGCACATTCATAGTTGATTTTCTGAAATGTAATGAACAATTGTTAGTGCGACAGACAGCGAATAGCTGACAGCTAAAAAGGGGGGCGCAGGAATAGAGGGACTCGAGCTTTGTTCCACTGTCCTTTCGTCTTAGCTGTAGCCTCTCAAAGGGAATGTCAAACTGGCCGACACTGCTGCTTTTGCTATTTGGGACGAAGCATTTTTTCCTGCTAATAAATAACTCTACTCGATACATCATTTCCACACCATTCACTCCAATTTTCCTTTAACCGGAACCCTTTTACATATCTCACTATTTCATCCATCTACCACAAATACTAATCCGCATGCCGGCTGAGCGAGGGCGCACATATTTTTGTTCCTTGGTTGACTTCAAAAAAGGGCCGAAAAGAAAATTACAATGAAATATAAGAAAAATCCTCAAACACGAAAATCAAGAAAACACTAGAGCGAGCCGTTGGGTGCTTATATGCTTGAACGACGCTCGGAATTCTCGCGCACGCACGAGATTTCACAACGGCGTGAAACTCTGCTATGACTTGCGAACTAAACTTTAAACCCGCCTTTTTCGGTTACAGTGAATAGATGAGTAGTAAGTAACCTACCAAGTAAAATCTTAATTTTCTTCCAGCTTTAATATCACCCGCTGATGTCTTCGGGAAGTCTTTTCCTGATGGCTTATTTAAATTATATTCTCTTTGTGCCTATTTTTTTACGCTTGACTTAAGCTTGCGTGCATAACCCCGCACAACTGTGACCTAAAGATGCGGAACTGTACTACCTCGAACATTCCACGCGCCACCTTACCTCATAGTGTTCCAGAGACAAGCGCTGACGCCACTGGAAGATGCTTTATCGCATCACGATGTTCTGCAGCCGAAGTGCCCGAAGACTGCGTGCGCTATGACCTGCCATCGCTGGCGCATGACATCGCAGACATGAGCTCGGGCATAACAATTCAGCCGCACTCTCCCATCGCAGCTCCGCTCGATTCACAAGGCAAAACATGCCAGAAAATACCTAGGACGTCAGTTCGATCGTGACGCATAACTGTATGCCGCTGCGGAACAGCACATTGTTCCTCCCCGCGAATGTGTACATACATCCGTTACGGTGCGCACATACTGTTGTAGCTATGCCACTGCCTATTGTTCTTGTATAGACATTCCCCGCTTTTTCACCAAAGCGTTGAGGAATGAATGCGCTTTCCTCTGTGGGCATAAAGCGAAGTGTAAATTTTGTTCAGTGGTTCATCCCACGGAATTCGGGCAATAACTCGAAAGAAAGGCCGTGTGCACGTGTAAGCAATTCGCTTGTTTTATTATCTGTGCGTGCTTCCTACTGACCAGCTTCAAAGCTAACCCTAGTGTGGTTTTGTTGTCTACTGAGACAGCATTTCTTGCCAGCGTGGCCGGAGTGGGGGGGTGGGGGGAATAGGGGCATTGCCCAAATGAGAATGTTTTATTAGCAATATTTAAAAGAAAAACCGGAAATTTTCCGCGCGTGTAGTGTTTGTTAGGGGCTTTTCCATACGTGCCGTAATATTCCTCATTTTTATTTCGTTTTCCCTTGTTGAGACACCAGGTCATTACTATGATGTCACAATCCGCCAAGTCGACAAGCGTTCCTAAAACCGAAATGCGTATAGTGCCCTAAAATATCTGCACCTGCCACCAAACAGCTGCGCTGGTGTATAATAAAAAACTACATTTATGTCGGTAAAGGGAGAGGGAGAGGATATTCGATTATGTTCCCGAAGTCCATTGGTGGCTTTCAGAAAGCGAGCCTTAGAATGATAACTTCCTGTGCTGCAGCCTTTCGCGACCAAGTGCAAGAAAAAGAAGCAATTTAAAGGCAAGACGCATTCACTCAAAATGTGGCACCGACGCTGTTTTCAAAAACAGTGGGGACCACGGCTAGTGTTGTTGAAAACGGGGCTTCCGACAAACGCGTTTCCGCATTTCGTTCCCTCGGAACCGCCTCAAAACACGGGAGGTGCGGAAAGGTGCACTTCTAAAAGAATTCCTTTTTGTTTTCAAAAGCGTCTGCGCGGACGTTCCTCTGAAGGTGGGCAAAAGCTGCACCGCCAAGACCATTTTCCCGATGCATGCGTTGCGCCCGGGGCAGTTCTTGCTTATATTCCGGGAAAAAGTGCCGAGGCAGCGAAGTTTCGGGAAGAGCAGAAATAACCCTCGCACTCCTCCCCTGACATCAGCTAGCTGCGCGCGTAAGTGCGAAATACTCTATGTGTATGTCTGTGCATGTCTATGTACGTGTTAATGCGACGAACACATTAGTTAGACTGCAGCTAGGCTTTCTCTACATTAAAACACTCTTCAATGCGTGCTTCTGCTGGCGGACATCTGAAACTCTCCTCATTCGAAGATTACATAAAACCTCCTACAAGCGACTAGTGTTTGAGATGGAACTCAAGGTGACTGCGCAGACAATAGAGTGCCGTGTCGGTGAGGAGCAAAAGACGGCACTCTCGCTCATGAGTGCAGTCATGGCGCCTCCCTCACGCCCCCGGCCGCATTTCTACCTTTGAGTGATCCCCTGAGAGCGCTATCTCCTGCCATTGTAAGTGAACGTGAGGTTCCCTGAATGTGAGCGAGTTAGTCTAGGAGAAGAATATTCTCGGTTGCTCGCTGACAGTCATTTAGTCACCTTTGATGGCGCCTACCGGAATGGGGCCCAGTGCTCAAGACTGAGGTCAGGAAGTGTCGGTGCGGCACTGATTTAATCTTCTTATATGCACATGTTGTTCGCATAAATGGAGTTTAGATAGAAAAAGTGAGTGTGCAATAAATTCGTCACAACCTCGTGCAAGTGAGTGACAGTATCTTGCCCCCTATGCTCATGTCCCTTTCTTGTGCATTTACTTTATAAACATGTCTGCTACAATTAAGCAGCTACACAGCACAGGCACATGCTTGCTTCTCTACTGCGCCGGGGTGACCAAAGGAAGCGGGGACCTGTAGTAAAGATCCATGACCTTGATTGGGTGCATCTCATCCACAAATCGCTCTTCCAAATCAAAGAGAAAATGCCCCCCCCCCCCCTCCCCACCGATGAATATTCCCCACTTTACATCTTTTAGTGGGGTGGAAGGTCTCTTCGACCAGCAAGCATATATCGTTCGCACACTTCTAGCATAAAGGTTTATTTTTATTTTGTGCATGTGTGTGTGTGTTTGCTCATTGAGACTTCCTTAGCTTTTCAATCAGTTCTAGAGGCCACCGAAGGAAAAAGGCAACAAAAGAAGGAAGCAGAAAAAAAGCGACGCGGGTTTGCCGTATAACATCCGTCCGAAGGGCTGCACAGTCCGGTAATTAAGCGTGCGATTGTGTACAGCGCTCTTGATGAGCCAGTATGAGAGCTGCTATGGGCAGAATGCGCAAATGAACTGATCGCGCCGGAAGTGCGCATACGCATGCACGCTTCAATATGCGGACCAGTGACCTTAGCAGGGAGCAGCAAACACGCCAGGAAGCCGAGTGACGCTTGCAACCTCGCTAGCGGCGATGCGCCCAGTGGCGAACACACGAAGCCATTGTTTGCGGAGCAAAGCTCCCCAGATGACGGCCACGAAGTTCGATTCGGCCCCCTTGCCGAGAACGAGCCAAGCAGCATCCACCGTTCAAACGCTGGTGATTAGTCAATGAGACCAAGGTTCGTAGCCTCTCTCTACCGGAAAAAACGCTCCTCCAAAATGTAGCATTAAAACATTTGTGCAAAAAACTGCCACAACCCATCCCACCGTTCTGGACCTACACACAGTACAATCACTTAGTGTCACTCCGTGGCGGGCTATGTTCAAAAAATGAAAAATAAGCCCGCACATTCTCTACGGTTTATTCCCACGTAGAAGCATCTCTGAATAGTGTTCCCACATTGCTCTGGGCAGCATGCGCTAGGCACTCATTAGTTCAAGGAGGAAGAAGTGTTTTCGTGCAGATTCATTGGGGTGAAGCACATTCCCATTGCCTTCATGTTCAAGTCTCAATTTTTCACTCGACCGAACAATTAGCTTCGTGTGAAAGCACACAATCCCGTCCGTAATTCCTTAAAAGTGTGATTTGATCTGAATTCTCGACGTCGTCGGTTAAAATGAATAAGAAATTGTCCACAATTCACAAGGTGATTTGTCCAGAATCGCTGTGCAAGTCCCATCTTTACAAATACCATAGCCGCTACGCGTGGCACCCCTACAGTTACTTCACTGCTTTCGCGGCTACTAAGTTTTTGTTGTCGTTGTTGTGTAGAGTTGGTACAACCCGCGTGCACCAGAGCTTTTGTTCCCTTTGTAACAACAACAAACTGCAGAAGCGCAGTGAAAGCGCTAGTTATGTCTTGCAAGGTATTTGGAGTTCAACGCCCCTAAGCGACACATGGGCTATGAAGGGCGCCGTAGTAGAGGACTCCGGATTATTTTCGACTGCCTGGGGTTCTTTCGCATGCGCCAACATCACACAGAACACGTGCTCCATCGAAACACGGCCGCCACGGCCGGGATCAAACCCGCGTCCTCGGGCTCAGCAGCCGAGCGCGCTAATCACTGAGCCACCGCGGTGGGGGGCCAGTTATGTCTGAAACTAGAAGTTGTGGATTGAAACCGCTTCCCTTGTCCGAAGCTTTGTTAGCTCGTGGATTTAGTATTAACCTCACGGGGGTAGCATGCCATAGTGAGCCATAAGTCCGGTCATCATCGCTCACAGGGTGGACAGCAGTCACGAATGGAACGCACGTATACGACCGGCATTGTTAATCGGATCCTGTCGCTCACGGCCAAGAATAAATCCCCTCAGCTCAGTTCAACTCTGGTGGGCTGGTGGGCCATCCTCCTGCTCTGATGGGCGTTGCTAGAAACACATTTCATTGCGTTTTCAAGTGATGACGAAGTCGGAACCGAACACTTCTTTCCCTCTGCTCTGTGCCTGACGGCCGCTAAGCCAGCAGGGCCTGATAATCGACGCTTCCCCAGCATCATCTCAAAACAAACAGTCGCACTCATCTTAGGCCCACCAAAAGTTAGCCCGTCCTCTACGAAAGAAAGGATCGCACAGTCATTCACTGAAATAAGCGCTAAATCTATTCCTGACAAAAACACGCGATGAAAGCGAGGAAACAAACCAAACGAGTATAAGCGAGCAATGAAAGCGAAGCGAACTCAGCCGAACCGCATTGTTGGCGCCTGGAGAAAGAGGGGCTATGTTGGATTTTTGCCGGCTCGGAGGATTATTGTACTCCTGCTCAGAAAAAGATCACGCTAGACGCGTCGCGTTTGGTTTCTGGCAGAACGGTTCTGCACTCATCGGCGAAATGAAACTACGAGTGTGTTTGAGTGGTACTGTGTTGGCGAAGATAAAAAAAAACTGTGTAGTCACACTGTGGTACAGGCAACAGTGAACCACACCCATCACTAAAAGAAGAGAAGCCACACATCCTCCGCAAACTTTGCACACTATCTATTCACCTCATTTCTTTTCAACTTCGGTTGGTGCGAAACAAATCCCTGCACTTACTGCCCGGGGATGGATCGGGGCAGATACAGAACACGTTCTGTACACATGGAACGCTGTCGTTATCGCCCTATATTTCCTCTATACCCTTTTCTTTCCTCCTAGAGGGCTCGGCTTCACTCGCACTTGGCGCATCTCCGACGGGACCTAGCGCAACAAGGGGCTCCTTTTCACGAGGTCAAAGTTTTGGCCTCTAAGAATTTTTTTCCTCTCTTCAGCGGGAAGGGGGGCAAGGAGGGAGGAGAGAGTGTGTACCTATTATGACCTTTAGACCTGGCTGAAACGCAAGGCGAACGCGCACGTTGTACCATCAGGCATTGCTGCTTTTGCCTTCTCGCTCAGTCCTAGCCGAACACGTTGCAGCTTATCTAAATATCTTAGCTCTGGTTGCCGTTGGCGGGCTACAGTATGGATCAACGACGCTGTAATTTTGAATGTTGCGGCTAAATTTACATAATATAAAGGGTAATTTTTTGAGTGTCCGCTGGTAATGTAACCAAATTAACGTAACAGAGTAAACTGTGAGTTATACTTCCCTTCACCAAAACCTTGCAACTATTCTCCCCCCCCCCCCCGAAGAACTGATAACCACGAAGTGCCAAACTCTCGAGAGAGGCAAGTTAAGAGGCGAGAGAGGGTTGTCACAGCATGGCCTTCCCCGTAAGGCCTCCCAAATGCGCGCTTTCATTGGTCTGCCTGGCTAGATATTCGGCGCCTTCTTCTACCGCGTGTTTACACTTTGTAGCGGCGTTGTTATAAAGATGCCAAAAACGTGACTTCAGAGCTGTCCTTGCCCGATTCAACCATACTATGAGTGAACCCTCTTTGTTCACAAATTGCAGAGTTGTAGCCGCCACCAGCAGAACTAAAGCGTGTAAGAGGTGCAGCTATTTAGGGACACAGCGCATGCCAAAACAGCATTCGACTTCGATGGCAAAAGTTACACACGCCTGTTCATTCTTCAAACAGCAAAGATATAAAGGAAGCAGGTTTGGTACAGTTTTCAGGGAATACCTTGCACCTCTGAAATAACCACCTCGTACGCTTTTGAAGACCCGCTGATATCATTATTTTTTTAGCTACCACTTGCCACAGTAAAACAAGACAAATGCTACCTTCAAGTCTTACCAGGTGTTTCGACTATCAATCGCGCACAATTAATTCTTGCCGCAAGCGCGTGATGCCATTTCGTTAAACAGAGTATATTCTCATAGGCCAGTTATTATGTGTCTGAAATGTAAAAGAATCCACTTGAAACTTGCCGCACGAGTAGGTGAAGTGCGTGTCTATTCTCCGACTGTTTCCATGTGTTGTTAACACTGGCTTATTTTAGAAAGCGCTCCCTGGCATGAATGCCCATGCAGGTTCTCAAATCTCAACTAGTCTGAACTCAGTGTTGCGTGTTCGTATGAATCCTTTCATAAAGATACTTAGCTCAGGAAACTGCAAGAAAAAGAAAAAGTACAAATAAAAAAGCTCCAGGGTTCTCCACGAGTGTCCTGCACTTCGCCTTTTTTTTTCTTCTTATTTTTCCCCGCTTGCTTAAATGAATGCGTAATAACCTGCCTAAGTCGACACTCTGCTGAACTGCATTGAGAGTAATGGTTCCGTAAGGCTTTTTAATGGTGTTTTTTTTCTGCCCAAATACTTTTGACGGATCAAAAGGAGGCAAGTTCGTCGTAATATGAACTTAAATAAACACGGTCATTACTTTACGCAGGCTTTCGGTACCACACAGGGCGCTCGTCTATCAAGAGTGCTCAAGTGTAAAGTAACTGGAGCATGAGCTTGTAAAGCGTACTCTACCATTAAGTTTCTCTCAACATGTCTAAACGCCACTGTGCGCCGCATTCGTAAAAGGTTTGCGCCAGATTCTGAACGACGAGGAAAAATGATAGGTTTTATATTTATGGTACGCCATGCGCAGGGGTAATTTTTTTCTGAAATTTCTGTCCACCTTGGCACAGTCACAGCCTGAGCGCGCACGACTTTGCGTCTTATACAGAAGAGTCAAAGGCGCAATGACCCCGTGGCAGAGCTCCGGAGTATTTGCACAGCTGACTCTGCAAAGGATGTTTTACGCTAATAAGGAGTATTATGAACAGCAAAGAAGAAAGAGCATGGCTCGGAACAGTAAATCTTACTACACAGCATTTTTCAAGGTCACGTTTTCTCGTGGAGCCGCTCTTAACATTGCGAGCCGAAGCCACGCAATGCTTCTGAGACAAGCCTAGGGATCAACTTTTTTTCTCTCTCTCTAAAGGGACGCAATACAGGGTAAGTAAATGACGAATCGACGCTGGGAGGTACTTACGTGTGGGGACCTAATTCCTCTTCATCGCCGTCGTCCGGTGGCGTGTAGGTTTCCGCGATGGCCACGTCTTCGCTCGACGTCCCCGCCTTGTCGGCTGCCGATGCGGCATAACTGTGAGGATCAGCCGGGCCGGCCGGGTCGGCCGCGCCGTCGCGACCGTGGCCCGGCGGCGTGACCCCACCCTGGGCCAGAATATCCAAGGCGCCGGCCACCGTCACGCGCACTCCGAACGACGACCGCCGCGCACCATGCGCCTGAGACGCGGCTGGCCCAGGGGTTCTGCCTTAGTCTTTTATCCGAGGCTACGCTGCTGCTCAAAAGGCCACGAAGAGTCCGGTGTCAGGCTCCCGTAAGAGCGTTCGTTTCGGCGATGTTTATGTTCTTCAATGTAATCTGGAGGTCCTGGTCGTCTCAGGGACGCACAGAGCACTGGTTTGGTTTGAAGCCTTCTTTGATCTACGCCGCGACACTCTGCAGGGCTCACACGTGCGTGGTCCTCCCTTTTATATAGGGATGCTTGGCAACAGGTCCCAGGCTGTAGACTTAGGCTTTGGAAAACGAAGTGGCTTGGATGGACTGGTACGAATGGTTGCGCCTGAGGTCTTGGCTCACGTTTTGTGAAATGCACGCCGAATAACCTGATGTTATCCTCCTTTTCTCATCTATGCTGCTCTTCAGATGCCCCTCAGCTCGCCTTGTGCGAGAAGCTGTGCACAGAAGCAGCGCTTTCTTGTAGTCCACGTGACACGCATCAACCTCACTCAGTCGTGCACATTAGGTCTTGGACCTCCATTCTTTCTTTCATCACGGCGCCTTGCGATGCAAGTTGCTTGAAGCCGCTCTTGCCTTCTGTACACAGTCCGTGTAGCTAGCAAATCGTCTAGTTAGTTGTCTTCCCAGCGATAGTAAAAATAGAAGTTAACTAGAAGTCATGAGATATAGGGCAGTGTAGAACTTCTGTTTTGTTTATAAACTGGAGACGCTGTTACGAATGTCCGTTTCTTCGTCACTGATCTCTAGCTGCCGCCTCTAGTGCAGTCACGAAGCGTTGGTAAAAATACCGCTCTTTTGACAAGAATTTTGACAATCGAGGTTCTAACTTTTGCTGCGAAACCTGTTTCGAGACAAGAAGCTATCAGTGCCACTAAGATTACGCGTCGTCAGTGGACCACGAAGGCAACTGCACTCATCACTCGAAATTGTCACTTAGTTTTCTGCTCCTGATGAAAGTCACGCCAAGCACACATGTGATGAGAATGTTCATTAAGCTTGCGGCGCGAAGGTAAGCATGGCATAAATTGGAAAAAAAACTGTGGTATGCCGCGCGATGGTACTCACTGTGAAAATTTACAGTTCGTGTCCGATGCAAGAGAAGAGCACGGTTATCCCAAGCGTCACGCACCTGCGTAGACCACGTAGCGGAAAGATTGTCGAGAGCACGTCGGTAGCTGTCCAGTAGGCGGCCCTCCTTCGATTCTACAGGAGGCTCTCAGATCGTACGCAAGTCATCTACACCTCGCGGCTACGGTCATTCGACGACGAACGCTCAAAAGTGGTTCCTCAATCTCTGTCGCCTCAGATCTGTCCGAGAACCCACCCGACGGCCGGAGAACCGCTTATGATCACTGTTTATGGAACACGTGCCCAGCGGCGAGAAGTGGAAACGCTGTCTCTGTCACGAGGATCCTCGCTGGCGCAGAACACCGCGTTAACAGCGCGCTTCCAAGGTCGAACGGCGAGGCCGACAACCCCGCACGGCGTCGCCCGTGCACCTGAGGCCTTACAAAGGCTTGTACAGGCGGAGTCGATGTGAATTGAGGCACCAAAGGCCCCTTTGGCGGCAGTTCGGTTTTCGTCCTCTTCCTTGAAAGGCCGTCACTCGTTCAATCGATGAGCTTTCTCAGCAAAGCGCCAAAGCGAAGGAAAGCGCGTCCTGCGCACGGGACCCAGCGCGCCTTTAGAGAAGTAGCACGTTTTCAGGAGGTCCGGTTAGCGAACGGTGGAAGTGGCGTTCCTCGAAACCCCTGGCGTCTTTTTTTTTTCTTTCCTCGCTTCTTGAACCTTGGTTATTACGGATGTTTACTTTTGGTCTTGGTCCCGCCAGAGCTATTGCTACACGAGGGGTGAAGGCGACATTCTGTTCGTTCGATTCAGAGACATTCCCTCGATGCGATCACGTGGACGCTTGGTGCTGCCTTGCTCGAGTGGCTCACCCGCTGAGAGCACTAGATGGCCGCTGCGCCGCACAGCTCGTGGAAAGTGGAGGCAGTCGCGTGGTGGGGCAGCGCGAAACAAAAGGGGATCCGAAACTCGGCGCGTGCCGCTGGCTGCCCGCACGCGCTGAAAGCAAGGAGGAAAAGGGGAAAACAAAGAAAAGAGGAAGGGGCTAGCGAACGAAAAGGGCGAACGATCCACTTGCGTTGGCTGTCGTTGTGTTCGAAGCGTCGTGGTGCTTCGCTCCGCGTCGTTTTTCGAGTCCGCTCACCTGCTCGCCGGCGCGGTTGCGATCGCACTGAGCCCGCGGCTCAGCCGCACGCGGCCCAGAGGCGAGAATCGGGTGGGCGTATAGCGCATGCGCGCGCTAGGAGGGCGAGGGGAGCCAGAAGGAAGAGAAGGAGCAAGGAAGCCACCCTCACCACTGCGCTCTCCCCTGGTCGGTGCCATTCCCTTCCTCCCCTGGAGCGACAGGTTCACTTGCCTACGTCTGAGTTGCTTTCGCGCCGTTCGCTAACAATAGGGTTCTTTTTTTCCTTTGTTTGTTCACTTTTACTTTCACAACATCCCTCGAAAAGCGTCGGTGTCGTATCTGGCGCGTACCGTCCCGCATAGACACGTGCTCTTGGCACGAGAGAAGAGATCAAGTGGCGTTACCACTAGTTCGTTTCCCTTTGTGATAGTCAGGGGAGCAAGCCAAACGTGTAAAGTACCCCGATTCGTTAGATTCTTGCACTTGCGAACTGAAGGACGCGTGATGATTTATTCAAAGACGGAGCGAGCGGGCCGTCCTCTCTTAGAGAAGCAGTTTCGGGGTGAAGTGTCAGTTTGTTTCGTGTTCGTTGCGAAATCGTGCAATATTGATGAAAAGCACTTAAGCTTTTGAAGTTTGTGCGCCCCTAATGCCTCTTCAAAACTCTGGGGACAGTGAGTGGTCGTCTGCACTGAGCACTCGTTAGAACGAATGAAGGGTGTGGAGAAATTTACGCTGCCTGGATATTCGATGTTCACTCGTTCTCCATCGTCTTATTTTGCGTGTGTGCGTGTGTGTGTGTGTGTGTGTGTGTGTGTGTGTGTGTGTGCGTGCGTGCGTGCGTGCATGCGTGTGTACGTGTGCGTGCGTGCGTGCGTGTGCGTGTGTGTGCGTGCGTGCGTGTGCGTGTGCGTGCGTGCGTGTGCGTGTGCGTGCGTGTGTGTGTGTGTGTGTGCGTGCGTGCGTGCGTGCGTGCATGTGTGTGTGTGTGTGTGTGTGTGTGTGTGTGTGTGTGTGTGTGTGTGTGTGTGTGTGTGTGTGTGTGTGTGTGTGTGTGTGTGTGTGTGTGTGTGTGTGTGTGTGTGTGTGTGTGTGTGTGTGTGTGTGTGTGTGTGTGTGTGTGTGTGTGTGTGTGTGTGTGTGTGTGTGTGTGTGTGTGTGTGTGTGTGTGTGTGTGTGTGTGTGTGTGTGTGTGTGTGTGTGTGTGTGTGTGTGTGTGTGTGTGTGTGTGTGTGTGTGTGTGTGTGTGTGTGTGTTCACGCTATATAAGCTGAGGCGAACCCACTTTACTCTGGGATAACTTTCTGCAGTTATTCGGCAGACGCTACGATCGCGGGGCGACAGCTTCCCCAAGTGTGCTGTTCTCTAGCGCTCATCAGCCAACCACACAGGCCTGGAAACTGACGTCTCGCATTCCTCGTAGCTTCGACCTCTTAGCTACTGGAAACTATCCCTGGGTAGTTAATCAGCTTTGTGGGAACCTATTGCAATCTTTCCAAGAAGGCTAGCTAACTTAGTTTTGAGGATCAGTTCCCAGCTGTCAAGACAGCTGTCAAGAAAGCATGCGCACAAAATGGCAGCAAGAAAATAAACTTAACTTCATGCTTCCCCATAACCTCTCTGGCATCTTAAAATGTTAAAATGCTCTAGAAATAGTTTGGGGTTTCAGCCTAGGGCTATGTACCGCCCTTTTTAAAGGTTCCCAGTCCATCGGGTTTGTAGCTCGACCATGTAATCCAGCTCTCGAGGCACCCCTCGTATAAAAAAGTTCGCAGCGGGTGCTAAAATATAGTCTTAATTACCCTCATTCTCCAAGAGTTTGAAGCGCTGGTAATGCTATACGAGGCGCACTGCAAAGCCTGAAAACAAACCTTATGGCCTAGAACTGTTTTATGGGGCCGCGCGAAAGGCCAGTGATATATTTGCTTTTACCTCAAGCAGGACAGGAATGTTAACATTCTCACGTGTGAGATGACGGCTATGCCTGCGGCTTCGAGAGTCACCATGTTTTTGTGAAGTTCTATATTTTACTTCGGACAACTGACAGTGGAGCTGATTCTGAAAACAGGCAAAGAGTTGACGAACAGGGGCACGCAAGACACGATTAAAAGATTTTTACTGTTTCACAAACGGGCAAAAGGCCTTTTTGTCTTAGCTTTTTATATTGCAGGCTATGAATTTGTTCGCCTGTTTTATTTTCAGTTTACTGATCTCTCAAGTGAACACGAACACGCCTCTGTGGTGCACCTTGCAGATTAAAAAAAAGCTGTTGTTTTAAAGTATAATTAAAAAAGTTTGTAAATACATAAGAAGCATTTCTAGCAGAAATAACGCAACCACTAACCAACCAAGCCCGTTTTTTTCTCAGAAATGTTCGCTGCATCCGGCATACCATAGTCAGGTTTAACTGGTCCTCAAGAATGTTTGGGGCGTAAAGGCTTTCAGGTTTATTCATACCGGAACTTCTTTTCTTATTCAGCCCCAAAAACATCTTAATTTTAGAAACGTTTGCTTAATTAAATTGTATTATTCTGTGCAATCTTTCTGTTGCCGCATTTTTCAAAGCGGAAAAGAATCTTTTGCTGCTTTTAGCGGGCACACGCATTATCCCAATCCTCACCTGGGTCCTAATTACAGAACGCTCCCAACTTCAAAAGATTCTCAAAACGGACTCAAATTCTCGCTCCTATTGGTCAGCTCTGACCGCAGCCCTTTATCGCTGTTAGAGTTCTCCCTCTTTTTTCCGGCTTCAGAGCAAGCTGAAGGGCGCTTTTTTTGTGTCAAGAGATTTTCACACCACCGGTGGTAACCGCGCAGAATGCCTCTGACTGCCCTTGCGCATAGGCATTCACACAAATGAAATCCAAAAGCCCATATAGTCATCTCGCTTAAAGAGGACAGATCACGGAAAAGGAGAAACAGTTCTATTTTAGCACTGCGTTGCTTTACGAGCGTCGGTGCACTAATACCTCTCCGAGATTGCTTTCGCAAGTATTGTGCTTGAGAGAAATCATTTGAACTCGTCTATTGGAACCATCAAGAAAATTAAGATAAGGAAGCGTCCCCAAACCCTCTTTCAACTAAATTTTGCGCACTGGTTAAATCATTCGAGTTATCTTACGCTCTGGTTTAACCGTTCAGTTAGAACCCTACGGTTCTGTAATACGGTAGCTTTGGCGTTATTTCTCAATTGCGGTGAAGGAGCCTTTTTCAAGGCATTTGTGAAAAAGAAAACGTTTTTTTTTCTTAGCAAATTTTCCGCACATCAGCCAAACTTAACATTTTGTATTGTCCCAAGTAATCTCTACAACCTGTAATCTTTAACCGCTGTTGCTCCAGCTTACTCCTCATTTTGAATGTACACGGCTGTAATAATAATAATAATAATAATAATAATAATAATAATAATAATAATAATAATAATAATAATAATAATAATAATAATAATAATAATAATAATAATAATAATAATAATAATAATAATAATAATAATAATAATAATAATAATAATTTTGTCGCCTCTTACCATGTTACATTTTTAGTAAGAGGCGTGTAAAAGCCGTAAATGGCCTGAGGGACTAGGCCCGGCCAAATCGGCAAACCGATACAGAGAAAACCAGCAGAAAAAACATAATTGAATGATTTGCATTTAGAAACTCGCACAGAGAGAGAAAAAAATTCAGAAAAAGTATTACGCATCAATTTGGTCACAAGAACACATTCAGAAACCAAGAACAGGAGAGCAGAAGAACCATGCAGTCATTGAATCTACAGGAAGCATCACAAGCATAAGGTTACGAGACACACACCAAATGGGGATTAGATAAGTAATATTCGCGCACGCAACTTGTTCGGTAATTCTTAGAGGCTTGAGAAAGAAAGGCTATGACCATCATTGCACGGAAAGTATAATATGACTAACATCGTGGCGCAAAGATATAACCCAGAGAAGAAAAAAACTTATCCAAATGACTGTAGCAACCTTTCAGCTTACATTTGAAAATTTTCGTCACGCAGGCACACCTCATCGCATGATCGTACCTGGCACAGCGGCACGGTACAACATCAGAGTTGTGCATTTCGTAGCACTGTGTGAGCCGCGTATCTCGCTTTAAATTCTGAATTTCAAAATGTCTTAAAATTACTGTTTGATTAAAAAGTGGTTGAAAAGGCGGCAAACGTAAGGTCTTCATTCTCACCAAGGGCTGCAGAACAATTATTTCAATACTCTTTAAAATATATTTCAGTATCCTATTTGTTTGGTCCTTCCAACGAGTCTGACAGTGTGTAAAGACAGTAATTCCATACCGCAGAAATATGCAAGCCAGAGCATGCGTAACATTTTTTTAAACCTGCAATGGAGCTAAGGATTTAAAGTTAGATAAAATTCCGGCCGCACTTCTTAATCGAATGGAAAGATAGGCCAGATGATATTTCCAACTCACACCACTGTCAAAGAATACACTGAGATATTTTATTGCATCTATATATTCAATGAGACTGCACTGACGCGGGAAAAAAAACACCGCTGTGTTGGAGCAAAATGTTTCTGTTATTACATTCATCAGGGAATTTCTAAAGCATATCATTTTAGTCTTACCTGGTTTTGCCGTCCAGCAGTTATCGTCGAACCATTTAATTTCGAAGAATGCGGCTGCCTGCAATAAATTTAGTGCTGTCTTGTAACACATGCATTTCATCAGTCAAACGATCTCATCATCGTATTTGATTGGAAGGCCAGGCATTTTGTGGTCATTGAAGGGAAGTCGTTCATGGAAGTACATGTTAAATAGAAGCGGAAAAATTCTCAAACTTTACTGTTCGCCTGCCTTGAGACACAACGTATTACTCAATGGTGCCTGACTACGTATGTCCACTAGCTGTGCCTTCTGCGACATATAATTCTTAAGCTGAGAATAAAACGTCCCTCGCAAGCCAAACATATAAAGTTTCTGAAGTAAAATATTGAGACTAACGGTGTCGAATATAATAGTCCGAGTAATCCCGATGATGATAATGCTATTCAGTCTGGTTTTGCTTATGGCTTGTATGGCAACCATGAGGCCTAGGTATTGGCGCACCGGTGGCATAAAAGAACAAAGGAAACCCAAGAATAGACTGAAATTATATCACACAGCATAGCAGGCAAACGGAAGAAAATCAAGTTCACGCTACTCTGCCGCATAATTTCTATACCTAAAAAACAGCACAGTGCGCAGTCAATTTCAGGAGCCGAATTCGGTTTTAGGCGAATATAAAGTGAACCCCCCTTTTAAGAATAAGCAGGAAAACGTATGAGTCCTTGAACATCTTACATTATTATCATAGAGTGGAATAGAACAGAAATAAACGGTCTTTCACAGTAGTCGAAGCGCTTATCCCGTAATTCGGGTAAATAAAGACAGGCCCAGCGCGGGCCCTCGACGGAACAGTTTATGACTTCAAAACGGAAGGTACCTGCGAATTAGCGCTTACAAAGCAGAACTCAGTGAAGAGGTATAGGTGTGCAGAGAAGTTTGCCGATCGAAGCGTATATGCTACAAAAAATATTCTCAATATGTCAAGTGGTTTTCACGGCATCAAAGGTTTTCCTCAGATTGCAGCCCACTAGTCGCCTCCACCTTATTCGAAAACTGCTACTGCCATCAACTTATTACACATGAGATAATCTGCATGGTAAGAAGAGGGTAAAATTAAGATGCTCATGAAGAATTTGGGCATTTTGCCGTAATACGACAGTTCTTTGAGAATAACTGACAGAAAGGGCTCAGAACAGAAAAAAAGACATAGATCAGACAATATTAAGATGTAAATACTAGGAGCGACCATATCTATAGATTAAACAAGCACGAGCAGTTTGTAACTTGCGTGGGAAAGGGTACTGTTTGAGCATGCCCAATTGTTGCAAATAAAATAGACAAAAATATTTTAACAAGCTTTAAATATGGTCCAAGAAGTATCCTCAGAACCGTAGGTTTGAAAAAGATTTAGAGCGCTTGAAATTTTCACGTATCATCTCATCGCCAGGCGACTTTCAGTTAGCAGCATAGGCAGAATAGTGTGACTGGCATACATATTAATAACAGGAAAACTTAAGTGCGCAACTTCTTCCAACGTTATAAATTAAACACAGCAGAAGCACGCAGCCGAACGCCTTCGCAGCACTTAAGAACTGTGCGCAAGCACATCTTCACAATTCGTCAGAACAGACGAAAACGTACTGCTGTAAATGTTCAACGTAAGACTGGTAATTTCGCTTGTAGATATGTTTTTATCTAGACCAAAAATAACAAAACTACTACACTCATTAACTAAACGAAAAGCGTTTATCTTTATTATGGGCTCAATTCTGGAGCTTTAACACCGTTCTAAGTTCTGGTAAGAATAAATAAGATTTTCTCGACAGGCGCGGGCTGGCTGGTGCTGTAGGAAGTAGGGACATGTAACTTTCAGTACCATCTACCTTGACGTAAAAACTTGTTCTTCAACATCAACAGCGACTGATCTGTAGTTGAGAGGTTTAACTGCTGACTTGGTGTGGAAAGAAATAAGAAAACACGAAGGGAAAAAACTTGAAGGGGCACATAAGCTCCGCCTTAGGGGTATGACGCGATAGAGTTCATGGCTCCCTTCAGCGACCTGGCGACCTATTTGCGTATCACTTCACCTAGGTTCTGACTACAAGCCCATATCTGTGCAGCGGGACATTTTCTACCATTTTACACTATAATCCAGGCTGTGATGTCACAAGGTCGCGTGACCTAGGAGGCAGGAGGGCCACCTCCTTTTTCGCTCACAACGGCGACGCCGGATTTTCCGCGGAACAAGAGCCTTAACGCTAGCGCATGCAGAAAAAATAAAAGAGCTGACGGAAAAAAAACAATCAGGAATTTTCAGCTACGGCACGTGAGAACGAAATCGAAAGATTTCCTGACAGATGGGTTCGAGCACCTTAAGTGTTCTAAGATGCATTACTTGATATCGCGCCTTACGTGGGCAGTACTGAGCATGCGCGCTACGGTGCCTGTGTTCGTCCGTTCTTGCGCTCGCTGTTAGCTCGTTCGTTCTCTCGGCTGCTCGTTCTTTTGTTGTGTGTGTGTGCATATGTGTGGCTGCGTTCTCGCTAGTCAGCAGGTGTTCAGTGGCTACGTTGAAAGATAAAGTGTTCGAACTATCCGCGTAAATATTTATTACAACTAGGGCGCCTTGCCCATAAGCCAAAACGCATGAGTGAAACCCGATTGCGAAACAGCATCAGCCCCAGCCTTGCTCCGTATTAGCCGCTAGTAAACTGGCTGTCAAGCCAGCTCTTCAATGCTTCGGTTCGTCAGTGGGAGAAGCGAGGCCATTAATGGTGTGGTCACAATTTAATAGGTTAGTTCACTGCATTCTTTTCTAATCCAATGTTCAGTGAGCACCATATTTGTTTTCCAGCTACACTAAAATCAGCTATTCCAGATTTTTCCGAAAACCCAAAGGCCTCTACCGGATTTGAGCGATTTGTTGTTGTGTTTTCCCTGTGCCTGGACAGCTTCACTTTCTACATGGGCGTACGAGAAATACTCACAATTCGCTTTGTGGGAAAGGGGTAGCACCCTTTGTCGCCCTCGACACTTAAGCATTGGCGCCGCCGACCTTACTGGCGTTCAAGTTATCGAAAATGTCAAATTATGATCCATAGCGCAGCAACAAAACAGGGGACAAACACAAGCGCTAAAATTCCACTACAGCTTTACTTGGTGCACACAGAATTTATACATGAAGTAAAGAATGATACCAGTCAGATTAGACAAGATACTTTGTGAACAAAGCTTAAAAATCACATGCAATACATTTCACCGGTTGGCATACTGCTCCGAGGCTAAAAATGCCATATCTTTCGTTGTCAGCGACAATGACGGACTGCTGACGCAGCTTTCAGGTCCAGCTCTTTCGATTGCGGCAGTCTCGATAATTTCCCTTGTTAATCTATCCGCATTTCTGCCTATCACCTTGCATTCTTTAAAACCAGGCTGAGAGCTTGCATCAGCACGAAAAGGCCAAGAAGACGGGAACTGATGGCGAAGGGGGCAACAAGGTAGTGGTGGTGCCATATATCCACAAGCTGTCACACTCCCTCAAGAAGGTAGCACAAAAAGTGTGAGTGAAGGTGTATATGTCTGCACCAGAAAAATTGTCCCGCATTTGCAAGGCCACCTGTCCCGACAGCAGGCTTCAGAATAGTTGCACGATTCGGCATATAAACCCTTTCGTGCAGTGTACTGAAGAAATAGTCTACAGTATCCCGCTTTCATGCGGCAAGGAGTACATTGGGCAGTCAGGCAGATGCCTTAATGAGCGGTTAAGCGAGCACCATAGGGAAGTTAGGGATGGCGGTTCCAGCAATTTGGCACGGCACTGTCGTGTTCATAAATGCAAGCCTGGTTTTAAAGAATGCCAGGTGATAGGCAGAAATGCCGGTAGATTAACAAGGAAAATTATCGAGGCTGCCGCAATCGAAAGAGCTGGACCTGAAAGCTGCGTCAGCAGTCCGTCATTGTCGCTGACAAAGAAAGATAAGCATTTTTAGCCTCGGAGCAGTATGCCAACCGGTGAAATGTATTGCATGTGATTTTTAAGCTTTGCTCACAAAGTATCTTGTCTAATCTGACTGGTATCATTCGTTACTTCTTGTATAAATTCTGTGTGCACCAAATAAATCTGTAGTGGAAGTTAACGCTTGTGTTTGTCCCCTGTTTTGTTGCTGCGCTATGGATCATAACGCATACCCACTAGCCCGAACCTTCACCTTGTAATGTCAAATTCGAAGAATCTCAATAAAATCTCAGTGAAACTATCACGGGAGGTCGGAATCTGTGGATCAGACGAATATTTAAACGCACCTTTCTTTCGCGATGAATCGAAAGCACCTTTCCGAGAGGCTATTAGTGACAAAAGTTCACGAGGCACCAGGAAAATGCCAGCAAAACAGTTAGACAGCCTCTCGTTATACAGCCTTCCATGTCATCTATACGAAGCCGTAAGCAGTGTGGTTTTAAACTGTTTCTACAAACCCGCAGTAGGAGGACCGCGAAATAGGCTTCGATGTTGGAACCTAGCAACCGTTCGGGGTAGGCGCGTGTCCACACTTTGGAGCATCGCAGCTTCTGTAAGCCACGTGGTTTAAACGACCGGTGACATCGTTGGCTAAAAGAGAAGAATGTGTCAGTCCATGCTTTTTAGGGGAATTCCCCAAGGCGGAGTAGATTTGTAATAAGGAAGTAATTACCCATTACCGTCCACCCAAGCGCAGCCATACGATTACTAAGGAAAGCTGCACAATTGTCACAGAAACTTCATGTATTTTCGACGAAAAATTTGACCTGGTTCGGGGTTCGAACCCGGGACCACCACCTGTCCGGGGCAGTCGCTCTACCAACGAAGCTAACCAGAATTTATTCCCTTAAACAAGGTATTTATTGCAGTGAAATAATGCTCTAGGTACACGAACTATTTACAGAGTCTACAGTAACCAGAGCGAGAGCTCAGTAACACGAAGTGAATAGGGCATGAGCCTAATGTTTCTTATCGCCAGGATGGAGTAGATTTGTAATAAGAGAGTACTTACGGCTAGCGCCCACCAAAGCGCAGCCAGTCGGCTACAGTGGAAAGCTATACAGCTTTCACAGAAACTTCATAGTTAATGATGAAAAACTACTCCGCCTTCGGGGATTCCCCTAAAAAGGCACTGGACCAAAACGGTTTCTACTTCGAGTTATTGACCAATCAGCTCTAGCCCTACCACCTGCTAGCGATCTTGGTTAGTTTAGTTTTTAGGGCATTTTCGGGAACAGGACGAATTTTTCTTTGAGTAAAAGTTGTTGTGAAAGCCATATGGCTGCGCTTGGGTGGACGCTAATGAGTAATTACTTCCTTACTAGAAGAACGCGCCACTGACGACTGAAATTGCGACGAGTGCGCATGGCGAAGCGCTCCATAGTCATAACGCTACGCAGCGTGCTGTAAACTCGAGCAACGTTAAGGTTGCCAAAATGGCTTTCTATGCCTCCTAAAACTTCCTTACAGATTAACTCTGGTGGAAAACTCTAAGTGAGCATAATCAGCTGGTTTTCTCCTGACTGATTCATATGAATGATGAAGAAATGATTTTTGTGTAATTTGTTTCGTTCATTGGGGATCACTTTGGTTGATACGAATACATTGTCCGCCCAGTGAACATTTCCATCAACAGGATTTCTCTTGATTTTTCCTCGGATTTTCTCTCTTCAAAAACCAATTCTTCCCTAGTGTATAACCTGTTAGGGGCGTATCTGCGGTTCGTCACATTAGCAAAGGAACAGTGCAGGTGCATGAGACAGGCTTGGAATGCGGTATCCCGGATGGGTAACGATGTAATACTGTTCCTTTAGATCCACGCTGGTAGTAATACTGCTGCTGTTAAACCGAAGATCGAATCACCATGATATGAGGGACCGCATAAGCTTCCTTAATATGCCGGTTTTATGGTTAAATGTTTGTGCCCTGCGTGCAAATACTACGATGATACGATTTTTGCGCCCGTTTATTTTGGTTACTCTGCTTCATACGCTCTGCATAATAGCCTCTCACCGAGCAAGCGAGTAAACAACAAGGTCATTGCATTCAACTGTCTTCGCTGCATTTATTGCGTCTTCTTGGTACTAATGTCAAATTTTAATCATCGATCCGACATTCAGGCCACTGACAACTTTATCGCCATGCTTTTCCAGGAACGTATCGGCGTAGGCAAGCACAGAATATACCACGTCATTTAAAAGGAAGCCTGCATCATATGGATTTTCAAGAACGACTTCTTTTTTTTATGCATCGTTAGCGGAACTCTATGATCTATTAACACAGCACGCGACCATTAATTCCTGCCTTCTGAGAACCTCATGACAATAAGTCATTTATATGTCGATTTTGGGCTGTGATCGAAGAAAGCAATGTACAACGCGCTCTGCCGTACAGTGCGCGCGATTCTGCTGGCCATCAAGCAAGCGTGCTCATTGTGGCGCCCAGTAACAGTGCCCCGTCGCTACCAGTTTTTTTGAGCACAGTGCAATCCATGTTGCGCTAACGGGATCTGCTTCGCGAGAACCATGCTGCTCCTGCGCAATGGCAGGTGTGCGCCCCTCGAAGCCACCTGCGCATGCGCTGATAGCTCCACGTAGAAGCGGACTGCGGCCCATTCTACGCTAAAACTATTTTATACCGAAATACTACCGCAGAGTTTTATAGGTGGCCTGCGAAAAGTCCATCCGTATGTGGGTTTAGCTTTTGTATTCGTTTGTGGTATGAATGCAACGCATCGACGAGCCTGTTAGGAACGAGCAACTGGACGGTGGAACCGCAATTCGGCTTCAAAGGAAAGTATTTGTAGCGTTGGTCGCAGTAGACGGCGCATATCGGTGACATTCCGCTCGCTTTAATCACAGTTTCTGAGATTTCTTTCCTTCTGTCTTTTACGTCACGAGTTGGAATCGAAGGTCACGAAAATTTTACATAAGATTTTATTCGCAATAAAAGCTGTTTTGCTGCCGGAAAAAAAACATTGGCGTAGTCAGATAGAGGCAGAGAACCGATTTTTACTCGGAACAAAAGTTGGATAAAGTGTCTTCATTGTGTGTTTACCACAGTAGAATTTATCAAGACTACATGAAGGAAAAGGTGGCGCCACCGTCTATGCGAGCTTTTAAAGAGCACTTCATCCACCGTGGGAGTGCCGAGAAGATGAGGTTTCATATCTGGCTTGGCTCATTTAGGGCCGAAAACGTGAATTCTGTCCCGGAATCGGTAGCCGCGCCGTGATTCTCACGTCAATGTGAAGATTAAATTGTTATGTTAATTACTATGTTAGGGTGTTATGGAAATTTTGCGGCATTTCTTCGAATTTCGCCTCGGGATGAGTCGTATTGTTACGACTGAACCTACGTTTTATGCCAAGAATAGCCGAGCCAAATACGAAACCTTATCGTCCCGGCAATCCTGCGCTTCTGCGTGTCGGATGAACTATCGCAGCACCATTTTTCTCTCTAGGCAACATTGAGAAACCCTGCGTTTAACACTGGCGCAGGTGCATTTCCAGCTAAGCACATGACCTTCGTTAAGTGGTCGACCCAAAGTCTCCGGCCCTCAATAGCCCATGAAAAATACTACGTCGGGACAAACGAAAAAAAAATAAATAAAATTGGCCCAATCCGTGGGTTGTAAAAAAAAAATAAGAAAAACGATGGCCTGCAGCACTATCTATGGTAATAAGGACATGACAGGAAGGCCTGCTAACAAGCGTGAACTACGTAATTCCTGATGAACGTTTTCTTGTCGCAGGTAACCCTTTTCTAAGGTGCCATATCGCGGACCGGCGCTTTCTTACTAATCGTCCGAAGCGTGAGCGCCGCGAATAAGACTGTCCCTCTCCTCCCCGCTTCCGGTGTCGAAAACTTTAACCGGCAGTGTGGTTGAGAAGACGGAAGACGGGTGTGTCATGTGTAAAGGGCAGCTGCAGAATTGCTCACTCACACTGCAGAGAGGAACAGCGCGAACTCTCATTAAAGCAGCTGGGGTCGTGTCCAGGTCGGTGCACTCAAAAGTGTTGTCCTCTAAGTGCTATTTCTGTGCTGTAAGGACAGTTTCCTTTCCTCATAACCAATTATTAGCAGCGAAAGCGCCCCCGACGGTCGTGGCGGCTTTACTCGTTGTACATACGGCTCAGATCATTCGCATCATGTTTACCTGTGCAGGGTCCCTTTATGGGCGATGCGCGGGGATCTGCGCATCGAAATTACAAAAACTAAGACGACGCATACTTTGCTTGCACGGTTTGCTACAGACAACAACTTCCCGAACAGAAAAGCATTACGTGCTTTTGACCAGCCTCGGGAACAGAGATAGCACTTCTTATCACTGCGATTGCAGTGCTAGGGTCACCCCGTCTCAATACAGCCAAAGTCTCCAGCTAAAGCGCGAAGCCTCTACCCTCCACCTTCACCCTTTAGAAGCGCCACCCACCAGCCTCCTCCCTACCGCACACCCTAGGTAGAAAGTCGGCCGCAGAATAGCCTTATTTATTAACACATTCTAGAAGCGCCATCTGTCATCTATCCATGCAACTAATCGTCGAGGTTAAATACAATTGCTTTCACAGTATTGTTGCATCACATGCCGTAATTTTTTCGTTAACTTCTCCTAGCTCCAAGCACTAAGAAAAAAAAAAGAAACAGTGCGTTTGAGTGACTGAAAAATTCCCGTCGCTGTCAGAAAGAGGAGCATGTTGTGAGTAGTGAAAATGTAGAGAACGAAACACGTATGCTCAGTCTGTGCTGGAGAGGCCCTTTAAGAGCGCCGTGCTCGTCAGTAGAAATCAAAGCATGTTTAGCCTCAGAAATCTCTTAGTGATGGGGTTTGTGCTGACATACAGTAAAGGAAGAGGCCTTAGCGTCGCCGCACAATAAAGGCAAGTGGCGGGAACGTGTCCACACGGTGCCGAAGCGAGACACTCCAATGTCTACTATTTTCTGAAACAGTTTCGCAAACAGCAGTTGCAAAAGAGTGCAAGTCAGGAGAGGAACCAAAGAAAAGCAACTATAATGTTCGTTCACCGCAAGGTAGCAAAAGCGGGATAGAAACTTCAGCGTGTGTTTGGCGAGATGAAAAAGCACGGGATTGCTGGGAAGCTCTCGGCGTGCCTCGCGACGCACATCTACTTCAAAAGCAATTGGCGATATTTCAAGCTACCGCTGACCGGCTTGCAGCGGCGCTCACTGCAGTGATGGTATTTAAGCTAAAGACCTTTCACGTGCGCCCTCATTTTTCGCTTCCTTTCATTGCTGCAGCAATGAGTGTAGCCACGCAAACAATCACGTCTTCAAATGACGGACATCGAAAGAGGCACTTACCTTGAAGCAAGCTGGAATGTAGGGGGCTTCCCTAATTTTTGGTTCCTTCTTTTCTTGCTCCTAAGCTGCGCACAGGTTCGTTTTCTGTGTAGAACATTAATCACGCCTTTCCGGTATACTTAAAAACACCCAAACAAGCAAATAAATAGACGATAATATTAAGGAATTTCAGTATGAAGACGCGGTTTTGTCCCTTCTTCACTTCGGTTTGGTTTGGTTTATGAGGGCTTAACGTCCCAAAGCAACTCAGGCTATGAGGGACGCCGTAGTGAAGGGCTCCGGAAATTTAGACCACCTAGGGTTCCTTAACGTGCACTGACATCGCACAGTACACTGGCCTCTAGAAATACGCCTCCATCGAAATTCGACCGCTGCGGCCGGGATCGAACCCGCGTCTTTCCCCTTCTTCACTTCGATACAAATCACTCACTGCTAATAACGTGTGCCATAGAACCACACTATCAACACTTCGGAGACGATTTAAAAGGTTTAATCGACTTCCTTTGTCTTTAGCTCTTTTTCTGCGCCTGCTTTTTTATTTTGTGGTCTCCGCTTTGCAGCGAAGAGAATGCTAGGTGCATATTCGCTACTATATTCGTTCATTCGTTCTACCAGCCTTGCCGGAGGTCGGTTTAGAGAAAAGTTAGGCGAAGCTCCATGTACTCTTTAGCTTCCTCTTGTGATATGCAGGGAGTTCTGTATTTATCTCTCTGGGTTGTAAAAATTTTCCTGCGCAAACTACTTGCCTCTCTGGGCTCAAGCAACACCACAAGGGTAGCACAAGATAGTCTACGTTTTTCAATCAATAATTTAAACATCGGAATTTTCCTGAATTGTCCGGAATCGGCGAAAACCTGCAGTCACCTGTGCGGAAAATTTCGTCTAGGCGAGTGGAGCAGCAGATTTGACAGGCCGCGTCATCTGGGGTACTGTGAGACCTACCTCAGTTCAGAGCAGGATATTGGTTGCCCTGCAGTTCGCCAGATGGCGCAGCTTCTCAAATCGGCCATTCTGCTCGCCTCGATGAAAATTCTGCGCGCAGACGACTCCAGTTTTTCACTGATTCCGGACAGTCGAGACAAGTTCCAATGTTAAATTATTTATCGAAAAACGGAGGCTTTCATAAGCTACCCTGTGGTCTTTGCTTAAAGAAGAATACGCCAGTCGTTTGGGCAGGAAAATTTTTACAACCCGGACATATAAATACGGAACGCCGTGTATATAGTTGCCACAAACTTGGCTCTCAGTACATGGTATCGGTGGCTGAGTAAATATATTGGTGGTAGTAAATAAATATGGGGCGGATAAGGTCATAGCCGTTGTGGTTGTGCTGTAGTGGCTTCATGCGAGTGCGATTATAATGAGCCAAGTGACTTTGCTACGGCATACTGGTGAAGCTGTGTAATATAGTTTCTCACATAGGTTTGCTACTGGGGCGGCTCTCTTTAAACTAAACTTTTTTGGCAGGTTCGTCCCTTGCAGTGGTCTTCGGGAACGAGAATTTCTTGGAAATGAGATGAAGTTGTACTTATTGTTACCAATCTACAAAACATATCGTAATAATGCGGCCCAATAATGTGCATGCTTAATTTTGCTTTCTACCAGTCTTCAGCGGTCACGTTGAAGACGACAACATGGGCAGCCAAAAGAAGAATCAATTTCTCGTTGCAGTGAAATCGCACATACCTAAATGGATGGTACTTGAGGTAGTATCAAGAGAACTGTTTTGCGTATTAGCGAGAGATTATGTCGCCTAATTTTACATAATTTGTTTTCGATTTGAAACGCCACCCACAAGCGCCCATCGACAGCGGCTGATTTTTTTTTTTTTTTTTGAAATGAGAAAGCCAAGTTCTGGAGAGCTCTATCACAGACCAGCTTGCCATTAGAACAGACTGGCCGACGTGTGCATCGTTTCATGTCATCTACTCTCTGTTTTAAACACTTCAAGAACGCAAAAAAACGAAATGTGAAATTAAAACCATGCGTTCGGCCAGTCTTTAAAAACATTTAAAAACGGCTAATTTTTTTTCTGCAGGTAGGCAGCGTCTACTAATTAAGAACACAGAATGCCAGTAAAATCGTCTGCGGTCCTTACAAAAAAGTTTATTGAAAATGCATAGAAGTATTCTGGTCAAAGTTGAGAAATTGTGCTGAAATACTCTTGTGTTGCCATTGCGGGAACATTGTGGCCGCCTTGAAAATTTCAGAAAACAGGCCCATGCTTTATCATTGAAACACTGTTCATTCTTGTTGGGATTTTGTTATTTTCTTATTGATACTTCTTTGGGTCTGACAATGTAGCTGCGCCCCTCACCTCCTCTCTCTTTCCCTTTTCAATCCTTTTCAAGCAGATGGTATATAAAAGGAAGACAACGCTGTGAGTGGCGTAGCCGACGTGGGCAATCTATCACGTGCAGCAGCGGGGTGCGACTGCGAGGAGGCAGCGCGCCGCAGACAGACATCTCCTCCCCTAGCCACCCTACCTACCCCTACGCTTAAAAAGTGGCGATGGACGACGGTGCGCACGGCACATTACACTCTGGCGCCATCTACGAGTGAGCGGCGGTACTCTCATTTGCTCGGTTACGCCGACGGCGGCGACAGCGATGCGGCTCAACCCGCGAACGGGCGCTTAATTAAGAGCTGTGCTCTAAAACCGAGACCGCCGCTGGTATCTCTTCCTAGCCGTTCCTTATTAACGAAGCCAACAGTCACCGAAAGCAAGGAAAGCATAGGGGAATGTTTCTTTTTCAATTTGTATTGTTGATCACTGAGAAATTCATAGTGTAATTATTTAATGCCGCGAGATACACAAGAAAAAAGGACTGGTATCATATTCATGGCAAGAAAATGCCTCCACCAAATCAACATATAGGAAATATAGTAAATAGTATTTGAAAGTTACTAGACGGCATAACCGCTGGATATGTTCTCTGTATTAAGTTTTTTATCATGAAAACATTAGGCATCATTCGCGCTTTGATGTTTAAGTCCTTATATTGCTAGAAATAAAACACAGATGATGGATATTACTTCAATGCGATTAATAAGACTGGTTTCAGCACAACGGCAATTCAACGTTTCAATACTTCAGCCGCACAACAGTAGTTTAACAGCATTTAAATGACGCTGCAGATATCAGTTCTAAAATGAACGCATGACTAATGTGGGCACAAATCTCACTTCAGAAAAAAATTGCATTTATTGCAGAGAAAATGAGCTTCTGTCAAAAATGAGATCAAAAAGGGGATGGTGCTCACTTTGTTTCCGGCCTTCCAATGTGCATTCATGCATATTATACAGACACGACCAAAGGTGACTACGCCTACAGCACCAGAGCTGAAAGCAAATTCATTGTCCACGACAGGGGAATATCACACTGAGCTGTGCTTTACACCCATTTGAAGAGTCGCCAGGTTGTTCTCCATGTGACGAACACTGGTGCCCGAGAAATTACTGTACATGTAGCCTGTCCGAAGAAAACGCAAACGGGAACCAGTACGCCAGCTTATATACACGCTGAACATGCAAAAGACACCCTTTATCTACGCCCCCCCCCCAAAAAAAAAAGAAAAAAATATTAAAAATTGTCTCAATACCTCTATCACTGGAACAAAAGAGGGATAAAACGGACCAGGGTGAAAAAGATGACACATATGCCTGCCAACATCTGAAAAATTATTCTGCACAATTCTTTAGCGTTTGTTGTGCAGTTCGCAGAATGAATGCTCTGGTTAAATTTAGTCAGCCCCTGGGTTGTTCTTTCTTTCATCCTGTTCGTTTACGAGTAGTGTTTTTGTCACAGAATAATGCTCTTTTGAGGGTTAATAATATTAAAGAGCTGTCTTACGCAAAACAATGTAAGCTTGGCATGCACGTACTTTGTACAACTAAAACTGGAAGTAACGTTTCGATTGCTTTCCTGAAAAGCATATTCGTACATAGAGTGGTGCCCTACTAATACAAACCCCACTAATAAGGGCGTCTCATATCATTGGAAGCTTTCTTTGGGGACCAAGATTTTCAAGTTATTTATGCTTGGTTAAAATGGGTGCTCGCTGTTGGAACAATGAAGTGGGTGGAAATGCGCTGAGCTCATTGCGATCCCTATAATTTTGTCCGGTATTTAATATAAAAGCCACGTGAACAAAACACTGACAACGGAGCCAGACACTATATGCAGACAGGGAGGACTGCTGAATCTGTTTGTAGCGAAAGCATTTCGTTCCGTGCTTACTCTCAAGTATACTTAAATCCACACTACAACACCCATCGCTCCACTAGAGACATTTTTGCGCACGCGGACTGGCCCGCCATTCCAGCGCTAGGCACAGACGTCTCCTATTGTTCGCCCGCTCTCTCATTCCCAGCACGTTTCTTTCTCCGGTGTCTGATTCGCCGCCAGCAAGGCGCCTCCAAACGGTTCGGCAATTTGAGTTGTTGGCGCGCGGTCGTATTACACATAAGGAACGAAGCCGCTCAAAAAGGAAAGAGCAAAACTGCTCGCGTATAGCACGACCATTCTGAAAACAGCGCACCGGGAGAAAAAAATAACAGCTCGAGAACTGAGCGTAGCTTGGGCTAGGGTGGCTTGGGCCAAGGCAAGGATCAAATGCAAAAGCAGGCGCAGATCAAGAATTCTGCGAATGCAAACAACAGCTGCTTGACACCGCTGAAAGACCCTTGATGTAGAAGCAGTGGAGCGACGAGGTTATTGTCAGCGCAACGACAAATGCGAAAACTAACATAAAGTTTCTAGCGATGCGACCATATTAGGAGTTCTCGGGAGGCCAAACCACAGCCGCGTGATGCTGCAAAGGGTCGGAAGGGGCGCCTGAAATTAGCATGCACTGTTCCGAGTAACATGAATAGTTGGCGATTTCCTTGCGGCCTGCATGTCGAACCTCGATGTCCTGAAGCTGGCAAACTGACGCAGCGCGGTGTCGAATGGCTAACAGTTGGGAGCACACAAAAAGGAATGATAAGAAGTGCCTCCTAACAGTTACAATAGTACATTCAGCTGTTTTTAGCGAGTTTGTACGGACTGCGGATGCAATAGCTGTTCTTCCTCAAGTACGCCGAGCAGGCAGAAAATACTTTAATTTTTTCGAAATCACGCAGAGTCGGAATATGACATTTCAACACACAGCACGGAGAAGCCATCTCTTTTCTAATATTGAGCAACCAGTGCTGCAGCAAGTAAGCCGGTGTTGAAAAAAATGTTCTTGAACATGCATGGCACTTACCTCTTGGGAGAATCATGGTGCCGTGAAAAAAATCCCCTCATTGGCATGAGCACGCATGGTGAATACCGTATTTACTCGAATATAGGCCGACCCCGATTCTAAGCCGACCCCCTAAAGTCCGAAGACAAAAAAAAATATTACCTCGAATGTAGGTCGAACAAAAAAAGCGAGGTCGGCGTTCACAAAATGCAAACAGCATTTATTGAATCTGAACGTGCAGGACTCATTCAACGTCGTCGTTTCTGCTAGACTCGTCGCTGCGTTTCTTGTCACTGTCACCTTCAAACAGTGCACTATCTTCGGTACCATCAAGCGCATTAGATATGTTGCCCTTTTTAAAGGCGCGCACGATTAAAGTACCTGGGATGTCGTCCCACGCTGCAGCTACCCAGCCCGCCAGCTGCGATAGCGATGCACGTTTGATGCGGCCCGTCGCCGTTAGCATGTGGTCTTCGTCAGTCAACTAGCCCATGTAATATTTCCGCAGACGATCCTTGGATGGTTTGTTGATGCAGACATCAAGTGGCTGCAACTGGCCCGTCATGCCGCCCGGTATGACAGCGAGGTCCGTCTTCGCTTGGGTCCGTCTTCACGTTGTCGGTCAAGTGCCCACGGTAAAAAATCGACGACATGGAGCGAGTTGTTTTTCAAAAGGGCTCCTGGACGCCGTCGCCACACAATCTTAACCCACTCTTCCACCATCGCACCCGTCATCCACGCGTTCTCATTTGCCCGCACAATGTCCTTTCTTGGGAAAGTTTTTCGAGCAGGCAGTGTCTTCCTTTTAAGTATCATATAAGGAGGGAGTTTATAACCATCAGCTGTGCAACACAGCATCACAGTTGCGCGCTGCTTCTGGTAGCCCACAGAGCGCACCTTTACCTCCTTGGCACCCTTTTCATTCACGGTGTATACGCCACTGGCATATCAAAACACACAGCCGTCTGGTCGGCGTTGCCGATTTGCCCAAGGTTGTAGCCTGCCGCTTCTCTCTTTCGCAGCACGTGGCGCTGAAAAGCTATCAGCTTTTCTTCGATATCGCTTGGCAGCTTCTGGGTGATTGCAGTGCGACGTCGAAGGGTGAAGCCTAAGCGCTTCATGAATTTCTGAAGCCAGCCTCGGCTGGCATTGAAATCCTTTGGCGTTAGGCCTCGCTCCCTCGAAAGTTCCCTAGCTTTCGCTTGCAGCACTTCTGTTGTCGCTGGAAGGGCAGCTGCTCTCTGCATCCGAACAAAGCCGGCCAAAACTGTCTCCACTTCGTGGTGACGGCCTTTGTTTGGTCCGTTAAATGCCATCCTCGTTGCGGCGCACGCAAAAAGCTGCTGTCGTTGTCCCCTCCAACGACGGACGTTTTTCTCGTCGGCGCCGAAGTCCCGCCCGGCTTGAAGGTTCAACGATGCCTCTGCGGCTATCACAACTTTTCGCTTGGAAGCGGCACTGTAGTGGCATCGCGATAACACCACGCCGCACACCAATACGGCCGACACGACACAGCTCAAAATAGCGACCTGGCTTGTACACGGTTGGCTACTGGCACGGCTAGTAGCGGCTGCGATATTGACGTTTCGAGATGGCGCTAGCCATGCACCATATGTAGCAGTTTTAATGAAAACCTGGCGCGTTTTTTTTTTTTCAATCCTCGAATCTCAGCCGACCCTAGAGTTTGGAATAGGATTATTTGAAAAAACGTATCGGCCTAGATTCGAATAAATACGGTAAATTCGCAAATGCTTTTTGTGTTCCAGTGTCAGGACAGCAACCTCTCTGGCAACCAAAAGCAAAGAAGTGCCCTTCCACGAAGTATCACTCCAACATAGGAGCACAACAACAACAACTAATCGGCTCACACTCGCCGCGTACCTCATACAGCGCACTGACAGATCTATGTAGACACACAAGCTTCTAAAATTGCTTGCCCACACAAAACACACGACCCCTGATCACGTTACATCACAAACACTACCCAACAAGCATAAAGAAACACTCTAGCGCACGCAGCGCCATGCTGCTGAAGGCGGGAAAATAAAACCGGCCGCCGCCGGCTCACAGGAACGATCATGTGGGAGTGATGCAATACCGCAAGATGGCGTGCGGCGCTGCTGACGCCACAACCGTTACACAAGGAAAAATCAACGCTTGCTACTTAATGCTTATTACATTGTGATGTGCTCAGTGAAAGAATTCATTCCTGAGGAAACTCGCGGACTTTAGACATTTCATTAAAATGTCATTGAGTCAAGAAAGACCAAACAAAATTACTGCCGAAACTCAAGGCTGTTTTTTGTAAGAGTTAACATTCATCTTGTCGGGAGTCATGGTACCTAAATTATGGTCAAAGACTACAACTTTCGCAACACTGAATTGGAATCTGCTTTAGCAACTACACTTCTCACGGGTGGTCCTTCTTCATGTAATCCATAAGCGCCTAACTTTCTCGATACTCATACCATTTATGGTCAAACCAACACGGATTCCGTCATGGGCTTTCAACCATCAGGCAGCGTACAGGGGTTGTGCATGATCTCGCACTTACCATCGATCGCATTTACCGTCAATTCCTGCGGCGTCTGCCACAGCAAAGAAATAGCACATTTACGTGGTTTAATTGGGGAAGATTGGTTTGTTTTATGGGGGTTTAGCATCCCAAAGCGACTCAGGCTATGAGAGACACCGTAGTGAAGGGCTCCGGAAATTTCGACCACCTGGGGTTCTTCAACGTGCACTGACATCGCACAGTACACAGGGCTATAAAATTTCGCCTCCAACGAAATTCGACCGCAGCGGCCGGGATCGAACCCGCGTATTTCAGGTCAGCAGCCGAGCGCCATAACCACTCAGCCACCGTGGCTGCTAACCGGGAAAAAGGAAATTTTATATTTGAATACAGATTATTTAACAAACCGGACACAATTTTTTACTCTTTAAGCACATAAAATTTGCGACAGTGCCCGTCACATCAGGCGTCTCCCCAAGGATCCGTGTTGGGGCCACTGTTGTTTTTAGTTCTCATTAACGACATAACCAACAGTACTCAATCTAACAGCAAAGCTTTTGCCGATGACTGGATCATCTACAAAACAATTAACAGCTACTAAGATCATATTTCACTCAGCAATTCACTTAACAAGTTAGCCGAATGGTGCAAAACATGGCAAATTACGATAAACACGACTAAATCAGTTTGCATGACGGTAACAAGAAAAAGCGACCTTATGACTTTCCGTACTTTGCTAATAGCAGAATACTGACGAAGGTTCATTTAGGCTTCACATTAACTTCTGACCTCATGTAGGACGCGCACATTGCTAACGTAACCTCGAAGGCATTACGCAAACTAATTTTTTTTTCCGAAGACGTCTACGCCTCGCACCCGCGTCGACTAAGCTTCTCGCTTATACTACTTTCATTCGACAGGTTTTAGAGTACGCTAGCACAGTTCGGTTCCCCCATTCAGTAACTAATGTAACGAAACTGGAAAAAGTACAGCGTAAAGCATTGCGGTTTATTCATAACAAATATAATCTCACTGATTCACCAGCTATCATCGCAGCTATTTCGGGTTTAGCGACACTGTCATTCAGAGCGCAATAAGCACGACTAAAATTTTTATTTCTCTTGATTCACAACTACTACAAGATATACTTATCAAAATACGTATCTTTTTCAAAGTCACGTTCGTGGAGACGTAAACACGCAGGCGCTATAACAGAATACTCATGCCACAACGACACGTTCATGTATTCTTACTTCCCCTTCATGATCAAAGAATGGAAACGCCTTGATCCCTGAGTTATTACTGCAGAAATATTATCTCAGTTCACGTCAAGGATAGAATCCATATCAATTAACCAATATCGCCGCCTTGTTTACATATTCAAACGCCTCTGAACACTTCAATAGAATGTCCATTAATCGTGAAAGAATTTTCTCCCTTTCTCTTTTCACTCTCGCTCCCCTGCTCCCGTTTGCCATTATTTTCCTGAATTTCTGATTGAAATGTTGCACCTGACTCCTATACATGTAATTTTTTTAATACGTGTGTGCATGCGTGTGTACGCAATCCAAGGCGTTTTTTTTTACTAATGTTTACGTTTTATTTTTACTTCGCTTGTTCCTTTGCGTTCATCTTTGTTTCATTTTCTGTCGTGCAACCCATGAGTGCACTGCTTGAATTTGTCATGTCTCTCACTTTGTTCGCCAACCTGCTATGGTCGCAGATGAAACTGGCAGAATTGAAAATAAATAAATAAATAAATGTTCAACATAAGTCTTCTCGCGTTCAGGGTCCGTGGGACTGCTGCTATGACGTCATAATAATTGTGATTAGCAATGATAAAAGGAGGAGATAAGGGGAAACGAAAACATGAACATTCGCAACTCGCCGACTCATCTCTCGAATCTCGCTTTTCTTTATTTGTTCAACAACGCAATCGATTGTAGCGGCGTGATCGTTTATTGCAGATACTCTCGGAAACCTGGGGCTCGTCAGCTGCTGTAATCAACAAATCGGGTATGCCATGGCGTTTGTGGTTACAGTTCTGATAGCGATGTAAAACGACCTTGCTTGAAGGCCGAGCTTTGTGAAAACATTCGACCACTCACAGTTTAGCGTGTGTATCAGTCGCGCTTAAAATATTCGTTCAGAGAGCAAAGAGAGAATTACATATGTTTATATACTGGTCAAAAGCCACTCTTGTGGACAAACAATTTAGTGCTGGCCTTCGCTTTGATTGTGACAGCGTATGCATGCTGCGACTGCAGTAACTTTACTGCATTGCACCTACGAGTGTGGCTCACTCCTGATTTGTTCTGTGAAAGATCATCGATACCTGAGCTTAGCTCATTTTCCACATGCGCAATATTGACCTACAAGGCACGACCAGAGCATTCTGTCTGTCCAGGTCTACGCACCGTGCTCTGCCATCTTCGAGCATATTCAGCAGACAAATCGGCTTGGGTCAACAATACAGTAAAAGGTCTGTCGCCCCGCTATTTGTCCTACAGATCCGGCGGGATACTCCTGGCATTCTCTCCTCGAGTGCGATGAGCTCTACTACGAGCGGCAGGCCATGTAGCGAAACACGTGACAGCGGCGCGTCCTGCCATCCAACGACATATGCGAGCCACTTTTCCTTCGCGCGTGGCAGCTGAATAGACGTGGAGTATCTGTGCAACGTGGCTGTCGCCACACTATAGCACAGAGACTCCCAGGAAGGACAAATGTCTGCGCACTTCTTCAGCACCAGGACTGACCGATGTGGAACAGCATAACACGCACGCACACGATCGCACATGCACACGTGTATAAAGACGATTTTGACACAAGCCTATGTACTGAGCTGTGCACCAAAGATAATGCATACACGATAAAGAAGTGATTACGTGACCACCCTCCTTTTATGCTCCTGTTCAATCTGTGTCAATCGTGGTTTCGGCTGATTTTATAGGCGCATTGCCCGAACCTCACTTTAGTCAGTGCTTGAGCGCGCAAAGCTGCCAATAGGTGTGTTAATGCGCCTTAAAGGGCGAATTTGAAGATTCCTGGTGATGATGTCGGAATAAATTTTTCCCAGACAATTTTCGTGCCCGATCGAGCTTCCATGCTTTTGGGGTTCGCCGTACCAGTGAGCAAATCAGTTTTATTTTCGCTTAACTGACAGCAGAATGAACGGAGGGAAACGACACGACTATTGGAAGACGCATGTATCGCTGTCACTTCTGTAACACCTGGAGGCAAACACAGAATTCTGCGACCAGGTCAGGGACGAAACGATAAATTATAGGGCGCTCTCATTTGATCGTACGTGTCGGGGACAAAAAGAAGTCGAGAGACGGAGCCATACGGCACGCGATTTCCTCGGCCAGCGAACTCAAAACAGAAGGAACGTTGTGTATGTGTGTGCGTGTACGTGTGTGCGCGGGCGAGCAGAACAAGCAGAAGGCGCCGGAATGGGGATCCCGCGGCCGTCCTGAACGACACCGAACCGGGCGGCGGGCTGCGAGGTCTGGCGGCTCGGTTGCCTGTCGCCACTTTCCAGAAACTCGCTGCACGAGGTGGGGAGAAGGCGGGAACGGCGGCGGAAAGGGGGAAGGGGGACTCGGCCCGCCATCAAAGGACAGTGGTTGTGCGGGACGCTCAACGGAAAGGCCGTGCTTCCAATCTCTCTGTAAAGTTTTGTTCGGCTAATTAAACGAGTTGTTAAGTTTCTTCTTTGTGACCGGAAGTAACGAACACGTACTTTAAGCACGTATTCTCTCACGTACAGTACGTGCTCAGGCATCCGCTAGTGCGTAGAATTCGAACTGCTTAAGCTCGAGCTAGGCGGTTAAGTACTAACTGTGCTCTGTTCTGTCTACAGTGACGACTGCCGATCGCTCGGCGCGCATCGTCACATACGGCCACCGAAAAAGAGCAGCAGATCGCTCGGGACACCATTCAAAAAGGTGGAAGGGCAGCCATTCAGGGTCATGCGAGCCTGTGGTGTGCAGCCCATCGCCAGAGGAGCGCTTCTTTTCTTTAATATTAATGCGATAGCGTCTAAGGAGCTCGTGTCTCAGAAAGTCAGGCTTCGGCGTCGTTGAACATCAGCAAAAAAACCACGAAAGATTCCCAGAGAAGCAACCTAGGGAGCAGCTGAGCCTCCTAGGTCACGTGACCTTGCGGCGTCATCACAACCTGCCTAACGGATTGTGCGCAAACTGGCCACCGTGGAAGGTGGCCGTCAGATTAATGATTGGTCGCTCGGGAAGAGCAACCTGGCTCGCACAAGCCCCACCAGTCAATGTTTATAGATTTGCTTCTATTTATGAACGCTTCCACCAGAGGCAGCACCTGCAGTCGCAAGGCAGTGGCGCACCGCTTGACCGCTGCACTACGGCGCCAGGAGTGGTGTGAGGACTCCCAGGGATCTGTGAATGTAGAGTAGAGAATGACCTTCTGCATATTTGGGACTTAACCCATTACGCTATAGCGTCATACCCTTAAGGCGGAGCTTACGTGCGCCCTCCAATTTTTTTCGTACCACTAAGTGGCGGGCCGCAAATCCAGGTTGGTGCAGTTTGGCGTGGTCTGCGTCCGCCGCTATGTTCAGCTGCCGGGAATTTTTTCTCGACGAAGCAGCTAATTTTATGGCACCGCAGGCGTTGAGTAGATTAAACCTCGCCCCCCACAGAGGGCACGAAAAATATCTCTTCAATCATCGGGTGACGTGTGGCACATTTATCGGTGTAAGGGATCAAAAATGTGCGATTTTGGTCGTGTTAAGTTGCAGGCAGTTATTCCATTACATTCAGTATGTCGGCAACTGCTCCGGCTGTGTCTCGTAATAAAAAGGCATCTTATCTGCTACCACTCGACCACAAAGTCGATGTCCTCTAAAACTTCAAGATCATCTATACTACCACGCGCTGTGTCTAGTGAGCGCATCAATTCGACTTATCAGTCTATTGAGGGAAAATTAATCCTGGCATCCACTGGCACAGCAAGAGCAACATGAAACTTAAGTGGATATGCAACAGGAACAGTATAGAAGCAACACAGACTTAAAGACAACACTAACACTAGCAAATTTGGAAGGTCTTCTTCAAAATAATGTCGCTCCTTCTGCCTAGCAACAGATGTCTAAAAGGCCTTATTGAGCAGATATATGGAATTTCTGGTGTGTATCAGTTACCTTAAGTTTACCTTGCATTATTTCCTCAAAGCACTAAATGTAAAATTTGATATGCGAATCAAATATAACTTCCAATTTTGTTTGCCCAATTTTTGATACTCCTGTTTATTTATTTATTATTTATTTATTTATTTATTTATTTATTTATTTATTTATTTATTTATTTATAATATTGTCAGGGATCAACGCTATTAGCGAGGGGAGGGGTTACGAAAAGAAAACTCAAGAGCATAATATGGCAAACGATAGCACTGTAGTCGCAATGGTTGCTTCATCAGTAATAATCAAGGCGTTCTTTTCACAAAATAATAATTCAAAAGCTCGTATGGTTTATTGTTATTCGAGTTCTGCTTGTTTCTCGTGGCATGCTGAATTATTCACTTGTCGCCCTTTTATGTGTACAGCTGCCATTGTTATCCAGCGCTTTGAGTGAGAAAAAATGCATAAGTCATTATAATTTTCTTTGGCAAAATAAAAGTACTTTCGGTCGACGTTACTCTCAAAGCTCTTCCCCCCCCCCAGATTCCAGTCACCATGGTTTTATACCACCGCTGCTATAAACAACAGGAGCCCGAACTCCTCGTTAAAACACTGCACCATAATTTCGCTGTTTTTTCTCCAAGCGTTTGAAACATATCACCACTTTCCTCCTGCGTGTCTTTTATGCCTCACCTGTCTGATTCTGAAACAGCTTGAGCTACGACGCATTTATTTTTCCCGTCCGTGGCAGTCGTGGTACAAAGCGCTGGTTAAATTCGTATCAGTTTTCAAACTTACGGCAATCTTCTCTCTCCCCTAACTCTGTACCTATAAATATGTAGGTTTAACTTCTAAGGCGCGAAAGGGGATTACCGGTAAAGCGAGCAACTAGGCAAGTTAAAACGAAAGCTTTTAACTAACGGAGCAAAAGAACGCCGGTCTCTTTCTTTCCTTTCACTCTACGGGGTCCTACATAGTTGTACTCAACTCTGCGTTTAGATCTTCAGCGAGGTCTCCTGATGCAATTAAGGGAACGTGCTGCAACTCTGGAACTGATGATGCGCGTTTCAGGCATGGGAAATCCACAACGGTTGGAGAGTTGGCGAATTTCTGCTGATTGCCCCTAGGTTCTGCGTCTGTTATAACTGCGAGCGCAATCTGGGCAGCTTAAAATTTTTTGCCTGACGGTCGTGAGCGAAGCGGGTAGCTCGTTAGCCACTGCTGTGAAAGCCAGCTCAACTTAAACTGGCGCAAAGTAGTTCTAAAATTAATGTTTTTTTAAACCAAAAACCTATACGTTAAGTTACGAGGACACTATGCAGGGGCACAGTAAAATTTAGGCAACCAAGATTGAGTCTTTTACAGCTCTTGCAGATAGAGCGCACGTTATTTTGGTCTCTGAGTTAGGGACGAACAAAGTTGTGAAAAAAGCTCTGGCTTTAAAATTCGTCTATTTTCTTGCAATGTTGCATAAATTGAAAACTTGAAAGAAAATTTGATCCCGTCATGAAGACTTTTCCATCGCTTACGCGCACTTGTCAAACCGCCTGCTTTTTGTACATTGTCAACATGTGCAGAAAGCTCGCGCTACGACCTACATCATTTTTGGGCACGTGCACACAACTACCCAGCACGAGCAAGGTCTGTAACATTTAATTTTCAATGAAGGAATTAAGTTTCAAATATTTCGGTGCATCATTTGCTGAGAAAAGCAACTTCTCCGCTCCCATGTAATTAGACGAGGCACCGGGCTAAAAGCTCTTCCTTCCTGCGTATTGCAGGCACCAATGGGCTATCGCAGGAGTAGAACAATTGTGTAATTCTTTAAAAAATAAATTATCCACAAGAATTCACAACAATCAGCATGAGCGTAACCCATAATACAGCGATGCGAAAAGAAAGACAGAAAATAAATCAATAAGACATAGAATTTTTCTACGCTGATTAACTCCCCTAAGAACTGCACTAAATGTAAAAACAGGTCACTGGTAATGAATTTCAACGGTCGATCATTTCAGGAGATAAATTGTGCTTCAGTGGGTTAATATGCGTTTAAAATAGAGCGAGGTTAAGTTTTTGGTGTTGTCGGGCTGGGAAATGACTCGTGGATGTTAAGTATTAAAGTCTAAGCAAACGCCAAAAAGAATTAAGCTGCGCAAAAAATTTCACCAGTTCGTCAGGTCATAGTGAGGAAAGTAAAAGTAGGCTTTAAGAGGATAGAATATAAAGCTGGTGAAAACGAGAAATTGCACTCATTCCGACGAAAAACGAAGCAAACTGCTTATTCGCACCGGATTCATTTCATTATTTCTTTCTTACGAGGCTGTCAAGCACAAGCAGCATATCAAAACGTACAACAGGATAATTCGTAGTTAATTATCTTAGGGCCTCCTCTTTGTATAGCATTTTGGTAAACGAGTTTCATTGACGCCTCGCTACACATGGCATTTATGGGCATAAAGCAAAACAATTTATGCCTAAAATGATCGTCTTAATAATTCTATTGGAGTGCCCTTTCTGTAGTCGATCCAGTAAAATTGCGGTCAAAAAGCGATGGGGAAGGGGTACCACAAAAAGTCATGATGTCATTTTTGCGAGAATTAACGCACTCTTGCCCAGATTCGCCTTGAGTATAGAGCGAGGCGAAAGGGTATTCAAGCAATGGCGTATGGTATACCACAGCTGAGCTCATTACTTGGTACAACACACAGTTATTAAGATTTAATTAGATTTTTCATTCGACATTTCGTAGCAGACCAGAAATACACGTGCAGCAAGAGAACTGAACCACAAGGTAAGCCTATGGAGATTACCATTTAGTGCATTCACAATATAAGTCTAAATAAATAAAATTTCGGAATCGGATATAATCATTACTCCTTTGTGTCTCAGAATTTCTCTCATAAATATCTCTGTAGCTGTTTTTTGTTGCCCATGTGTAAACTGTATTTTCTAGTTTCTGTGCTTTTTTTCTTCTATTGAATTTCTTCTATTTGATGGCTTCAGTTTGCTCCAAATATACGCATTTCTTTATGTATTAGTGTTGTGCCTACCGCTGCTGAAAATGAAAATGAAAATTGGTTTGGAGAAAGGAAATGACGCAGTGACTGTCTCGTATAATTACGATGGACACCCGAACCGCGCCGTACCAGACAGGGTTTAAGGCCGGTAAAGTTGCTCTGAGCAACGTTTTCTTTAAATCTCTCATAACGCAAGATAAAAATCTGAGCCCTCCACCTTTCAACTTTGTGCTTGCTTGTGTTGTCGAATCTCTGGCGCGCTCAGCCTGCATTGGGGATATTTACATTTTGGTATCCAGTGTAACACGCCTGTTCGTGCTAGTCTTCAAAAAGAACCAACTGCTCTATCGTGTCACTTCTGGCAGCAAACTCTGAAGATCTACACCGAGATCTGATGCCTATAATTGCATCTCACTGAAAGGTGGTTTCGATAAGCTAAATTTATAGAACCAGTCCATCAATTCCTAACACGATAACGCAGAAATTTCGAGTCTAAATTCATTGATGTCTGCCTTAGGGCCATCGTGTCTCGTGCTGCAAAAAGAGGCTGTCCGCAATTAACCGCGTATCTCACTTAACAAAGGAACGTCGTGGAGCGCCTCCGTGTGGTCGATGCGGGGCAGCTGTACCGGATGTTAGTGCAGGAGTGCACCATACATCTTCACCTCTCTGTGTCCACACGTTTTTGTCCATCCCGTCCGTACGACCGTAGGTTCCACTACAAAATACGCCGCCGGAAGTCACCGAGAGGGGTCAAGCAGCATCAAGGACGAGACCTGGGCCGACGACAGGAGAATCAATTGCAACGGCAAACGGTTGCAAGAGGCGAAGGGATTACAGGCTCATCGACAACAAAACCCGGCGGCGGCGGTGACCAGCAGCGGTGGTTCCAAAATCCCAGGTGTCGTCACCGTGGTATGAAAGGAAAATAAAATTTCTTTGCAAGGTGCCGGGAATCGAACTAAGGACTTGCATATTGCGAGGCGAGAATGCAACCCATACTCCTCAAAACTTTTTTCGTTTTTATTGCCTGTTTTGACAGTTTACAACAGATCACAAACATGTTCTGCGCTGCACTCTCAAACATAAAGAGCGGACATGCGTTTCACTCACGTGAGAAAATCACAACTGTTTCAAGGAATACAACTGTCCCATCAACTCTATAAATTCATCTCGAAAACATAGCTCCTTATATATTTCACGCAGCTTAAATATGTTTTCTTTGAAGTAATCTTGGACAGACCGCGCGTCTTCATCGCAGTGTCGTACAGCCATCCTGCTTCACCAAATGCTGTGCAGGCTAAGAAGGAAAATTGCATCGTATTTATGAAGATTCGCCTCAACGTCCAGGAATCGCATCCCATAAGTCGTCAAGGGTAAATCTTTCCTTATTGTACGATGGAGCACGTCCAAAAAAAGCAGCGAATCCCAGCAATCAATAAAGATGTGTTCGATTGACTCTGGTTTGTGACACAACAAGCAGTCAGCACCCCATGGTAAAAACAATCCCTTCTACTCCATCCACGTTTTAACCGGCAACGTACTAGTGTGCAACTTGAAGAAAAACGTCTTCACACCCACTGGCACCGCCATTTTCCTTACTCTTTTTAAAACATTTCCTCCTCGGCCTCCACTATACAGAGATCGATATATTGGCTCGGGGAAGACACAGCCAAGCAAATCTTTTAGCAATTTCTTACGCGTGACATTTCAAAGGTTTTCCAAATTGAACCGAGCATTTAGAAACCGGAAAGCAAAGATCACTTCTTTCAAAAATCTACTTGCAATGTCTACAGTGGAAATAAAATAGTTAGGCAAAGCCGAAGAAAGCCTCACTTGAATAAAAGCCCGCAGGAGAGGGTCGCGTTGATCTCGAAGAAACATAAATCTTGACACCACCTGCCTCAGGTACAAGTGTGGCAAGGAAAGAACCCCTTTTCTCAAACGCAGAAATAAATAATCGCGTTCAGTCCTCTCCCATGAGGACTGCCAAACAAAAACTGCGAAGAGACGATGAAACTTTTGAATGCTAAGTCGAGAGCACGAAAGGACTTGCAACAAATAGCACACTTTTGAAACCATGTATAGATTACATATGTTTGCGCGCACGAATATAGACAGTTCCTTTCCCGAACATTTCTGCGTAGGCCTGGGCAGTTGAATTTTCTCTTCCCAGAAGTCATCGTTATCTCGATACTTGTCAAGAGGAACACCTAGGTATTTGGAAGGGACGTGTGACCATTTTACACTTGCATGAAACAAAGGCGCTGATGTCCAGTTCCCATGCCAAAGGCCCACATATTTGCCCATATTAAGAACGCTATTAGTTAGTTACATCACAAAACCTGCGAACAACCGACATCGCATGTTCTATGCTGTTGTGATTGCTACAAAAAATTGCCACATCATCGGCATAAGCCAATACTTTAATTTCGCATGCTTCTAGTTCAACGCCACGCATAGAGTTGTTATTTATTACTTTCCGGCAAAGTGGCTCTAGGTACAGAGCGAAAAGTAACCGTGACAATGGGCAGCCTTGTCGCACGGATGCTATCAAGGCTATACTGTCGGTGAGCTCTCGGTTAACAACCGGATTCGTGGTACAGTTACTATAAGCCATTTTAACCCCTTTTAAGATTACTTCCCAAACACAGACATGTTCGAGGATTTTAAAAAGAATATCCTGACATACACGGTCAAAGCCCTACTCTAAATCCATCTGCAGTATTGCGACTCGCCTAAAGTCAGTGTCACAGTATTCCAGTATACTCCGAGTGACATGGACATTCGTGAAGATGGTCCGCCCTTGGATTCCACACGTCTGGTGGGGGGCAACCAAGATGTTTATAACTGACTGTAAACGTTTGGCTAATGCTTTCATAACAATTTTATACTCAAACCCGTAACTTGCTTAAGCTTAGCAGGATTGTCAGTTTTCGGTATAAGTACTGTATGTGCACGGGAAAAAGAAAGTGGTAAAATGTCCATTCTAAATGACTCTTCATAAACGCGCTGTAAAATGAGAGCAGTTTCGCGTTTGAACACCTTATAAAATTCCGCTGTTATCTCATCAGGACCTGGCGATTTCCCCAAGTGAAGCTCATCAATAGCGTATTCCAATTCCGCTGTTGATAAGGCTGCAGACAGGCTCTCAGTGTCTTCACTGGTCAGTCGGGGTAATAGACTTAAAAATTCAACCTGAAAGGCCTGTACATCCGCCGATTTAGAAGCGAACAAATCACGGTAATACTGACTGAAAGCCTCCCTTATCACCTTCGGATCGTCCGCCAGGGTACCTTTGTTTTCAACTTTTACGATATCTCTCCTACTGGCGTATCTTTGTTCTGTCGTCAAATTCCGCCTACTGGGCATATCACCTGCTAGCAAGCGATCCGTTCGTGAACGGATTGCAGCTCCCTGAAACCTTGTCACATCGACAGCCTCAAGCTTGGCTTTAACTTTGCTGGTAAGATCAATGTATAGTCCCGGAGCTTTATTTTCCTCTATAATTAATTCTTTCGACATCTGTTTTAGGTTCTTTTGTTCAGTTTTTTTCCGCAGGTTTGATTATATACGGACTTTTCGATAGCCCTCATTTTGACATCAACTTTAAATTCCTCCCACTTTTCCGCCCAACTTTTTTCATCACTCAACCGTACGTTCTTTGTTTCTAAAAGAAACGTATCATCCTTTAATAATTTTGCATTGAGCTTCCACAAGTCCCAGCTGAATTTCGCTTGAGGTATCGGATTCTTTCCCGTGGTGAATATGACGCAAGAGTGATCGCTAAATGTAACCGGTTCGACGATGTAGTTATCGCAAATCGCCGCTAGCTCAAAAGAAACTTAAGCTCTATATAGCCTAACATGACTTCGCCCTTGGAAATGTGTATAATGACGTCTCATTCCACTCTTTGCAAACTGGGCTACATCTTGAAGTGAATACTTTTCAATGTTTTCTTGAAAGAAAACAGCACTTTCGCTTTCGGTGACCGCTGAGCCTGATAGGTCATCTGCACTGAGGACACAATTGAAATACCCCTAAAGAATGACAAGCCTACTGCATTACATGTACGCACACAGTTCCTGGAAGAACAAAAGCCGTTCACGTGGTTTTGAAGGAGCTTACACACAGATAACTCTCAAATTTTTCTCTCCGTACAACAGATAACAGAGCACAAACCTTCCCCTCGTGCAACACACCCCTGCTTGCTCCTCTATACCAAGCAGTTCTTAACAAAACACAGCTCGCTGATGTCCCTACTGCATGACTAGCGCGCACGCTACAACGCGACTTGAACTGCGCAACCGTAGCGTCTGTCGCGCTGTCACTCTTTATCTTTGTTTCTTGTACTGCAAGAATGTCAAGATCTTTCTCATACAACAGACGCCTTAGCTGATACTGTTTACGCCTAGCTGCTAGTCCACGCACGTTTAACGTGCCGCATTTTAAATTCGACGGAAGACCAGCCATGCTGAGAATCCTGAGCACGAACAAGATAGAGGCGGCTTATCAGGCGTGCGCCATACCCCATAAGTAAGGACGATTAATCCGCGTGCCTTGCGCTGCGTACAGGAGACGCTGACGAAGACCGAGACTCAGGCACATACTTCCCCTTGGCCCCGGTGGCTCTGAACCACTGGCGCTCGAGGCGTTGCAGCCTGACCTCGGTGGAAGGTTTTGAAGGGGGTGGCCACACAGTCTTGGCACGCTTAGGCAGGCCGAAGGTGCCATCTTGTGATGCCCTGTCATCCCGGACTGGCTCCGTTTCGACGTTCATATCAGACACCTGGTCGCTCTTCGGCGGCGTTTCAGTCGTGTTGCTCTCAGCACTTTGCTCGTTCGGCGTCTCGCTCGATGTTTTCATGTTTCCGTCACAGACGCTTCCTTTTTCACCAGACGCACTCTTCTTCCAACGGTCATCAGGAGCCGTCGTTTCAGCTTCTTCGATGTCCATGATGTCCTCTTTATCTTCACAGTCTTCTGAGGCCGCCACTGTCACATTGGCGTAAGTATGTATGCAGTCCTCACGGACATGACCGAAGGCGCGGAACTTAGTGCAGCGAGGCGTCTGGCAGTCGCCGCGGATATGACCGCGTCTGCGACACCGGAGACAAACAGGTGCCCTATCGGGAACAACCACAAGAGTGGAGCCCCCGTGGAACTTGAAAAGATGCGGTTGCCCCTCCGCCATGACCCCCTCTTTAAGCACCATTCTAGCGACACGTGTTGTGGAATCCGCTGATTCAAATCTTGGAACATTCCGTTCCTCATGCCGAATTTCCATCACTTCTCCAAACTCGCTCAGAGCCTTCCGAAGGGTCTCACTGGATATGTGAAATGGCACCAAGTGAATCTTCACCTTGATCTCCTTTCGACATGGGTCAATAATGGCAGAGTGCCCGCCTTTCACACTCAGGCCCCCGGCCGCAAGCACAGCGTCCTTCGCCTCCTGGGTACAGAACCTCACGAGCCAGAGTTGGCTCATCTGGTAAGCAGCACTGCCGCTGATATCCTTAAGGACGCTGGCATTTTGTAATGGTTGACGAAAGTCCTCTATTCGATACTGCCGCTTCGAGGTATCACCGTGCAAGAAAACGCACAAACGCATACCTTCGTCAGACGGCAAGGTCGCTAGCAAAAAGGGATAACCAGTAGGTGGTCCAGAAACCGATTCGCCCCGGCCAACAGAGGCCGTTGCGACACATCGCTCGGAGCGAGCCATTCCTGCGTCCGTCTAGCAGGGCAGCCAGAAGCACGCTCCACAAACAGAAGCATACTCCACAAAACCACCATGCTTCTTGGTAAACAGAGGTGAATCTAGCATATGTGTTGCCTTGCGACTGTATGCTAATGAGTAGGGGTGTCATTAGAAAGGAAGAGGTACAAAATAAAAAATATAAAAAGGGAATAAAAATGAAAATGCTTTTGCATTTAAAGCGCGTAAGTAGCCGTCAGAGCACACCGTAATCTTTTCATTAAATTGACACACAGTGTAAATTTCTGGCATCTAACCAAAAAAAAACAATGCGAGCAAACTGAGTTCAAAGGCCAATTTGCTCACGGCGCGGTTGGCCTGTCGTCGACCGTCAAAGCGTTGGAACGCGTCCTATGAGCAGAAGTCGGCGGCGTAAACGCTGCTGTCGAAAGATCTGCTCTGGTAAAGGTCGCTTTGCCAGTTGGGCCTGCGGTCTGTTGCTGGAGATGCGGCAGAAAGCAACGGGACCTGTGCAAAGCCGGTTGCGCCTCTTCAAAGCCGTGTTTTCCAAGCCTCGGAACACCCTGTAGAGGACGGGCACGAGCGTCTCCTTTCTCGTGGTGTTCGATCTCATGCGCTCCACGACAGCGCACGCGCTTTTGTACCCACTGCTTCGTCTTCTCTCACGCATTTACTCTTTTATCTTCTTGCTTTCTGCCCTCCTTCTTTTTCCATTATCTCTTTTCTGCATCGACTTTTACCCGCCGCGGTGGCTCAGTGGTTAGGGCGCTCGACTACTGATCCGGAGTTCCCGGGTTCGAACCCGACCGCGGCGGCTGCGTTTTTATGGAGGAAAAACGCTAAGGCGCCCGTGTGCTGTGCGATGTCAGTGCACGTTAAAGATCCCCAGGTGGTCGAAATTATTCCGGAGCCCTCCACTGCGGCACCTAATTCTTCCTTTCTTCTTTCACTCCCTCTCTTATCCCTTTCCTTACGGCGCGGTTCAGGTGTCCAACGATATATGAGACAGATACTGCGCCATTTCCTTTCCCCAAAAAACCAATTATTATTATTATCATCGACTTTTGAAGCGATAAGCTTCACTACGCTAGTCAACACGGCGCTTCGCGCGAGCCGGCATATGTCGAAGCACGAGCGACGTCGCGCACGGCGCAGGTGGCCGCAGCCGACTCCGCCGGCTGCTTCTCTCTCTCTCTCTCTCTCGCTCCCTAGTCACTATTCTGCGCATGCGCCACTAGTAGCACCGAGCCCCAGGTTTCCAGCAGCTGCGCAGCGCCGCGCCTTTCCTCAAAATCCATCTTTAAATTTTCTCTTTCTTCTTTCCCTCCCTCCTTTATCACTTCCTTTACGGCGTGGATAGGGTGTCCTCCGAGATATGCGAGACGGTTACTCTGCCCTTTCCTTTCCTCACAATCCAAACAAAACAAGTGAGTAATAATAATAATTGGTTTTTGGGGTAAGGAAATGGCGCAGTATCTGTCTCGTATATCGTTGGACACCTGAACCGCGCCGTAAGGGAAGGGATAAAGGAGGGAGTGAAAGAAAGGAAGAATGAGGTGCCGTAGGGGAGGGCTCCGGAATAATTTCGACCACCTGGGGATCTTTAACGTGCATCGCATTCATTGGCGTTGACAAATTTGCAATAATAATAATAATAATAATAATAATAATAATAATAATAATAATAATAATAATAATAATAATAATAATAATAATAATAATAATAATAATAATAATAATAATAATAATAATAATAATAATAATAATAATATTAATAATAATAATAATATTAATAATAATAATAATAATAATAATATTAATCAATATTTATTTTTCGGTGCCCAGGAACAACCCAAAGGTCTTGGTGCTGGTACACTATTCACACGCACAAAATGTAAATTTATTTCACCACAAAGGAAGAAACCCGGGGGAGGTAATGCAGCAGTCAAGGCGATAGAAAAAAAAGACACATAAACTAGGCGTGACAGCAAGCTTGAAGCAAAAAAGCGAAAACAAGAAAAGAGCTTATTGTGTATGATTGTATTTCTAGCTTGTATTTCAGAGGTTTCTTATTCGTTCATATTAGTATTGGCTTTATTCTTGTTTGTATTTTGCTATATGCTGTACTTGGCGTTTATCGGTCGTTCTTGTGTTACTTCTCTTTTTTTTGTTTCATTAGTTATATGTTTGTTGCCTGTTCTAGCTGTTTTCATTTACCGCTGCCCTCGCTGTTTAATAATAATAATAATAATAACAATTGGCTTTGGGGGGAAAGGAAATGGCGCAGTATCTGTCTCATATACCGTTGGACACCTGAACCGCGCGGTAAGGGAAGGGTTAAAGGAGGGAGTGAAAGAACAAAGGAAGAAAGAGGTGCCGTAGTGGAGGGCTCCGGAATAATTTGGTCGAAATTATTCCGGAGCCTTCCACTATGGCACCTCTTTCTTCCTTTGTTCTTTCACTCCCTCCTGTATTTCTTTCCAACCAAAATATTCCGGAGCCCTCCACTACGGCACCTCTTTCTTCCTTTGTTCTTTCACTCCCTCCTTTATCCCTTCCCTTACCGCGCGGTTCAGGTGTCCAAAGATATATGAGACAGATACTGCGCCATTTCCTTTCCCCCAAAACCAATTATTATTATTATTATTATTATTATTAAACAGCGAAAGCAGCGGTAAATGAAAACAGCTAGAACAGGCAACAAACATATAAATAACTAATGAAACAAGAAACAAAAAGAATGAACACAAGAACGACCGATAACAGCCAAGTACAGCATATAGCAAAATACAAACAAGAATAAAGCCAATACTAATATGAACGAATAAGAAACCTCTGAAATACAAGATAGAATTACAATCATACACAATAAGAAATGTAATTAGTGAACGCGTTACAGAAAATCAGGCGTGAGTACACAGTAATAAAGAAATAATATTAATGAAAACAATTAGACGTGATGAACAATTAAGGAGAAAAAACAATATAATACCGTTGCAAATGCACAAGCGTAGTAAAGACAAAATGCATGAAAGGGGAAGTTATGTATGAGAAAAAGAGTGCTCAAAGTGGAATGTCACGGACATACAGTATAAAGGAAGGGAGAGAATTTTCGAATATATCAAAGTGAGGACAAAGAGAATTAAACAACTTTTACACTCTGTCCAGAGGGGAGAGGGAGTGCAGGAGCGCTGAAACTTGGAATGGTCTGAATTCCCTTATACTCTTTCGCGGTACACGTAAAAGGATACGCGCTAGGAGCTGAGGGCACAGAATGTGACCATGAAGAAGTTTATACAAGAAAATTATATCTGCCCTCACACGACTGCAGCTAAGAGAAGGAAGCTGCAGTGAGTTACTCCGTCTGGAACGAGAGCTGGAAGTTTTGCAAGAAAACCGATGTTGAAATATGCGTAAAAACTTTAGCTGAACACTGTCGATTTTTTCAAAGTACGACTGGCAAGTGCCGCTCCAAACAACAGACGGATATTCCAAAAGCGGCAAGCATATGGAGAGGTAGAGCTTTAAGAAAGGAAGTGGGGCTCGAAACTCTCTCGAAAGCCTGCAGATGAAGCCGAGTGTACGCATAGCCCGTGGAGCAATGCGTTTTGTATGAGAGGAGAAGTTGAGGCTACGGTCGAAAAGTACGCCGAGGTCATTAATTTCATCAACACTGGGCAGCGGCCTACCATTCACAGAATAAGAGTAGAGAAGACTGTGAGTTTTACGCGTAAATGAGACAATCTTGGATTTAGATGAATTGAGAGTGAGCCCATTCTTCAAGCACCAATCAGAGAAGGCGGATATGTCCGATTGCAATGACAAGCAATCATGTAGAGTATGTATTGCCTTGAACATTTTTATATCGTCCGCATAAAGGAGAAACGAGGAGTTTTTGACCACGGAGGAAACGTCATTGATAAAAACAGAGAACAGAAGCGGGCCTAATACCGAGCCCTGGGGAACTCCGCTGGTTGGAGTGTAAACAAATGAGGTCTGTCCATTTACACTGACAAAGCAGGACCGATCAAGAAGATAGTTGCGTAGGAGGGCTACAATTGAAACGTCGATCTCAAACAGCAGAAGCTTTTGAAGAAGTAATGAGTGATTAACAACGTCGAAAGCTTTGCTCAACTCACAGTACACAGCGTCTACCTGACTCATCTGAAAGACTTCAGTTGATGTATACGTCATAAAAGTAACAAGGTTAGTTGTAGTAGAACGACTTTTTATGAAGCCATGCTGATTATGTATGATGACATGTTTGAGGTGGAAATAAAGTACTTTGTGCAAAGCAAATTCAAAAAGCTTAGATGTTGCACAAAGAAGAGAAATGGGGCGGGGCGGTAGTTCGAAACATCAGATTTGTTTCCTGATTTGAAGACAGGGAAAACACGCGCCGTTTTCCACACGCGGGGGGAAGGCAGAATTTTTCAAATAGTTATTAAATATCCCGGTTAAAACAGGGACGAAGGCACTATTGAAGGCTTTTATTATGGCGGCTGGAATGCCATCAGGTCCAGGGGACAAAGATGGTTTCAAACAATTAATACTCTCACTTACCAACTTCTCGTCAAGAAGAACGGAATTCGGTGCGCCAGCTGGAAGGCATACGGAATCGCAACGTGGAGATTTGTACACGGAGGAGAAGCGTTGAGCAAATCCGTCAGCGACATTCCGAATTTCATTCCCATGAGAGTCAACTAAGTGAATATGACTATCAGATTTATTCGAACGCTTGCGAACGTATCGCCGGAATTCAATAGGACGATTAGAGGCACTATTCTCTAAATATTCAAGATATGACTCATGATCCCGCTTGTACAAGGGTTTGCAAAGGGAACGCAAGCGGCGAAATTCATCTGCCCATGTATCCAGCCCAGGGCGTTTCGCTTTATGGTGGGCCCGCTCCTTAAGTTTCAGCGCTGTTCTAAGTTTCTTGGAAAGCCAGAACGGAAACTTGCTGCGAGTGGAGTGTGCAGAGGTATGTACTGGCGCATTGTTGTGATCGGAGGCCCCGACAGCGGGAACAGACGAGCCCGGCAGGCGCCATCGAACTATGTTTGACCAAAGGTGCTGTCATCCTGAGAAGAGGTTTAGGAACGGCTCCTGGCGACAATGAGCTGTGACGAAAGGCCTCTCATCCCTTCGTCCGGAGTATGGAATGCGGCATTTCTCCCGAACTGCGCCCTCACGTGGACCGGCAGAAAGACCCGAACAAAGGTGCCGGACCCGCCTCGCTCGCTTGCACCTGCGCGGCCAGACAAAGCGGGGGCGGACACGGCTGATTCTTCTTACCCTCTGAAATTTACTGGAACCGCCAGGACGCATCTTTCCCACGGAGGGGATCACCGCCTGCAAAGCCAACGACCTTATGCACCTGGTCAACCCGTCGGAAACAGCATTCCAGGACCTCAAGGCGCCAGGATTCCTTATCGCCTGTGCACGTGTTTGTGAGGGCGGAGCGGTCACGGGGTTATGGAAGAGACTATGAAGAGTGTGTCTGCCCATTGGACGTTTCATCAGCCACCGGTTTTCCTAGCTAGGTGCCTAGGGAATATCCACTGTATTTAAGCCGCAATTTGGCTGGTTTCACGGCACTTCATCTCTGACTTTTGGTCTCCCTGCTTCTGTTGTAAATATGTAAATAAACCTTCAAGTTTACCAACCCTCCTGAAGGCTTCCCTCCGTCGTCTGCAGAGTTCATCGTCATGCAGTGAAGACCTCGGTCCTGATAACCAAGCATATCAACTGGTTGGCAGCGGTGGGATGGTCTGCGCCTGGTCCTGACTCTGGTATGGTAAGTGCGCAGTATTTCTCTTGGAGCATTGCAAGGTTTTACAGCTTTGGAAAATTGTAAGCCTAGGTAATCGAAGGTTGGTATAAGAGGTAGCCGGGGCTCCTCTGACCACGTGAGTAGAGACTTGCCATTGCCTAAATAGTCATGGACTGGAAGAAGCTGCGCAAACCAGACCTAGTTCTCGCATGCGGGGAATTGGGCATTGATTGTGGGTCGATCCGTAGAAAACCTGAATTGATTAGGGCAATTGAGGATTCCGGTGCGGACGAGGAGGAGATAGTAGAATGTTGGGAGCTAATTAAGGAGGAGTTGGAGAAGGAAAGAGAACAAAGCAAGCGCGAAGAGCACGAAAGAAAGCGCGAAGAACAGGAAAGGGAGCACGAAAGGAAGCGCGAAGAGCAGGAGAGCATGAAAGAGAGGTCGAGAAAAAACGGCTCGATCTACAGATAGCTCAGGCCGCACAGGCAGAACGCACAAGGCTAGACGTGCCGAACACAGTGGCAAGCCAGGCAGAGATAGAGAAGCAACACGAACGAGAACTGGAAGAGCTCAGGCGTAAAGTTAAATTGCTCAGATGGCAAAGAGCGAGAGCGCGTCTGATAATTTTTAGAAGAGGTGAAAATTTCCAAAATTTTCTCGCAAATTTTGAAAACATTTGCGCAGATGAGCAGGTAGACCAGGGCGACTGGCCACGGATGTTGACGGCCATCCTCTCTTGTGATGTCAGCGCCGTATTAGCGCGGCGGTCCGACGTTGATGCCGACAACTACGAAATGGCAAAAAGAGCCCTCTTCCACTTTTTCGGCATACGTACAGAGGCGCACTCTAAAGATCGTAGTGATGGCAGCGGGCCACGCTCCCATCAGAGTGTCAGCGACCAGCCCACGAACCCCGCTTGGTCAGCTAGGGACACAATTGTTGCTCGGAAGAGCAGAGAAATGGCCGGTTCTAGCCCTGATACAGATGCCGCTATGGCAAATGAGGCACAGATTCCGCGCCAGAAAGACTGCGGCGAACTTGTATGTCACCGCATGGAAAGAGAGCTTTCCGTCGAAGAGCGTAACGCAGAGTCACTTGACAGCAACGTTGAAGCGCCCAGACAGAGCGCAGCGTTAGTTGAAAAGTGCGATGTCACTGTAACCCGGAATGGCAATGACGCTGCTCCGATATCCAGAATTATGGACAGCGAAGTGTTACGCTCTGCGGAGATACAAACACGGGTAGGCTGTTTTGAGTTGCCGACGGGTAGTGGCCCACGGATAGCGCCCGCTGACAGTTCGATTGTAAGCGCAGAATGCGGCTCAGCGCTGCATCGAAACAAAGAGAAGCTCAGTGATGAGGAAATCACAGCGGCTAGTGACCGACCGCAAGAAAATGAGCTACCTTGTTTAGAAGAAAGAGCAGCGACCGGCTCGTCAGGGAAACCGTCACTTGGTACTGAAAGCAAAGCGCGAGTGGCTTCGCGGCGCGAAAAAAACAGAGAACGCGACAAGCATTTGCCAAATGCTACGTCGGCTGCTGGTGTTGAGGTGAAGGCCGGCAGCTTACCAACACGCGACGGCACCGCGAGAACTGATGACAGAAAGGGAAAATCAACAATGGTAGTTTCCCGAAGGCGGCTGCAGGCAAAGAAAGATGTGCGGGTCAAAAGCACCGGAAGTGTGAAAACTAATCAGCAGTGTAACGGCCTGACATCTTCGCCGCGGCACAGGAAATCAGAAAGGCGTCGCGTGCAATACCAACCAACTAAACGTGCAGGGCGAAAGCCACCTGTTCCATTGTGGGACCACGACAGGAGTTGTCGCGAAACAGGTTACGCGTGCGGCGTGCTGCGCAGAAGGGCGCGCAGCTGCCGCACTAAAGGGCGCCACAGAACGCGCGGGTGTCGGAGGGGGACACAACATGCAAGAAAGAGAGAGAGGAAGAAGCGGCCCTGTCCAACACCCTTGCACTGTAATGTTCCCAGGAGCCACCCGAGATTTCGACACATGTCTTTGCGAAAAAAAGGAAAAACAAAAAGAGGAACTAGTTTTGGTTCAGCAGACTTCCAGGCGTGAGCTGTTGGCGAGGGTTAAGTCATCCAAAATTTGCAGCCATATTCCTCCGTATTAAAGACCTGGCAATGTTCTGAGGGTGGCCGCGTGCTGCCTAGCCGGAGGTAGGGGCTGAGCTCAGATCTGATCGCTAATGCTCCGTTGAGGACTCTTGCCAGCTGTGCAGGTCAAGTGGACTGACTACTACGAGGCCAACTGGGACTCTGACGCCCATTCGTGGTGCACCGACCAGCTGCAACCACTTCGTGGCGTCTTCTTGGCGGCGGACGGATTGTTGTGACCGGAGGCCCCGACAGCGGGAACAGACGAGCCCGCAGGCGCCATCGAACTATGTTTGACCAAAGGTGCTGTCGTCCTGAGAAGAGGATTAGGAGCGGCTCCTGGCGACGGTGAGCTGTGACGAAAGGCCTCTCATCCCTTCGTCCGGAGTATGGAATGCGGCATTTCTCCCGAACTGCGCCCTCACGTGGACCGGCAGAAAGACCCGAACAAAGGCGCCGGACCCGCCTCGCTCGCTTGCACCTGCGCGGCCAGACAAAGCGGGGGCGGACACGGCTGATTCTTCTTACCCTCTGAACTTTACTGGGACCGTCAGGACGCATCTTTCCCACGGAGGGGATCACCGCCTGCAAAGCCAACGACCTTATGCACCTGGTCAACCCGTCGGAAACAGCATTCCAGGACCTCAAGGCGCCAGGATTCCTTATCGCCTGTGCACGTGTTTGTGAGGGCGGAGCGGTCACGGGGTTAGGGAAGAGACTATGAAGAGTGTGTCTGCCCATTGGACGTTTGATCAGCCACCGGTTTCCCTAGCTAGGTGCCTAGGGAATATCTGCTGTATTTAAGCCGCAATTTGGCTGGTTTCAAGGCACTTCATCTCTGACTTTTGGTCTCCCTGCTTCTGCTGTAAATATGTAAATAAACCTTCAAGTTTACCAACCCTCCTGAAGGCTTCCCTCCGTCGTCTGCAGAGTTCATCGTCATGCGGTGAAGACCTCGGTCCCGATAACCAAGCATATCAGCATACCGTTGAGAACTATTTCAGTGAAGCGGCTGACTTGTTCGTCAACATCGCTGATTTCGTTTAAAACGGACCAGTCGACAGAAGAGAAAAAACCGAAGAGGCCAACATAGTCGCCAAGTGCGTAAGCGAAACGGGGGGAGTTCCCCGCACGATTTGAATTAGCTGAAGGTGGGACGGAAACCGAAGCCGTTATTAGAATTGGAGGATGAAATTTGTCACAGCGAATAAGTGAGATGCCAGATGTAGCGACTCGAACATTTTCAAAATTAGATAAACAAATGTCAAGAACATTACAACAGTTTTCAATTAAATTGTGTTGCTGCAAGGTGTTAAAAGCTGTGAAATCTAAAAGCCGGTTGCACTTACTAGCTACATAATGATTGTTGTGAGAATATGTAAAGGTATTCCAGTTAATACCTGGAGTATTAAAATTCCCTAAAATGAGTAGTTTGTGCTTGCTATGAGAAGTGATAACATATTCGATAGAGTGTAGTACATCATCGAAGGCAGGAGGAGGCCGATTAGGGGAAATGTAGAAAGCTGCTAATAAATGTTTTTGATGTCGAGTTAAAGTGAGCTCTAACCAGACAGATTTTTCGAAGGTTTCCAGGTCGGAACGCCGAACGCACTGCACGAAACTGTCAATAGCAATGAGCACTCCCCCTCCCTTTTGTTTAGAAGCTGATTCAGGGCGGTCACTTCGAAAAACAGAATAGTTGTCAGGAAAGAAGTCACCTGAGTTAACTTCGCTAGACAGCCAGGTCTCAGTAATTACAACAGCCGAATAACAAGAGGCTAATACATTGGAAAAAATACAGGTCCCTTAGTCCGAAGACCTCGGGCATTTTGGTGATATATATCCAAGTTAGGGTTGACTGCGATCAACCGTCAGCTCGGATAATAATAATAATAATAATAATAATAATAATAATAATAATAATAATAATAATAATAATAATAATAATAATAATAATAATAATAATAATAATAATAATAATAATTGGTATTTGGGGAAGGAAATCGCGCAGTATCTGTGTCATATATCGTTGGGAAGGGAAGGGATAAAGGAGGAAGTGACAGAAGAAAGGAAGAGGTGCCGTAGTGGAGGGCTCCGGAATAATTTCGACCACCTGGGTATCTTTAACGTGCAATGAAATCGCACAGCACACGGTCGCCTTAGCGTTTTTCCTCCATAAAAACGCAGCCGCCGCAGTCGGGTTCGAACCCGGCAACTCCGGATCAGTAGTCGAGCGCCCTAAACACTGAGCCGCCGCGGCGGGTGACAACTTTGCAAAGACCGTTCATTTTCACGAAAGGAAAGGCGCACAATCGGTTCCGTGGACCACTGGAGACCTCAATCTTGCTTTTGCTTGGTACATCCTGGATTAGCTGGGCTAATCCACATTAAATTTGTTTTGTCTTTTTGAATTATGACAAGGAACCATTTGTGAAACATCCAAGTCACTAGCATTAGGTAGACGAAATACCCTATGAAAAAAACAACTTAAACCTTGCGGCAGTGGCCGAGTAGTTGAGACGTCAGCCTAGCACCCAAGAGACGTGGTCTCGGGTCCCACTGAAACCTAATTTTCTTCGGGATATTTTATTTTATCGAGTTTTCCAGTGGTGCGGACGGACGGATACCGGACGAAGAAAAATTTGCGGACACGGGAGGGGAAAATGCAGCCGTTAAATGCATTTCTGCATTAGAAATCTTTCTGTTTATTGATTTCCTGCAGTACACTGTGCTTGCACTTGAAAACATTGACCTAAAAATATCTATATGCGCTTGAGAGCATATGACTGCAAGCCCGTCAGGCGTGTACCGGCGCTGCAAATTGCGCTTCAACAGCGGCAGCCGTTGTCGTGGCTCGTGACCATCCAGTTGCTGTTTACTGAAGGTTCCTGAGCATAATTCACCGTTATATTAATCAGAAATTTTGTCGTGACGACTTATACAAAGTTGAGACTCATTGGCGAAATTTCTCGACAAAAGAGCGATTGACAGGAGTTGTGACCTGTACGGCGGGGCAACATATACACTGAAAAATACAGCAGCACACCACTGCTGAAACCATGAAAGAGCGTACTAGACACTATTACGCTTCCTTAGCCTTACATCATGCTTGCTTGCCTGTAGCCGGACCTCGCACAGCATTCACAGACAACCGTGTGCTGATATTCGCACCTTTTTTCCATTGCGTTACATACCTGCTTTAAAACCGCCGTGCCGTTTTGAAGTCATTACCGTCATCACTGGGTACACCTTGTTATACCTGACACCAGAAGTAAAAGAGGCGTGCAATCGACCGCTCTAGGACAGGCCGTATTACACTGTCTGCTTTAGATTTATAGTGTAACAACCTGCACATCTACCCAGAAGGCTGCAGCTAACTCGACTAAAGCTTCAGATGTGGAGACCATTCCTGCAAGCTATGTTATCGTCGACGTGATCGTTAATCTAGATACCCACCGCGGTGAGCTATACTCTGCGACTGCAAAGCAGCGCCCCGAAGCACGCACGCTGCCCAGCGTCGAGGATAACATGAACAGGCGCGGCGGCATCGCTTCAAACGAACTTGCGGATTGTGATGCCCGATCTGCTCCCGACGACAGTCTAAGCGCGACCACACCGATATCGAAAGCCTACGCCACGGGAATTGTTCTGCCTTCTTGCATCTGAGCTCACGCTCACTACGTAGAACTTTGGAGCGTGATTTCACGAACCCACATTTACGCTCCCTGAGCGGCAGCTTCACATCATTGCGCTACCTTTTTTAAATTTTTTTAATTGGTTTTGGGGGGAAAGGAAATGGCGCAGTATCTGTCTCATATATCGTTGGACACCTGAACCGCGCCGTAAGGGAAGGGATAAAGGAGGGAGTGAAAGAAGAAAGGAAGAATTAGGTGCCGCAGTGGAGGGCTCCGGAATAATTTCGACCACCTGGGGATCTTTAACGTGCACTGACATCGCAGAGCACACGGGCGCCTTAGCGTTTTTCCTCCATAAAAACGCAGCCGCCGCGGTACTGCAGAGTGGAAAAAGCTTACTGCGCCGCTTGTGGCTCGGCGCAGCAGTTGCGGTATTTCGTCGAGACATCGATAATCTTTCTTGCGCCACGTGTGTATAAGGCGATAGCATTGAATGTACCCGCTATTAGTTGTGGAGAGACAAGTTATGCGTTTGGTCCTTAACCGCCTTGATAGCTGCCCACTGACAGACGGAGAAGTTTTCCTTACACCGTGGACGTTAAGAAGTGCTTTCGATTGGCCTTGTTGGAACATGATTATTGATATGCTGCGCTTCTTGGAATAACAAAGCGACGGAGACAAACAGGAATGGTTAAACACCTTTCTACCATTGCATCTGATCTATCCGTGTACGCTTAAAACAGTTATTGGGGACATATCTCTTCGACAGGTTTCTCTGAGCTTATATGATGCTGTTTGGTTTTTTGAGTAATTTTTGTGGCCCGGCGCATTCTATATTCGGATTCTTTTCGTGCTTCACTCAGTTTTGCCACAACCATGTTCAAGTGTCCTTTTTTTCTTTCTGCTGCACTTCAATGAAACGTTCAGTTGGTGACACGCTCTTATCCGATCCTGTTCGTCTCTGCTAACTGTGTCCGTCTCCTTGCAATTCTAAGCAGCGCAGCACATGGATAGCCATGAACGCAGCGCATATGGTACCAGAGAACTCCTCCGGCTCTGAAGCGCTTCTTGCGGTCGATGGGCTTTAGCAATAATGTGTGACCGCGTTATGTTCTTCCTTTCAAGCACGGATTAGGTTGTTCTTTCTTTGATATTTCACTATATTATCTCTCTTTTTCCCTAGTGCAGCGCCATTACAGCGCCGCCTTGTACAGGATAGCCAAAATCTGCCACTTGGGCTTCACCTTCCGGCCATTCCACCCTTCCACTCTATCTTCTCTTCTTAGGAATGACCACCTAAACGTCCCTTTTAAGGAAGTGGTTCTCGTTAGCGCGAAGTTTTTCGCTTCAAAAAAAATGAGCGAGGGGGAAGTGTTTATAGTGCACTTCTCTAATCACTGCCTCTCCATTTTGTTTTTATATGTATGTACGCGTATAGGTGTTTTCCACGCGAATCGTTCGAGATGAAAGTTCAAGGGGCACACAGAGTCGTCGGCCGTAGTCTATTTTCCCGTGTCCATTTGCGATTATACATATTTATCCAATCAGTGAGTACAGTTGACGGTCATATGTTGAAGGCTTTTTCGATGTGGACACCGATGGTATTACAACCGAGCCCGTATGTGTTCACGGAGATTGTAGTTAAGGAATCGTGCGAACTTCCTTTCGTTCTGCCGAGAACATCAGTTGTAACGCTTAATTTCGCCTTCCCTAACTACTTATTAAAAGTGTGCGCATTATATTGCGTTTTAACGCGATAGCGTTCGCGTTAAGCCCCACCGGGGCTTAACGCCGGGGCTGCACCACTTGCCATCGCAAGGCAGTGGTGCAGTGGCGCATCGCTTAAAGGCTCCACCACTGCGCCAGGAGTGGTTTGAGCACACACAGGTATTTATGAATGTGCAGCACCAGTTTTTTTCTTTTTGTACCTGTTTTTGCGACGCGTCTTTATAATATTCATCTGTAGTGAAAATTCCAAAAAGCACTAGTTTAGAAAGGTCAGTTAAGTTCACAAGAACAAAACATGAAAAACACCTATCTGAATACAGATACCGTAGTGATACATTCAAATTTTCATTTTTTCCACATGTGATTCATGAGTCGAATATGTTGCCTCCAGAAATTGTGAACCAGATGTCCTCTGAAGCATTTGTATCGAAGCTAACAAACCATCTTGAAAATTATTAACAACAGTGTCACCATGTGTGTTTACGTGCACCTTTGTGTAAAGTGAAAAAGTTCCTTCTCTGCTGTTTCTTCTTTTTTTCTTTCGAAATTTTTCATATGTATGTAAACCCAATCCTGTTACCGCCTCAAAGTGCGGCCAACACTATGTACTAAATAAATAAATAAAAAGTTCGCTTGCGCTAGCTGCTGTGGACGCTAGGACAGAAGAGAACTAAGTGCTTACTTAAGAAAAGTATACCGAAGTGGCATATCAGCCTTTTCGCATCCGTTCACTACATGAATGTTACAAATATTTAGTATCCGTTCGCAACCTTCAGCTACAAAAATTTCGGGACGCAGGCAATAAAACAAAAAAATCTTTCATGCATCACTTTCCCAAATTTGACTGTGTTAACATTTGTAAAAAATACACACACAACACTCCTCGAACACCACGCAATCTTGCCTCCATACTTCAGCACCACACCTGTAGCAGAAGCAGAATGCCCCCATTTAAATGCAAACTTACCTTCTGAATTGGCTGGAGTAACCTCTGAGCCTGTGATTGCTGCCCTCGTTAACTTCTTTCCACATAGTAGTTATTGATGCTTTATTATGCAAATTAGGCAAGTGCCCTCATGAGCTCCAGCAATCCTCGCAAATGCAAAATGCATCTGCTCCACCCATGTGCAGCGGCCGACATTGAGGTAATGACGGTTGCCCGCAAGACGAATGGGTGCACGACATCATTTGCTGCTGACGCTTTGTGTGTTGTATCGAGATGGACTCCACAGAGCCGCCGTCACTGCGTAAAACATGAGAATTTTGTTTGGCCTCTGTGACGACCCGGTTTGTGCTCTTATTCATGAAAGCGCAAACGAGCTTGGCATTATTTCCTTTTCGTACGGAAAGCCACAAGCCCACTGTTGAAATTACGTGTATTGTCTGCGGTGTAGTACGCAGCGGAATTGACTACAGACGAGCACAGAGTGCGTGGTCGCCCGCAAACAGAAGCGCATCAGCGATGTATACTTCCCAGTGAAACGACCTCGTTGTAGGGTGGAGAGATACACATCCACGGATAAGGCCGGAGGTGCATTTGCTTGCGAAGAATAACACAGAATCAAAACGAACATAAGCGGGGAAACTGCTTAGCCAGGACATCCTTTAGCCGCAGCATGCGGATGCACACCTCATTAATAGCGAAGAACAGGAGAGAGAATGATACAGAGTGCCCAACTCAAACCTTTAGCTTTGTAAAGTGCCACTGGTTGTTCGGCAAACTCGAGCCAGACTGTTCGATTTTACGCAGGCACATTGGGGTCGTGGGCAGTGTTTCTGAACCTTTAAGAGAAAAGTAATGCATATGCAGTGATCGCACTTACGAACCCATAAAACGCCCCTTACTGAGCACCAAAAAAAAAAATTGCGGACATAATTATTTGTCACCACCCGAATATCAACAGAATCCGCGTTAACTAACGTCGAAGCGAATGACCTTGCTCCTGTGAGCTATTCCAGAGAAGAGCTGTGTCCTTCCTTCGCTAACGACGGCGTATGATCGCGCTTTATGCCCCCTTGTCCAGACAACAGTAGTAGCGTAATACAAGACTTATTCCAGCTCAGACCGTCGGAATACGCTCCCTGGGGCGTCGCCAACTAACTCCATTTGTCAGCGGTGCAGCTCTCGCGGCCACTGTCATCACAGCGGACACCCGCAAGGTCGGTCGGCTTGACATTCAGCCGCGGCTCGAGTGCTGCCGCTGAGAGACACGCTGTTGGGTCATCTCGAGCTGGGGGACTCGGTCGTGTTTTGCTTGCCGCGAGCAAAAATACAGCGCTCCTCTACATATGTGGAGAAGAGCTACCGCTAACGTTCCCAGTGGGAACACCGCCTTCGTAGCGGTTGCGCACTTGTCGGCTCATTATTGCTTCGCCTCGGCTAGACAGCCAGAATACGGGGGCTCCAAACACTGTTGACTGCTTGCTAAGGATCTGGGCGTGTGTCAAGGCTGCAGTCGAGGTTCGTCTTGTATTTCAGGCCAGAGGAGCTTCCTTATTGGCGCAGAGTGCGGGAAGCAGAGGGGTGCGCTGCGCAGTAATATATGACAAGATTGAATTCGTCGTTTACCGGAGAGCGCCGTCCTCGGATTATTATTTCACCACACCACCGCATTTCTCGCCGTGAACAAATAAGGAAACAAACTACGTGAAAAGAGACCGTTAGAAGGAGTAAGCAATGCTTTCCGCTCAGAACAGTAGTCTCGGAGTCTGTCCTCGACCTGGTGAAGGCAATTAGGGTGCAGAAGGCGCAGTAAACTCTGTGGGGAAAAAACGCGGTGGTCGCAGAGCATGTCGCATTCGTAAAAATTGCACAAGAAATGATGTAAGCTGAAAGGCGAAACAGAAGCAGACGGAATGGTTTGGTTTATAAGTGTTTAACGTCCCAAAGTGACTCAGGCTATGAGAGACGCCGTAGTGAAGGGCTCTGGAATTTTGAACCACCTGGGGTTCTTTCACGTGCACTGACATCGCACAGTACACGGGTTTCTAGAATCTCGCCTTTATCGAAATTAGACCGCCGTGGCCGGGATCGAACCCGCGTCTTTCGGGCCAGCAGCCGAGCGCCATAATCACTCAGCCACCGCGGCGGCAGAAGCAGACGAAATGCCAACAAGAAGTCAAAGATCATAATTGGCTCATATATAATGAATTTTCTTAAGGCCCATTTCATTAAGTTGTTAAATGTTATGCAATCTGCAACAAGTTTAGGTGCTTAGTAAATTCTTATTTATTACAAAAGGCCGCCACGCAGCGTCAGTGGCTAATTCACTATGACCTAGTATACGACCTCGCGGGTTTGCTTCTCGGCCACATTCCGATCACAGACGAGAAGTGAGCGGAAGCGGTTGTGCAAATGCGATTTTAATCCGGGTACGCTAAAGAACTTGAGAAACTTAACCCGAAGCCTTCAACACGACGGTAGAGTTGTTTGCTTGTTTCTCTGTTCGCTTTATTTCTTAATTCATTTATACAGTGGAAACAGTGATCCCACTCAGACAACAACCGGCCTCACCTTTCCCTAATCTTGACTTGTGCTCAGCCCACTGTTTCACAATACTCAATACTTTCGCCCTAAGGCACATTCAACCTGCGGTTTTTCTCTTCGCCGATTCTCCCCGCGCGTCAGAACCGTGCATACCGGCTCGCGCAAACACGACAACCTGCCCAAGGAGTGTAGGGCACATGCTCTCTGCGCTCCTAGTGCACGCTCAAAGAAAGCAGTGAGTGGCGCGAGCAGTAGCACGTAAGACGGCACCCGCGGCGATTACCTGACACCGGCTCTCAGCGAAATCGCCAAGGACCGAAGAGCACTCGACCCCGACGCGGTTAACAGGTGTAGTGCCCCGACCAGAAGGCACGTTTCATTCTCATAATGCGGGGAAACTTGAGAAGGATGTTCAGGCGTCCATGCCCCTCCCCAGGGCGAGTGTTGTGCAACGTCTGGTACTGAAACGTGAGCTTTTTCACGACAGCCTGTGCAGAGATGAGTCGCTGCAGTCCACGCTGTGTGCAAGTGTCAGTCCTTCTTCGCAGCATTGTAGACATGAAGCTCGCAAAGCTCTCTCAAATATACCTGCCCGGCCACTTGCAACGATTGGATGTTATTTATTGTTGCAACAGCCCGACAGTTGTCATGGCTTGGACAAAGCTCGCAGAGTCGATCTAGGATCCAACCGAAAAGAAAATTCATTGAAACGCACTTATACATCAGTGATAGCATAGAAGCCGCACCCCTGCACGGTGGCTGGTGGCATGTACTGACGAAAATACCTGAAGAACGTTACATTTTTTAATAACCCCGTAAAAGTATTTTCTTTCAACATATCCGTCTTCGAAACTCGTTATCCGTCTTTTTCAATTCTCTGTCAAAGCGCGTTGTGTGTCACTATGCAAGCAGCTAGTAACTTCAAAGGGAGACGAACTAATGCTAACTGTAATTGCCGTCGTACCCCGAAGAGGAGAGGCTGTAAGCGGCTCACCAGGAGACCGAAAAAATAAAAGAAAGCATTATCGGTGCTGGTTTACTTGTCCATGGTTTTTTTGCAGCGAAAAAACGAGAAACGCCTACAGGAATAAGCAACAAGCCGATTTCACTATGCCAGAAAGAGGAGCGCAGGCACGCCTGGAGATATGCGCCTATAGATGAAATACGCGCCAGCATACTCCCAAGGTGCACACATGGCTTTGATATGCACGCTGGCACATCTAGGGAACAAAGCTGGTAAGCAATCCTTCACTCAGTGTGTGCCCGCTGAAGTATGGTCGGCTACAACAATGAAGCCATATGTGCAAACCTTACTCATGAACACCGCCAGTAGAGAACATTGGGTATGTCATTTTCTGTGCTCCTAGTAAATCCATACCTCCTTCATTTTGTGTTGTGACCAGGCACTTCATGCTCACACAAACACTTGGCACTCGACAGCGGAACCTTGGCGCTCGAATACCCGCAAACGAGATCGGATAAGCTAAGTTTGTCTTGCTTTAAATTCGGCAAGAGCCAGATCGCCAGCAAGGGCTAGTGAGAAGCCCAACAGGGATGACGCCTGCCCAACCGGGCACTCGCCTGCGAGACGCCCAAATGGGACTTTTGAAACAGGAGGTTGCCTGTGAGACGCTCAAACTGGCCTGTGAGACCCCTAATCAGGCAGCCGCCAGTGAGACGCCCAGATAAGCTTGTGAGGCGCAAAACGGGTCTGTGAGACGCCCAATCGGACAGGTAGGCGATCCCCAGGCTTTAAATCTAAGTGGCGTTGTTCCAACCGGCCATATGCTCGCCAATACGGTCACAAGTCCAGGATCACGGACAAACATTTTGAATATTGTAATACTGTAAGGCACTGTTATAAACATATTGAATGCAATGGTCTATTCTTATGATGCGCAGAAAAAATCTTCCTTTTAAAGTTTGCCCATAGCTCGTATCGAGTAGTTAAGACTGCCTAGAAAACCAATGGGAAACGTTTTTGACGATAGCGAAAACGTTGATAGCAAAAAATGCATATTGATTGTTACAGTGAAATCTTACGATACATGAAAAAAATTGCGTTTATAAAATACTTGCTGTTAAAGATGCTTTCGTCCAGAACTTATGGATATGCGTGATCACATTTCCAGGTCACATGATCAGTACTCCATATGCCAGCTGCAGCGACCGCCCGGAACTGATGCCTATGCTCCCACAGGCCGTCTGAGCCCTGATCAGTTGAGTACGCGCTCATTAGAGCTACCCCTTGGTAGCAACGCTCCTCCACCTGTTGGCTCCTCACCGTGTCAAAACGGTCGGCCGCACGGCGGAGTGACGGTTCGTGCATGAAGCTTTGCCCCAGGAGACCCCTTAATTTGCACTGGCCAAGCTAACAGGTTTTTAACGCGATAACATGGCTCTGGCATGGGCATGGCTCGGCAGGTGGCCCCAGAGAGCAACCTAGGAACCAGGTGGCCACCTAGGTCACGTAACCTTGCGGCGTCATCACAACCTGCCCAGCGGATAGCGAGCAAACTGCCCACCGTGGAAGGTGGGAGTTAAACCAATTATTGGTCACTTGGGAAGAGCAACCTAGGCCGTACAAGGCCCACTGCTGGGAGAACCTGCCAACGCAGAGCAATGGTGCAACGATTAACCGCTGCACCACTGCGCCCGGAGGGGTATGAGGACTACCACATATCTATGAATGTTAAGTAAAGAATGATCTTCTTCACATATGGAAATTACCTTAGTACGCTATTACGTCATAACCTTAAGGAGGAGCTTAAGTGTCTCCTCTATTTTTTTTTAAATTTTGTAACTCTTGTTAGGCTACACTACAATAACTGCCGCCCTCTTGTTAATGCTACAGGATTCCTCTATGTTATAAGCTATATCCCCACTGATAACGAATCCCGCACCTAATTCTCATCTGTTTGCTAAACCACGTCTTGGTACCTCTTATTACGCTTAATTACGATAATTGTCACCCTCTCGTTAAAGGTATAGAATTCCTCTGGTTTGCCTGCAATATTCTTATTCATTAAAAATGCCCCAAATAATTTGTGAGAATCTGCCCTTTAAACCCTTATATCATATATAGTCATCATCATCATCATCATCATCATTAGCCTGGCTTCGCCCACTGCAGGGCAAAGGCCTCTCCCATGTCTATCAAATTAACCCTGTCTTTTGCCAGCTGCAGCCACCGTATCCCCGCAAACTTCCTAATCTCATCCGCCCACCTTATATTCTACCGCCTCCTGCTACGCCTGCCTTCTCTTAGAATCCGCTCCGTAATCCTTAAGGACCAGCCGTTATCTTGCCTTCGCATTACATGTTCTGCCCAAGCCCATTTTTTCCTCTTGATTTCGACTAGGATGTCATTAACACGCAATTGTTCCCTCACCCATTCTGCCCGCTTCCGGTTTCTTAACGCTCCACCTATCTTTTTTCTTTCCATGGCTCATTGCGTTGCCCTTAGCTTAAGCTGAACCCTTTTCGTTAGCCTCCACGTCTCTGCCCGGTAGGTGAGTCTCGGTAAGATACAGCTGATGTACACTTTTTTCTTGAGGGATATTGGTAAACTGCCATTCATGATATGAGAGAACCTGCCATATGCGCTCCACCCCTTTCTAATCCTTCTTGTTTTTTTTCCCTCTCATGATCCGGATAAGCTGTCACTACCTGCACTAAGTAGTCATTTACTACTTCCAGCACCTTGCTACCAATTGTGAACTGATGTTCCCTTGCTAGACTATTGAACATTACTTTGGTTTTCTGCATGTTATTGTTTTGACCCATCGTTCTGCTCTGCCTGTCTAACTGATTGATCATGATTTGCAATTCATCTCCCGAGTTACTCAGCAAGGAAATATCATCAGCGAATCGGAGATTATTTAGGTATTCTCCAATAACTCTGATCTCTAACTATTCTCAATTCAGGCCTCGGAATACCTCCTGTAAACTGGCGGTGAATAGCATTGGCGAGATTGTGGCTCGTTGCCTGACGCCCTTCCTTATTAGAATTTTATTGCTGACCTTACAGAGGACTATGGCAGCTGTGCAGTTGCAATATTTATCTTCCAGTATTTTTACATAAGGCTCTTCTACACCCTGATTCCGCAATGCCTTTATGACTGCTGAGATTTTCACTGAGTCATATGCTTTCTCGTCATCAATAAAGGCTATATATGGGTGTTAGTTATATTCTGCGCATTTCTCTATCACCTGATTGACAGTATAAATCTGATCTATTATGGAATATCCTTTACTAAAGCCTGCCTGATCATCGTATATAGCACGTGCCCGCTATTTAGCACCGTATGTGCTTCATCTCTGTTAGCTTCACCAAGTCCTATAACATCCCATTTAAAACCAGTTTGTTCCTCTCAGAGCAGTGCTAGGCTAGCCTCACTGGAGAAGGTTATATAGCGTGAAATGTTCTAGGTTCAGTTTCCAGTGGCGGCCTGTCCGGAGCCAGCCATCCTTAGCACCCTCCGATCCCTCACATGCAGGCCTGACCACCGCCTTAATCAGTTGCTCCGCTGTCGCTGGAAAGTGAAGGCTGGTGATTAATCAATTAATGTATTCACATAGAAGGCTGTGGCTAAGTACTCAAACAGAATGACCGAATCCTGTTTCTGGTGAGGGCATGCGTTGTCGGATTTGGCCGGTTGCATCAGGCCGCACACTACGCCCAGTTAATGAATTCCATCGACACGCAAATTTTTTACCCGGCGCAGAATTGCACGGCACCGGGATTCGAACCACGGTCCTCTCGCATGCCAGGCGGATGCTATACCTCTACACCATCGCTGCTGTATTCTGCAAAAAGGAGAACCGGAAGCAGGCGCGGAAAAGCACAAGTGGCGAGACTGAAATGAAATAAACTTCATATTGTGTGAAGCATGTGGAGGTGCTAGGCAAGGTGCGATGCAGTTACCAAGAGAGAACGGAGGAAACTAGTTAGAAAGAAGCCCATTAACGACTAGCGGTAAGAGGAAAAGTAGATGAATTCACAACCTCGCTGCAGAACAGATGTTCCGCTTTAACTTAGGACGACGACCGTGGTGTCCAAGGAATGAACCATAATCCTCCAGATATTATCACGGAGAGCGCAGTAACAGTAGGCGGTAGGATAGGACTGGATACCGGTAAGATTGGTCAGGAGTTAAACAACCTCAGGTGGTCGAGATTTCCGCAGACCTTCACTACGGCGTCCCTCATAGCCTGAGTCGCATTGGGACGTTAAACACCCATAAACCATAAACAAAGATCTGATTACGAAACGCCAGAGCATGAAAGCCTCTAACCCAACAGATACAATAGAACTGACTAAACTACCGAGGTTAATCAATAATAATATTAACGTAACCCATGTTAGGAAATATATGGAGAAAATCGAACATGCTCTAAACAACGGATGGATCCTGAAAGCGGTTAGGAGGAATCTAGGCCCAGGCAAATATCCCATATATGCGCTGAGAGGCAAGAACGGTAGTTTCCTTAGTACGATGGATAAGATAGCTAAGGTAGCCGAGGGGCTCTACACAGATCTGTATACAGTAGTCGAAGCAAGCAGGACGATAATGAGAGAATCTGCAGTGCAGAGCAATTGGACTTCCCGCTGGTAACAAAAGAGGAAGTAAAGAAAGCCTTAGTAGCAATGCAAAGGGGCAAAGCAGCTGGTGAGATCAGGTAACAGCAGGTCTGTTTAAGGACGGTGGGATATTACTCGAAAAGCTAGCCAACCTATATACGCAATGCCTCATGATCTCGACCATATCAGAAGCTTGAAAGAACGCTGACATTATCTTAGTCCATGAGGAAGGAGACGCCAAGGACTTGAAAAATTAGAGACCATGATCATTCTCTCCCCAATCAGCCGCCATATTCCTCTATAAAAAAAGTAATAAAATCCCAACAAGGAAGGGCGGCAACCGGGGAGACACGATCTCTTCAACGCTATTCATCACGTCTTTACACGAGGTATTCAGAAGCCTGGATTGGGAAAAGCTGGATATACCTTAGTAATATGACATCACCTTGTTAAATAACTCAGGGGACGAATTGAAAATCATGATCAATGACTTAAACAAAGCAGAACGTTAGGTCTGAAAATTCATACGCAGAAAACTAAAGTAATGTTGAACAGTCTAAAAAGGGAAGAGCTGTTTACGATTGGTGGCCAGGCACTAAAGGTGGTAACGGAATATATCTACTTAGGGCAGGTAGTTACCACAGATCCGGACTGAGAGGGAAATCACTGGACTATTAAGAATGAAGTGCCCCTCGAGAGAAATGTATATAACAGCTATATCTTACCAGCACTCACCTATGGGTCAGAAACGTGAAGACTAAGGAGGACAACGCAGCCCGCTATGGAAATAAAAAAAAAACTTGAGGAGACGCTTATGAAGCGATAACGTTATTGCGTACCTTCAGTAGCCTGGAGTCCTCTTTGCATACCACTTCGCCTAGGTTATGTCTACATGTCCATATATGAGTAATTGATCACTCTCTACGTTCATAGATCGCTGGGAGTCCACAGACCACTCCTGGAGTAGTGGAGCCGAGGCTAAGCGATGGGCCATTGCCCCGGCAGGCGGCTGTTTCAAACATAGCCACTGGTGGGCCTTGTGAGACCCAGATTGACCTTCCCGTGCACCTCTTGTGATCAATCATTAACTTACCTGCCACTAAAATGGCGGGCAGTTTTCTCACAATCCGGTGAGCAGATACATGTTGACAAGGTCATGTGACTTAAGTGGCAGATGGGCCATCTTCTTTTTCCCTTTCCAGACTGACCGGCTGGAGCATGCGTGCGCAAGCCCATCAACCTATCTGCTTTTCCGGTCGCAAAGTTGTCCTTTGTCTCTTTTGAATGTATATCTGACAGTGTGTGTTTACAAAGAGAAGTGGTGACCCAAACTGCGTTGTCTATGTTCATGTTTTTAACTACAATGATCCTGAACGGTAATACGCGACGAAATAAACAAGGCGATAGGATAACAGCCTAACTCTTATACTCGCTCGGCACAAGTGCTGACGGCAGTGGCTCCTCTCCGACCGCAGCGACAGGGCAGGCACCTAATTTTCAGCTAAACCCTCGTCCTGTGGCCCTGTTTTTAAGGCGAAAGCCTTTAATGGCTCATGCTCCGTCCGTCCGTCCGTCCGTTACGCTCCTACAGCTATGTACTCTCCGAGATCACCCGCGCCCTCTAGCACCACGGATGATCTCGGAGGCCATGTTGCGCCATTGGTAGTTCACTTCATATGCTCGAGATGGCGCCACCGGCACGCGGCACACGGCTCGGTCGACAGCTGCGACGTGCCGCGCCCGTGCCAGACGGCTCGCACCTGTCGACCGAGTCGAGTGCCGCGCAACCTCGCTCCTAGCGCTCGCTTCAGTGGAGTCTCAGGGTGCGTTCACACTTGTCAAATAACCCGGCAAGTGAAGCGGATTCGCTCGCCGGAAAAACTAGGGCCCGTTCACATCTGTTGAGGCCCGGGCGAGGCGGAACCGCCGCGACACTGCTGTTTCTCGCTTTTCCACACACTTCCCGGCCACCACGTCACCGTACGCGGCGTACACAGATATGGTTAGAAAAGAGCATAAATCAATGCTGTCTGAGTACCATAACGGTATGCACGCTTACATACGTAAACGCAGGCACATTCCCATTTTTAGTTCAGCGTATGCAAATAGTGAGCCCTCCACTACGGCACCTCTTTCTTCCTTTCTTCTTTCACTCCATCCTTTATATCTTCCCTTACGGCGCGGTTCAGGTGTCCAACGATATATGAGACAGATACTGCGCCATTTCCTTTCCCCCAAAACCAATTATTATTATTATTATGCAAACAGACTCGCAAAGAAACGCCCAGCCTAGTGGCGCCATCTGCATGTCAGGACGGGAACTAGTACTGTCAACAATACCCGCGCTCCTCTTAAGCCTAGTAGCGGTAGAATCGTCACTCTAAATAAAAAATAACGCAAATTTATCACTTATACGTTTAGTTATAGGTGAGGTGAGACGAAGCGATGGATCGGTGTCCTATTTATGGCCAGTGAACGCGCTGAAAAAAGCTGCTACAACGACGAATTCATTCCCAGTGGAAGGGTCCTGCTGTGGCGGCGGCGAAAGCGAAAAATTTTGGTCCAGCCCGATTGCCCTCCCCGCGCCGCTTTCCGCCTTCGTCGGCGTCAAAAGCGGCCGAATCCGCTTCGCTCGCCGTATTTTTGGTCAAGTGTGAACGCGCCCTCAGAATGCGGGCAAACGCAAGTACTTGATTAAGATCTCAATCACACATCAGTGACACAAGCAGCAGCACCGCGCTAAAGGCTTTCGCCTCACTGCACTTTAGGTCAACAAAGTGCCCCTCTGAATATTTTTTCCTGAAGTACCGTCCACGTGACAGTTTGCCGTTCGGAAGCTGTCGTAATGGATTCTCTCTAGGCGACAATTCTGTTTGTTTAATAATAAACAGCAACCGAAATAAAAAAGTGTGACTGCCAGTTCCAATGAGTTCTGTTCTATTACACGGAATGCAATTGTGGTACCTGAGGCGCCAACAAGTGAAGAATGAAGATCCCTGCACTGCACCGGTAAAAGGCAACCTAAAAAACTAATAGCCTTTAGCAGGCACGTGGCCAGGAACAGGCCCCGTCCAACCCCCAATTTTCTAGAAACGAAAAAAAAAAGACAAAGATCTGGCTGCGTGGTGCCTGGCGTTTACCCTCAGAGCGAGAATCAGTGCGTTTAGTAGCTTCCGCGGCTATTTTCCTAAACTTTCCTGCAGCTTAACCTCCGGTGCTTGCCGGTGTTCCTTTGCACTTTCTCGATACAGAACCCACTCACTGACCCAAAATAAGCACATGAGTGCAACAGCTTCCGCTCCCCTGTTCACATGCTTGCCTTCTATTCCTAACTGGACTGTTTTCAGAAAGTTACCGCTCTGAGGCAAGGGCTGAAGTTTAACGGAGCTACTCCTGAGTGGACATGCGTGGGTGACGCCTCGGCAAGACTTAAAAAATTCAGGGGGCACTTTGTTGACCTAAAGTGCGGTGAGGCGAAAGCCTTTAGCGCAGTGTTGCTGCTCGTGTCACTGATGTGTGGTTAAGATGTTAATTAAGAACACAATTGTTTGTGAATCTTAAATGCTGGAGACACTAGAGGGCATTTAGGAAGCATCCGTCTAATTCGACACCTTTCTGCAAACACTCTCCAGCGTCCTAGACAAGGGATACTGCATACGCGTTGGCTGGAAGTAGAGTAGTCGTCAGCACGCTCACCTGAGGAACGGAAGCAGGGTGGTTCAAATTCCGCCGTTCAGGAAGATTTTATTTATTATCGAGTTGAAGAGCGTCACGGACGGACTCGAGTATGAGCCAGTAAAGGCTTTCGCCTTAAAAATTTTCGAGCTAATTCTCGAGATGCTGGACATACGGATGCAATCGCACGTAGCGACTGAATTTTTTTGTTATCTGTTTATCAGTAAACACTATTCTACCGCAGCTGCCAGCTTTTGCACGCACAGCTCTCAAGGTTTAGAGAGGACGCACTGGGAAAAGTACGCTTGATGCACCGTGCCAACGGCACTTAGTCGACCGCACTACCCGAAGGTTACGCGCTGCACAGAAGCAGGGTTCTTGGTCGCCGGCAGCTTATAGCTGCCAGGCTGAACTTCGAAGATTCCGTCTAGAAGAGTTACTGGTATGCGAGGCGAAGTGTGGAGCCCTCGAGAAGACGTCAACGGTTTGTTTACATATACACAAGAAAGTTGAAAGGTACAAAACGCAACATACCAGCGCGCACTTTATGGAAGGTCCTGGTTTCTTAGCTTCTTAAGTTGGGGTTTTCGACTACATTGACTGCGTGCTGGACGCATCGTCGGGCACCGCTCACATCAGCAGACGCCATCAAGCACCTTCATCAGGTGCAGTGGATGATGCCGGCACTGAACTTCCTCGGCCCACTGGAAAGGTGGACATCTGTAGCGGGAAGAAGGAAGATATATAGCCACTAAGTCCCAGATGACCTTTGCTTCCTGCAGCAGCGTAGTTGAGTCTGGCTGACTGTCCGTACCGTTTGCTTCGGCCTCCGGCAGTGGAAAATCGGTAGCATTGTCAGTCCAGCGCCTTCGTTGCCCGAGCCGTACCACCTGCAACCACTATAGATTGCTCTTCTCCAATGCCGGATCGATTGGTGAGGCGTCGATCCTGGTAGTGGTGTGCAGTTACTGCTACACGAACGCATGTTGATTTAGGTGCGGCTGTCCATTAAAATTGACGATCGTTGAGCGCGGAAAAGATCGCTTTCTTCTCATAGAACGGAATGGTTGCCGCAGACCCTACTTCACGTCAGGGTCTGACGCCTCGCTGCCTCTCCTTTCATGCCGCGCTAATTGTTCTGAACACCCGCGCTGCTTCTGGCTGTCGATGTAAAGATGTATATAAGTCCATAATTATCGTCATTAATAGTACCAGCCTCAAGTACACCGCCGGGCAAAGGCCTCCCCATGCGACCTCCACTTAGCCCTGTAATGCGCTAGCCACGGGCACCCCATCCTAACAAATTCCAGCTCATCCCACGATCCGATATTTCTTTTTCCGCCGTATTCGCCCTGTTGCCCTAACGTAGCGTTATTTGTTTTGCGCAATAACTTTTCAACTAAATCTTCCCTAACCTCCACGTGCAAGTTACAGCGCATAAAATGACTAATTCAGGACAGTAACTACAATTTGCTGAGCTGATTTTTCTGAAGCATAGGTTTCGCACTTTGTGTATTGTTCAACACACTCTACTACTTTTCTCTTTCACTCAAAAACGCTGCGTTTTGACGTAGAAGCCAGCTGTTTCTGTGCTCGTTTCGATGAGTATTAAGGATTTCGCCAACAGACAATACTTTCTCGTCTGAAACCAGGTGTTCAACGGTATGCGTCGCTGAGTTAATGCTTAATGCTTACGCGCCCGCATACTATTCCTCGAAAGAGCTATGTGGCATTTTGCAAGGTTGATCTAGAAGTAGCTATATATAATTATGGCCTCAATTCCCGAAGCTTTCAACTGATAATAATCTGTGGTCGATTGGAACCGTGTCCATCGTACTGTGATTGCCAGAGCATGATGGCCGACCAGTCACGAAGATTCTTAAGTGCAAATTGCTTTGTGCACTCGGCTCATGATTCGGTGGCGCCAACCATAGCATAAATTTGCACGGTCTTCTTCAGGCAGAGTATCATCAATACAGCAGTTTAGAGCGCCATAGATGAAGTGGAGGCAAAACCACGCCAAATTATAGTGTCTCAAATAATTAAATAAATTTTATTTCCTTTTTCAAGTACAAATGCGGGCCTGCCAAAGCCTCAGAAGGCTTGAGTGGCAGCGATCGGCAGCAGGCAGCACACATTGCAGATAATGACATGAAAAACTGCATTCGAAAAACAGCAAAAAGAAAAAGAGAAAAAGTATACAACTACTCACAACATGAAAAAAATACCAGACCTAGCAACGTAATTTAACTAGACTGGCTTTCACATTCTTTCTGGAGTTAGCGGATAACATTTATTTAGGTGAATGGTTAAGAAGAAAAGGAACATAATGCGCGAGTTCGAAGATCTTGCACAAAGACGTATTGAGTGAAAAAGTCGTTTGTCCAGATATATTTGGAAACTAATCTTTCAGGAAATAAGCATGAAAGGTCAGGCATATATAGAAGTTCAAAAACACTACTATATTCATCACGTGACTCACCATGGTGTTACCGATTTAAGAGTGGATTTAATTATGCTGTTAACCTTCTTTCTCCAAAAGACAGAGCGGCATTAAAAGCAACATATGCCGCTGCGTAATATGCTGTAGACTAAGGCGTACACTCAAACCGTCATAACCGAGTGCAGCAAACACGCGACCTTCCGGAGCTGAGAACCGACGAAAGACAAATGGGTATTCCAAGACATGCCGGAGTCGAAGAAGCGTCCTTAGAATTTGACCGTTGACACAGGCATGATTGGAGAACATTTGCAATTATCAAAATTTTGGTCTGTGCAGAAGAATATAAACATCATCAGGAATATTTTAAAAATAATTGTCACAAAATGCTAACGGTATCTTTTTATTGTTAACAGTACGAAACCAATTTTAGTTACTGAAATTATTATTATACGAACTACAATGAAAAACCATTAGGAATTCTCACTCTACTAACGTTTCCCTTTCGCCACTTAATAGAAAGTCCCCCTACTTTGACAATGATTTGGATAAACGCATCCGGACCTGGTGGTGTTCAAATGATAGGCCGTGGCCTATAAATAGGCAATGACAATGTATTAAAATTTCACCACTGCAGAGAGCTTACGTTGTAACCGCGTCTTCAAGCCCATCACCTACGTACATCACAACGCACGCTGTCAGCAAAAAAGGCTGGCCAGGGTGTCCATCGTCAGGACGGTTCTGCGTGGGAAGCCCCAGCCGCTGTGCTTATAAGAAACACTCCAGGGGCGGCACAGCTTCCGCTATCGCTTGGTTTTTCTCTGGAACCTCCCTGTGTGGGCTAACGGACCGTCCGCCAGCTGTGCGCTCTGAGCTCCTTTCTTAGTTTAGCATCGCTCGCCTGCTTTCGATCGCTAGCTGGCAAAACTTTCCTTGGCCGACTACGGAAATTGCGGAAAATTTAGGCCGTAAAACACGCGTTTAGAAGGGTATGCCTCACCTCGACACACGTCTTAACAAAAACCATCCTCGAGTAGTTCACCGCCCAGTGATGTGGGTGCCCAAATGCATCCCTCACAAAACTACGCAGCCACTGCCCCGAAGACAACGCGCTGCTCTCACCTAAACGTAAAAAGAGTGCGGGAATGGCAAATCGGAGGCGTTTATTTCTCCCGGTCAACTCTCCAATATCTTCAGCCTTAGGGTGATATATATTGGAATCCCACGCTCGCCTCCAGCAAGGTCCGCAAGTGTGACAACGCGGCCCCCAACAGAAAGCGGTCTACTGCGCACGTCATGAAACAAGATTAGAGCCATGATTTGTACTACGCCAGGCGTTCTGGTAGAGGCGTATATAGCCGAATTTGGCAAATAATATGCTAGGCGCCGCGGAAGCTATGAAGAATGCGGTTTACATTCACCAAAAAAACTATAATGTGCAGCGCTCATATCTCCCAGGTATAAAAACACCCTTCTCATAATGTATATGGTTAAAGCTCGTGCGCGCTGTGCGGCTCTGGCGGGCAATTATGTTTGTCCCTGCACTGAAGAGCGTACTCATTTTTCAATTTCATGGGTAGCTACTATGCCGTCCTGATAGGAAAACAAGTGGGAGATGACGCAACCACCGGGAACGGGTTGTAGGTCTGAGTGAAAAGATCCTATGTAATTTAGCGCGGCAGCCCATGCACTGCTGCTTGTTGATCTCAAATCAAATGAGAAATTAAATGTGAAAATATTTAAAGACGGGTTATACTGTAAATTCAAAAATGTTTAGGTACCGTTTAGGCACTGAGAGCGGATAGAGAGGGCTTGGTTCTACCTTCGGTGCAAGTTTTATTCAGTGCTCAATTTCTAAGATGAAAAAGATGTTTTTTAAGCCCTTTTTCTCAACCGTATATTTCTACCAGACGCTGCCTCTTGTATAATTTTTTTTCCTCAATTCTGCGTTTCTCCTCCATGTATCTAATATTACTGCGTGCAATACAAAACAAGCCGGTGGTGTATAAGTTTACAGCTTAAAATTAACAACTGCGCAAGACTTGCCATGTGGTTCACAGCGGTTGCACAGCAGTCCTTGGCCCACCTCTAATCGTTTTGTTTACTCTGACCACCTGCCTTTCTGATACTGTCAGGGTGCACAGGAAGATGGCACGAATTATTTTGCGCTTTCTGAGACCAAAATCAATTGCCGCCATTTATTAAAGATTAAAGAGTTTGACGGGTTGCTCCATCACTGAAGCTGCCTCTGCTTTACTGATCCCAATTCCTACCAATGTCGGCTCATATCGCTTTAGGTACTGTGCAACAAGAATCTTGAATGCATATCGGAAGACACAGCCTCGTTTGGTTCTTTTTCTGCCAGAACGAGGGGCCTTAGCAAGCGAGTGATTCATGCGTAACAAGAGGCGACACCCAAGCGCAACACTAACACGACGTGCTCGTTCAGCGGCGATGGCCTTCAACTGCTCAGCACATCTTCGCAGGTTCCGATCCCGGACCATTCGGTCGCATTTTGAATCAGTAGAAGCGTTTAACTGTTCGTACCTGCCCGCGTACGTTGAATAACCCGACACAGGAGAAAATCATCCAGATCTCTACCCTGACAAGAGCCTGATCTCAAAATGTTTGTGTATTTGTCTAGTTTTTTTCTATAAAAGAAATCAGCACCTCCAGTGTATATGTAAATTTTTATTATCGGCAGTATTGCTTTCCAGGCAGAATAGAGTGCGGTGTAGCAGTTAAGCATGGTCCGGTCTGCCGTCAAATACTCTAATTCCTTTTTTGGCGTTCTGTAATTTTCAGCATTGCATTTGGCTTTTTTTTGTCGTTATTTCCGGAGAGCACCAACTCAAGGTAAGACAGAAATGAGGACTCTCAAGCGCGCCGATCCCTAACCGAGCAGTAAAGCCCGTCGTTTTATGCGCAGCCTCTTCAACGACGATCGAACTTTCAGCTCGGAAATCAGCAGCCCGCAGTACGCCCAGTAGCAGCTTAGGGCGATGTTAGATCGATCGCTGTTTTACCTGCTCCTGCTGTTGCAATAGCCTCCTGCACGATTCACTGTCCACAGTCCTGCCAGGTGGCCGCCAACATCAATAACGCGGAACCGCGCTCCTGCCTCAAAGGCGCGGAACAGAACTTCGGCCGCACAATTTCAACGGGCGAGATGTGGGAAAAAGACAGCGAGGTGCAGACTCGCACTGCATGCGCGATTCGATGAAGAAGGGCCGTGTTCCGTGGAAGGACGGAACTGCGGATGCGAATCGATAGGCGAGGCCGCGCGCGCTCTTCGAGCAAGTTTTGCTTCGTGCCAAGCGATGGACCGCGCGAGGCGCATTTTACTGCCACGTGGTAATATCTGCCAGCGTTTGCATGCCGCCGATAAAGACGCTCCGGACGGTCGCCTTCTCGCGAGGAGTAGCGGTACGACGTATGTCTTGTCTTGTCTTGTCTTGTCTTGTCTTGTCTTGTCTTGTCTTGTCTTGTCTTGTCTGTCTGTCTGTCTGTCTGTCTGTCTGTCTGTCTGTCTGTCTGTCTGTCTGTCTGTCTGTCTGTCTGTCTGTCTGTCTGTCTGTCTGTCTGTCTGTCTGTCTGTCTGTCTGTCTGTCTGTCTGTCTGTCTGTCTGTCTGTCTGTCTGTCTGTCTGTCTGTCTGTCTGTCTGTCTGTCTGTCTGTCTGTCTGTCTGTCTGTCTGTCTGTCTGTCTGTCTGTCTGTCTGTCTGTCTGTCTGTCTGTCTGTCTGTCTGTCTGTCTGTCTGTCTGTCTGTCTGTCTGTCTGTCTGTCTGTCTGTCTGTCTGTCTGTCTGTCTGTCTGTCTGTCTGTCTGTCTGTCTGTCTGTCTGTCTGTCTGTCTGTCTGTCTGTCTGTCTGTCTGTCTGTCTGTCTGTCTGTCTGTCTGTCTGTCTGTCTGTCTGTCTGTCTGTCTGTCTGTCTGTCTGTCTGTCTGTCTGTCTGTCTGTCTGTCTGTCTGTCTGTCTGTCTGTCTGTCTGTCTGTCTGTCTGTCTGTCTGTCTGTCTGTCTGTCTGTCTGTCTGTCTGTTTCCACTCGAAGCTTTTTATAGTGCTGAAAATTAGGAACGTTTAGTACAGAATTACTTTAATGTACAGAGCACCACGAAAAATGCATGTATAAATGAACAGCAGCAGCTCTAGACGGAGACAGGCATGGAATAGAGCTCATTGTTGCGTGCAGTGCTCGTCCTTCCTGGGCCTCTCTCCTGTCCTTGTTTTGCCACCTTACGTGCGCCTAAGATGAAAAGGATACTCATCCACGTGGTACGCAAAACCCTTTGCCAGGCGCTGCCACCTTACACGTGTTGCAGTTATTGCCGTGGTCATTGCAAAAGAAAATTAATAAAGGAGCATTATGGGTGCCTTTGTCCCCCAGTAGAGTGAAAAAGTGGGAGAGGATACTGCTACAGCTCCAACCCAAATCTCTGGCATTCGCAGAACAAGCTGCCGGACTGTCACTGAAGATACAGGGCCAACTGGTGTGTGAATAAATAGACATTGAGAAATGGGATGAAGAGGAGGCCATTGCAGTCCATTGCACAATAGACAGCGTGACTACTTTTATTTTGAGCGATGATAGCAGCCACGGCTAGCGAGGGCAAAGGAACGGAGCAGAGAAGAGAAATCACCACACATGGGCTCTGGTGCGTGGTTCTTTTCCACTCACAAACCTGGCTGCAACCTCCGCCTCTGGAATATGTGCTGGCACGGCTCGAACGCCCCGTCTCGTCTGAGTAGTGTTCGTTTTTCTGTTTTCTCCGCGGCCATTCAATATTACCTTCTGTTCATCTCATGAATTCTTGCTTGTTTTGGCCATTTGATTTTACGTTATCACTCTTTGTCACATCTCCTGTTCACCTCTTAAATTTCCTGCGCAGAATGTAGAGACGCAAGTGCACCCTTTCTGTAATGTAAAATCGCCAATAAACTTACAGGTGAAACACCCATTCCGTACTCTCACTTCGACCCTGTTTTTCCTTTGCGCACTTAAATTCTCCTCAAGTATGAACCACCAAGCCCAACAAGAAGTACTGCTGGAGTGAAGAATGGTCCACTAAAGTTTTTTTTTTTTTCGCAGCGCAAAAACCCTTAAGAGCTTCTGCTTTGCCCATTATCTCGCAGGTCGGGACGTTCATTCTCACATATGTATGCCCTTAAAATTTCTCATTTACTTATGCCCTCTGGTTACCACTCAGTTGTTGTAAACCAGATCAAATGACACCTGTGTGGATAGGAGGAGTCGGGGCAGGAGGTGTCGGAGGGGCGGCGATAGTGAAAGAGACGGGCACTAGCAAGGATGATATTGAACTGGGTTTTCTGCAGAATATGGTACTGGGAAGTGTCCAGCTCAGGATGAGGGGGAGGAAGGAAACGCAGGGTAGTTAACTTTTTGTAGCAGGACGTGATGTCCCACCGGTATACCGTATGCATCTTCCCAGGTGGGTGCACATGGCCAGGGAATTTCAGGCGCCCGGTGAATAGTGTCTGTGGCAAGCTGATGCGCCACCTGATTACCTGCAATTTCTGCACGGCCAGGCACCCAGACGACCTAAACAGACAAGGGCGAGAGAGCGTACAGCGCTGCAGAGATGTAGAAGTTTGCAGCAAAGCAGCAAAGTTCTGAACTTGAAAGTGCATATCCATCAAATGGGACAATAAAAAATATTTGCGATGCAGCGCCATTTTTATGCCATTTTCACAGCCTGGTTACAATGGCCAAATAAGTTAAGGCGACAGGGAAGTGCGCGAGAGAAAATTGCATATTGCACACAAAACAGCAACTAACGGCCGACAAATGCAAGAGAGGTAAGCTGCCGCTCATTTCTTGAGCTATTTTTTAGTTTATGTAGACAAGTGTGGTAGCTGGCTCTCCACCTTGTAACTGGTGGCATCATATTAATGGAGCATTCAGTGTCCTACACATTTGCATCTACAACGTCACTGAAGTATAAATGCAGCACTACTCGGCGATAACTGCCTTTAAAACAAAAGCCTACTAGGGTGTTCAAATGGACACTGCTGGAAAAAAGCGCAAATGCCACTAGGCGATTTTCAGTAAGCTCAAACGTGATATTCCGGTCGTAACGGATCGCAATGTGAGATTCAGCACTTCCTTTGAAGGTCGAAAGTGACAAGCTAAATTTTCACACTGACAATTTTTTTCTTTGCTGCATATGCAGATGCATGGCTGGCAAGAACACTCGAGATTCGTGAGTACCTCCATCAAAGGTTCAAAACAGCGTTTGAGCAAAGAAGTGATTTTTTAACCTTCTTACCTTATCAAGTACCCCCCTCCAAGACATCTTCTCTCGCATGCGAAGCTTCGCACGCAAAAGCTCATCAATAAATCATGCAGAAACCAACCAGTCAAGATGTGTATTTACGACTGTCATAATGGCGTCACACTCAGCTTTAGAAAGTAGCATTCAAATGAATAATGCTCCAGTTGTTTGTGGTATGAGATTAAACACACAAGTCTTTAAAAATCAGAAAACAAGAGAAATGTGATCTGAAGAGATACGCAATGTTGAAAAAGACATGGGTGAACTCTACGCATGATTGTTTTTTCCTAAGTGGACGCAGGCCATTTAATTTACAGGTTACTGCAGACTAAGAAGTTGCTTCTTGACTACTTTGAATGGTCGCTACAGCATTCGTTTGATTTTTTTTCCACTATTTACAGTGGGTCATCAAAAACAGAAGCGTAAGAGACTGTACAAACACTTGCTGGCACGTACCAGAAATAGAGCATCGCTACAACCGTTCTGTAGTTTCGTTCCAAGATGCGACACCAGCCTGAAATATAGCAACCCATGCACCCTTGAAGGGAATCTAAATGATGTCTGAACAACATCTCACTCACAATACACAGCCGGTCAGGCTGAAGTTCAGAAAACTGATTCTTGCTTTCTTGTTGTTGTTTTTTGCCGGGGCACCAAGCGAAGTGTTCATCTTTATGACTTAGCACAATCCTCGACAGGCATTAGGCAGCCCTCGTCGGGCACTTGTTTTTCATCCATGCAGCCACAACTTTGCCGCTAGCTCTGTCATTGTCCGTCTTGGCGCATCTTTCCGATGCAGCAGCAAGAGATGCTCTTAGAATTTTTAAACATGTTTAAATAACCCGAATATGTTTCTTTCAGATCACAGTCTCAGGTCACTCCGCCTATCAGGTGCACGCACGTCACGACGGTTGCTCATTCGTATTTCACCAAAAAACACTTCCATGCGCTGCTCCGTCGACACAATTCCGAATAACGGACTTCATGCAGACCAATATGAAGCGCAAACTTGAAGAAGAAAACCTTCGAGTCGTGGTTGATCGTAGTCCGAAAAACTACTTATCTTGTTGTTGCCATCCTCTTCAGCTTGAGCTTGCCTCGAAAGCAGCATTGCCCGTTGTAAAGAAGCGGCTTCCAAGCGCGCTCTTCTCTGATCTGGTGCGTCCTGAATAGACGCTTGCGGGTGAGATCAATTTCCGGGGCACTTGCGCAAAAAAGCTTGGAACCGCGGTTGTTCTCAGACGAACGGCTTGCAGGGGCATAACGGCAACTTTTGCAGTCTTTCACTCTGTTCTTTAAATTTCTCAAGGTGCCTCTTCCGCTGATCTGTAGCATGTTCATTTCCTTCGACTGCGTTCATATGGAGGCAACATGAAGTAATCTGTCGGCGGGAGATGCTTTTGCCGGAACTGAAATGAAAATGCAGCGCGAGCAATGCCCGGCCGAGAGACCGAATTAAAGTGTCAGGACAGCGCGGAGATTCAAAGCAGATTACCTTTATTCTCAGATAAAAGAAATCAATGTGAGCGCAGAAGCATAGAGAGAGAGAGAGAAAGAGAGAGAGAGAGCGGCTAGTCCTTTGTATAATGCCGCAGCGTGGAGGTGCGAGCGGTTTCGTGGGACCGACGAGCGGTGCGGATGCAAGGCGTCTGCTACTTGGGACTACGTGGGGATGAGGGGGGGGGGGGGATACTCTTCTCGTAACCTTTTGCGGGGGCAAAAGGGCACTGAGCGTCTCCAGTGACTAACACACCGCGGCCATCGCGGCGCCAGCGCTGCGCGTCTCTTCTTCTTCGCGTCCTCTGTAAAATAAATAAAAGGCCTTGTGAGCACGAAAATTGACCAAGAGCTAGAAAACATTAACACAGCAATCTAATTACCTCATGTGCTCTCAAATGCGGTAGCATTAGTAGATGTTGATGCTTTCTTTCCCTACAAGTAACGTCACTTCCGGTCTGGTGACGTCACTTTCCTTCAGCCAATTGGCGAATTTCATGACCGACGACACACTTTTTCCCGATGAGGGTTTTAGTGCCATCGCAATAGTAACAAACGCGATAAGTGTGACGACCCCGTTTGTCCCGACCAAAGAAATAAAATGGGAAAAACGCCAGCCCATTCGTGACGAAGTGAGCTTTCCAAGGTCACGCCAGTACGACAGTCAGCGGAGCACTATTCTGACGACAACGTTTCGTCGGTGAGCTCCGAATAGCGATACAAATGAATAAAAAAAACTTTAGTCTATCCTCGGTAGATCGTTTGAATGCGTTAGCAGCCAAACATTCGTTATAGCCATGGTTGACACACTAAAGTTTGTTATATTCGAGGTCGCATACCTAGATTCGTTATAGCTGAGGTAGCACATGAAAGTGTGTTATAACCGAGGTTAGCTCAGGAATATTCGTGACATCCAAGGTTAACATACTAAAGTTCGTTATATCCAAGGTGGTATACTAAGGTTCGTTATATCAGATGTAGTAAGTCAAGTTCGCATAGGTCGTATAATAAGTTCGTTCATAGACTGATGGGCAGGTTGTCATCTGCCACTGGCTACTGACAGACGACAGTCGCCATTTCTCTTTTCACTGACCACTCGAATGCTAACGCAATATTAAATGCTTTCCTATGCGTACTTCGCTTGAAAGGAATTTCAGGAAACGGCTCTGGTCAGCGCTGCCCGTGTCATCCGATCAGAAGAAAACCTGTGCAGTCGGACATTTCGTCCACTGTAATTTCGTTGCTAGCACGCTTAGCAACGACGAGGCATCGCTGCTCTTGAGTGAGTGAAGGACCGCACACAAGCGACGAGTGCCAGCGTCGTGGTCCTGACTCATGATACGCCGTGCGAGCACGCTCGCGCCGGTAGCGACGGCGCCAGCGGGCTGAATTCTGCAAACCCGACAGTGCCACTTCACTGCAGTAACTGATGCGCTTGGGAGAAGACGTCGCGCGGGGGCCTTACTACTTTTGTAGCTGGCTGTGGCACATCCCACCCTGCCTCCGGAAGGAGAAAAAGAAACTAAATAAAAACTAAGACGCAGAAACGACGTGGACTCTACTTAGTATTGACGTAGACGGTACATCATCATTGTTGTCACATGGCCAGAACCAAGCGACGTCTGAGAAACTATTCGGCAGGTGGCGCCGAGCTCCCGCTGCCGTCTCATGCCGGACGCACATGCTACGCCGTTTGTGGCCCTTGCTTCACTCCATAATTTCAGATATGCACGGCGAGTGCCTTGACGGCGGCACCAATGCGAGCATTCGAAGGCTGAAGGCTTCCAGTTCCTATCGGTTGTAAATAACAAAGCTGCCCAATCGTTTGTGCTCGCGCCTCATCAAACTCATCGGTACTTTGGCGCAATTTGCTCAAAGATGTTTCTGTAGGAGCATACTCAGTGGCTTCTTCTTGAAATTTTCATTGGCGAAGCTCCACTTTGCCCCGAAGGGGTCCCCCGGGGACTTCGCATAATGGGTACCTTGCGCGCCCAGTGACCTTGTCGAGCAAGCAATGACCTCCACTGGGGAGGAGAACGACCATAGTTTTGTTTCGTCCTTAATGACGTGGAGGCATGGCACACCACGATAACATGCTAAACCTTACTGAAAAAAGTTTTGTGATGCAATAACCTGATATAGTTTGTCATAAAAATATGACGTTTTTGCAAAATAATACATTTTCCATAAAGACGTCATACAATATCATACAAATAGTATGACATTTGTATGACCAAGTCTGTATTGCATCATAAAACTTTTTTCAGCATGGAAGCCTTTTTTGTATGCGAGGCATCATTACAGCGGCGCAGATGAAAGGCAGGATCATCAGTGTGTTAACTCGGGCTAGTTGAAATGATCCATTAACGTAAATGTAAGCGATGGCAGATGATCATAACCATTTAGAGGTTCGAAAGTAACACACCAGAAAGGTTTTTCGATTTAAGTGAAACACCGAGAAGACCCCCTTGTCTGAGTTTACTATAATACAAGTATAGACGACTATTGATATTGAATGGTCTTAACTAGAATACGCACATTAACGATGGAAATTCTAGCCATTTCTTTTCTGAGGCATGCTTTGAAAGATTATACTTCTTATCCCAGTTTGGAACAAAAATCAGTTTCCATACTAATTTTAGTGCACGCCATCAAATGATATACACCACCACTTTCTCATTGAGATTTAGCGCACATACCCCCCTCCCTCGCTTATCTTCGTTTCGGCGACTGTTGGCTTCCTTAATGCGTATGCCATAATGAGCCCATCATTTCCCTACCCTTGTCTACTCAACAGCTTAACAAGGACCTCAGTTCTAACAATCCTCATGCCATAGGTGATCATCATCATCATCACCATCACCCTGACTACGCCCACTGCAGGGCAAAGGCCTTTCCCATGTCTCTCCAATTAACCCTGTCCTTTGCCAGCTGCGGCCACCGTATCCCCTCAAACTTCTCAATCTCATCCGCCCACCTAACTTTCTGCCTCCCCCTGCTACGCTTTCCTTCTCTTGGAATCCACTCCGTTACCCTTAAAGACCAGCGGTTATCGTGCCTTCGCATTACGTGCCCTGCCCAAGCCCATTTCTTCCTCTTGATTTCGACTAGGGTGTCATTAACCCGCGTTTATTCCCCCGCCCACTCCGCCCGCCTCCAGCATCTTCATTATGATGGTGGTGAATTTTTATGCCGCAAGGACAACTGCGGCCAAAGAGCGCAATGGCACAGTTTTTTTTTTTCTTATACTCGAGGTGGGGCCAAAGACCAATTTCCTAAGCATTTTGAGCCTAAAGCCGAGCGCCAGGCAGGGAAAAGCTTTTACCTATTGTATCACTGGTGGGTACCCGGTGGCACTGGGGATTTAACCTCGCACGTCCCGCATGCGGGGGATCTCTTAATGTTGCACCTATCATTTTTCTTTGCATAGCTCACTGCGTTGTCCTTAACTTAAGCTGAACTCTTTTCCTTAGTCTCCAGGTTTCTGCCCCGTAGGTGAGTACCGGTAAAATGCAGCTGTTTTTTGTACACTTTTCTCTTGAGGGATATTGGTAGATTGCCATCCATGATCTGGGATAACCTGCAATATGCGCTCCACCCCATTTTTATCCTTCTAGTAATTTCCCTCTCATGATCCGAATCAGCGGTCACTACCTGCCCTAAGTAGATGTGCTCCCCTTGCCACTTCCAACATCTCGCTACCAATTGTGAAATGCTGTTCTCTTGCTAGACTGTTGAACACTACTTTGGTTTTCTGCATGTTAATTTTTAGACCCAACGTTCTGATTTTTCTATATAACTCATTGATCCTTCTTTGCAGTTCATCTCCTGAGTGACTCAGGAAGGCAATGTCATCAGCGAAACGCAGATTATTTAGGTATTCTCTATTAACTGTTACCCCCAACAGTTTCCAGTTCAGGCCTCAGAATACTTCCTGTAAACAGGCCACAGGTAACACTAGAAGATTTTCCCACAGCTGCCTCCCTCACCGTTCGATCACGCTACAAGTGGCATTACTGGTAAAAGGACGATCTGTATCTGCCGCTATGGATGAGGGCGGCCCTGGCAAACACTCTGCAGCGAACAATGCACGTGAACAAGAGCAACTAACAGCGACCTCCGAGGCTGTACCTTCATAGATGGAGGAAAAGGAACAGAAGTGCCATAATTTTCCCCGATTCTAGCGCACCTGTTCATAGCGCGTTTTTTTGTGTGTGTGCGTGTGTCCGTTGCGACGCGAGTGCAATTTCGAAGTTAGATATTCATGAAACAAAAAATGTGTGCGTTAAAATTGGGAATACGAGTATCTGGAATTATTCCTCGGTACCTTGCACACCAGTTGGCGACATCTGGCCTTTTTCCCGCGTATGAAAGTCAAGGCTGCGTTCCTGCAAACGAGTCATCTCATCGAGCTGCTATGTGAGGCAAACTACACCGTTCTAAAACCCTAAGCAGTAGCTGAATCGGCGTTATACTGAGAGTCAGGAGAGTTTGTTAATCATGTTCCTGAGTTCAGGGGTCTGGATTAATTTTGACCACCTGGGATTCTTTAACGTGCTCGACATCGCACAGCACTTGGGCGTTTTTGTATTTCGCTTTCATCGAAAGGCGACCGCCTTGGCCGGCATTCCATCCCGACACCTCGGGATCAGCAGCCGAACGCCAAAGCCACTGAGCCATTGCGGCGGGAGATGTTAGATTTTGATGACAGTGTTATCAGTGATAATGCCATACATTAAGAAGCGCATAGGACCATTGCCGAAATGGATCAATACCAACTAGCTCAAATTTTTACCCTGCTGAACGAAGAGGAGGCAGTTAGGCGAGTTGGTTAATTGTAATAGCGAGCTCAACTCTATGTTTTGTGCTGATAATTTTTTGCTAGTTTAGTCGAGTTTTTTTTTGCATGAGGACACCATTTGTTGCGCAAACACAAGGAAGTAAGGATGACATAACGTTATCAAGTCCTAACTTCTACCGAAGTTTATTCCGACTGCGCAGGGCGTATAATACAGGAGCCCAATAAAAACGAAAGCACGATGCGAAAATGGTACTCAAAAGCAAGGAAGGGGGCAGACTTAACACATTATTTAACTTGGTGTGCGCAAGGTGTCCAAGCTATGGACCAAGCTTCTGAAAAAGACGGAGTGTCCTAGCCCCGGTAGAACCGAGAGTTGTTCAGAGTCGCGCCGCTTAGTTAGCAGCATTTTTTGTCCTTCAACAGTAATTAATTACTGAAGACTAATTGCCTACCTTGTTAATTATTGGTATGAGGAACAAAGTGTTATGACAGAAGTTGTAGATCGTCTTGAAAAACTCCTAACAACGTCGTTTCTATCAAGGTACGATCTAAGCAGCTTGATTTATTGGCCTTGTTCTCTGAGACGCGTCACTTGACTGAAAAGGCACCGTTGTCGCGTGGAAGTTTTTTTTTTTATTGTACGAGTTATGGTTTGAGGCCGTTAAAAACGTAAACGGTAGCTTGGTGCAAGCATTTCACTCAGCTGTTCTTCAAGACGACCTACGGCTTCTTCATAGACCCTTTGTTCCTGAAGCCACTAATTAAAAAGTTAGTTAATTAGTTGTACTCCCTAATAAAGTTTGGAGAGCAAAAAAATACTGCAGGTTAGGCCAGGCGACTCTGAACAGATCACAGTAGGTTTCACTGGGATAGAATGCTCCGTGCTTTTTAAAAACGTGGTGTGTTACATTCAGCTCGAACACCTGTATATTCACTGCACAATAAAAATAAAGCTGGTATTATTAAATTAGCGCTTGTGTGATGTTACTCCTGTGTTGCGCCTACGCTACAAAAAGTGCTTTGGTGCCTTGTCCAGATTCTTTAGTCTTTGCATGCCGGTGTTTAGCGCCGTTACCAAGGTGATTAAGCAGCGGTAAGTTGTGATTTTATGCTGCTATATAATATGCTACTGCTTAGTAGATTGATGTACTGCTTGTGGTGCGGCAAACAGACAATTTTTTGTAAGCGGAGTGCTGATTCACTGCTCTTCGCTAGGTCGCCGTCACTTGGCTTAATGAAATGGTTCGTATCGTTATATTTTTCAGGGAATCGCATGCATTTTTGTTTTTTTATTATTGTTTTAATAACGTTCTTAACATAATATAATTAATTGAATGACATAGTACAGTATTTCAGAATATATATCGTCATAAATCTACTCTGGATATGATGGACGCCGTAGTGGACGGCTCCGAATTAATTTCGACCGCCAGGAGTTCCTTAACGTGCACTGACATCGCCTCCATCAAAACGCGGCCGCTGCGGCCATGTTTCGATGGAGGTGATGTCAGTGCAAGTTAAATCGGCGTCTTCAAGCTCAGAAGTTGAGCACTGAGCCACCGCGGAGGGGACCTATTGCTAGAACGTCTCCAGAATACGTTCGCGATGGAAATCAGAGCGTTGAGAGCATTAAGGCACAGTTCTTGTCTTTCGTATTACCGTGCGAACGTATCGCTAATTGTGTGCGCTCTGTAGCACGTAAATTTAAATCTTTTATCGCTAATCGTGTGTCGAGATACCGAGATGCAAAATATGTAATAATTGGGGGAGTAGATCTTGTTGGTGCAGCTTTGGTGTCACAGTTTTATGTAAATCGTTTCGTACTCCATCGACTTAATTTTTCCTTTTGAAGGAGCGAACGACACCAATGGTCCTATTACAAACTCAACACAATCAGTGGATCATTCGACTCATCATATAATTCACACATGAAGACATACGCTGTGTAGTTAAAACGTAAAAACCACAGGCCTCATGCGGTCACGTGTTGTTTTTCATCTAACTCAATTAGATGGTACCTCTTTAGTGGCGTTTCTTTCTTTTTTGCCACGAGCACTTCTTCAATCTTTTTTCTCCTCCAAACGCTTTATGTTTTCTTTTTCATTTTCTTTTCCCGTATTTGCATCCGTAAGTGAATTAAGCTTCCCGTACAGCCTGCGAACTTCGCAACTGTGTACAGTTTCTGTTCAGTGCAATTACGTTCGGGGTAAGCTCACAATGAATACAGCACAAACTTCACTAAGGCCACAGAAGGGGAAGACAAGACACAGCGCCTGTGTCGCGTCCTTCGTGAAGTTTGGGCTGTATTCATTGTGATGAACAACCAACTGGCTCATGATGTGTCCTTCGGGGGATGCTGCCTTAAATTATTACTTTACCAGGCTTGTCCCCCCTGGCACTGGCAAAAGTCGCAACTAAAACTACGTCCGTTTCTCCAAGATATCGTCGGTAGCTCCCTAGCTTAATATATGAGTTCTATCCACGTATCTATGAGTTGTTTAGATAAAAAAAGAACCATAGTTTTAAAAAATGAGAGATTCAATTTGGCTCATGGTTAAGATGATGGGCCGATATAGCGTTATTTCGGCTGAAACTTGCAGCTCACTTGCTTTTCAAAAGCTGAATATCTATCTAAAACAGTGCACGATGAATAAAAAGCCGAACTGAAGATTGGTTGCTTGAGAAACTCGCTACTCGTTCGGTACTTCGACCTTTCAAACTGGGCAGCCTCAAAAGGCAATATTTATATACGGAGCAAGCTTCTTCCAGAGGCGGTGACACTAAATTCGTTTGCGTTTTCTATTATTTTCTGTGCGGTGCTGTGAGGCTTGAAAGCGTCCGCCTCTCTTTCATAAAGTCCGTGGATTCCTTCATTCGCCTACGAATTAAGCGTACGTCATCATACATGTCGCTGAAAAACAGAGGAAGCTGACTGTATTCATTAGTTCAATTGCAATTCCGCCACTTATTGATGGCTTGAAGTAGTTATGTTCTATATTCAGCTCTTACATCTCCTAGTTACATAAAGTAAGTTTCAAAGAATCACTTGTATTGAGCCTTGTAGCGCGTCACTTAAACTTATCACTCGGTTGAAACTGCGCTTCTGCTGGGGAAAGTGGCATATTGGCCGATACAGCCAGGAAAATCACCAGCTATTCTTTTTTTATACCTTTGGCTTGCACACCCTCATTCTTCACAGTATGTATGCTTCGTTTCCTGCTCATGTGCTTTTTTTTTAATTGGTTTTGGGGGAAAGGAAATGGCGCAGTATCTGTCTCATATATCGTTGGACACCTGAACCGCGCCGTAAGGGAAGGGATAAAGGAGGGAGTCAAAGAATAAAGGAAGTAGAGGTGCCGTAGTGGAGGGCTCCGGAATAATTTCGACCACCTGGGGATCTTTAACGTGCACTGACATCGCACAGCACACGGGATAGCAGGTCAGGGTTTCATTAATCGGGTCTATTTCTAAGCTTCTACACTGTCTTTCTCTTGCTCGGTTATCGTCATGCTGAGCCTTATATGGGTGGTAATGTTACTTAGTAATGGCAGTTAGGCATTCTTCGGAACGTTCCGATGGTGCTTTCATTTTCGCCATGGTTCCGAAGAAGTTTTCTTGACTTTCGTATTGTTGTTACGCTTTGCTGTAGTATGCAGAAAGCATTCTTTCTATGCACCTGATCGTGAGTTTCAGATCACGTGTGAGCAAGTTCAGGAGTAGGCGCACTATTCTTGGCTATACAGCACCCGACAGAGTCGATCAGAAGAGAGGAAGAAAACTTTTATTTAGAAAAGAGTAATTCGCAGGAGCCGGGCGGTCGGGGCCCCTAGTCCAGACCAATGGAGGGAGTTATGGTACAAAAAAGGATACGAAAATGTTGAGAGACGGAAAGACAGCAGAGTGGGTGAGGATACAAACACAAGTTAATGATAATATAGTCGAAATCAAGGCGACGAAATGGAAAGCGAGGAGTAGTCAGGTGGGTGGACGAGATGAGGAAGTTTGCGGGGATAAGGTCGCCAAAGCTGGCACAGCACAGGGTTAATTGGAGGATTATGGGAGAGGCCGTGGTCTTGCAGTGTAAGTAGTTATGCTGATAGTGATGTTGATGACGATTATAACCCTGCTGATCAGGAACCCCACACCTAATTCTCGTCTGTCCACTCAACCGCGACAGCATAAACAGGGTCATTTTTTTTCGTTGCATATTTTATTTTCAAAACTGTGAGAGATACGTGTGTGCGGCCTATTGAGATGGATTGTACAGCAAGGAGGGACATTATGCACTCATATGCATTAATAATTAGACGAATAATTAACACAAATTAACTAATAAACTTCCTAATTTTTTATTTTAGGGGGCCAAGTTATATTGTCATATTTATGGCCATCAACATCGAAGGTGAGGCCTGCTTTTGAATTTTCATAATCGGCAACGTGGTTCGAAATATCGAACGCCAAAATACGCATTTGAAAGCTTGTTGAGTTTGCTTTCCCGCATTACCTATATAAAATGTTGTCGCTGCGTGTGGTATCGTCGCTGAAATCAAGTTACCTTCTTTTGCATCTTCAAACAAATAAACTGTGGCTCTAATTAATGCATAAGAAGTGCAAAAGACGCCATTTTATAACTATGCAGTGTGGAAAAGCCAACTCACCTGTTTTTCAAATGCATATTTTTGATCTTCGATTTCTCGAAACATACTGCCGATTAAGAAAATACATAACAAGTAAACATAACGATAAAAATTTTCCGCGGGAGGCTAAAGGTGTTAGACTAAGCGTGTTTTTCATGGAGGTGATACTTGCAGTATGATTAAAATTAAGGAGGATCAAACGGGCGGCGTTATTTTCTACGAGCTCAAGCGCATTAATTGAATTTGTGTAGCTGCAGTCCAAAATTTCAGACGCGGATTCTAGTTTGCTATGGACAAGAGTTTTATACAACATGAGTTTTAGGGCGGCAGGGGAATTGGCGAAATTGCGGCGTAGTTTGCCTAGCGTGCTGCTAGCATTGTTAACTATGGTGCTGATATTGAGCGACCCATTTAGAGAGGAAGATATATGAACCCCGACGTAGCGATACGACGTGACGGCCTCGAGCAAGGTATTATTTAGATAATGTGCGCCGGTAGTAGATGATGTGCGGCAGACACGTAAAACTCTGCATTTAGAAGAATTAAGTTGCATTAGACATAAGTTGCACCATGCTCATATAGCAGAGAGATCGTTTTCTAATGCAAACACCATTAGTTTCACTAATTTCACGAAAAATCACGCAGTTATCAGCGATTAAGTGTATGTTAGAGAACACACAGCAAGGTAGATCGTTTATATAAATAAAAAATAAAATAGGACACAAAACAGATCTCGGTGGCACTCCGGAATGGACGGGGGTAAATGGGGAGGTAGCATTGTAAGCAGTTACGAATTCGGAGTGGTTAGACAGGAAAAAAGCCTCGGATCAAGGTTTAGCTTGCTTAGCTTAAAAAGTAGTAATTTATGGCGAACCTTTTCGAAGGCCTTTGCGAAATCGAGAAAGACGCAGTCAGCTAGTGGATGGCGATCAAGGATGTGAATAAGTTAATTTTTGAGTCTCTCACGAAAGTAGCTTACGGAAATCGTGATGTGTGTCTGTTACGGGAAGTTCGCAATACCTTTGTATAAATATGTGTTCTAATAATTTACACGGAATGTTTGTTAAAGATATGGGCCGTTAATTGAGGGGTGAATTCTTGTTACGTGATTTGTGGGTCGGGACCACCTTCCGGACCATCAAGTCGGCGGGCAGGACACCAGTGTCGAGGGATTGTTGAAATATCTTAGAAAGCAGAAGTGAGAAGTACGTTTTAGAACCCTTTAGAAATTTCGAGTTGATGAAGTCAATACCTGGGCTGGAACATGGTTTAAGGGAGTCAATTACCTTCTAAATACCACGAGCTTCGATGTATATTGGATTCAAAGTTACGTGGCTATAAGTCTGCGCTTGTGGAACAGTGGCGTTAGTACAGTGAACAAAGTTATTAACGCAAGGTGGAGTTCAATACCTCTGGGCAGTCTGTATCAGGGATGACAAGGCCATTCTCGTCTAGCAAGTTAATGTCATTGTGGTTGGGGTTGACGACAAGCCAAAACTTTTCAGGATCGATGGAAAGAATGTTAGGAAGTGTGTTGCGAACAAAATAATTTTTTGCGCTTTCAATTGCAGTTGCGTGTCTTTCTTTCTTTACTACCAGAGCTTTTGGCAACTCGGTAAAATGCTTTTTTCAATTGGACAATCGTTTAAAGTAGGAGTTGTACCACGGCGCTATCGAGTGGAAAGAGATTGCTCGTAATGGTATATATGTATTTGTTATTTCATTAACCTTAGCAACAAATAGATTGCAGTTCGTATCGAAAGAGCAGTCATCAAACAAAAACAAATCAAGAAAATCTGCGAGTTCCTTGTTAATTGCCTGAAAATTATCTTTTTTTATAGTCGCGGATGTGTTGAACGAATTTTTTTAGCTGTGGTTAGAAATTTTCTGATATTGGCAGAGCGTAGCAAGAAAAATGTCTCAGCTGCCGTCAAGTACAGTTCTTCACAACGTTCTTGCCTCTTCCTGCTTACTCGTACACACCACATGGTGACGTGGACTACTTAGTTAAATCCCTGCCTCTAACGGTTGTCCGCTGGAATAAGCCGAGTTAAGCCATTAGCATAACCATTCGGTATAACTTTTTAGCTCAGAGCTACCTGCGCGGTAGCTGTGTATTTGCATAATAATTCAGCAGTTTAGAGCTTTCACAAGTGGATATTATGTCGCTCAGCAGGCAGACACACCTTTCATTTTGCCGAAATTCTTCATTGCGTGATAACTATTCGCCTTCATGGTAACTGCTATTATGCCACAGAAATAGTAGGTTTGGGTAGGCCACAGTCACGTTTCGTTATTTTGGCAGCAGCTCAACAGCGCAGTAATAAGTCCTGCTTGCACTTATAAGCTGCTTGCACTCATCGTCCATACACTTCAGTTTGGCGCAGGCGAGGTTTGTTCAGTACGGGGCACGTCAGATCAGCGCAAATTTGTTCCTTATCATTTCCACGAAAAAGAAAGGAATTCTCATAGAGATAAATTTGTTGTGAGTGCTTGTAACGTATTTTTTGTTGCAGAATTGAACACAAAGTGCACAGCAACAGATTTTTCGCCGTGAGTAGAATTAGGACTGGTGTTTGCCGTTTGTACTATTTGCTTGAGATGGGCTTATTGTATACTGCTTCAACCAAAATTAAATACGCAGCGCGCTTTATTCAAATACTTTATTCAATTAAGCATGCCTGAACAAATGGATAGCTTCAGGCATGGCGCCTCCCGGTGTTGCTTGTTAACTCTCATGCACTGGTACTTTCCCTAAAGAGCGATAATGCACGTTCCCTCATTCCGAAATGAAATTTTGCTATTCCCTGCCGCTCCCACTCTCGCTTCAACTTCAGAACAGCGTCTTTCGGTTTCCCTTCATGCAGACTGCAATTTACGCCACCGTCGTACTTCCACTCGCTTAGCGGTCGCTTCAGTAACCCTGCAACTCTTTTGACTACTAGCACGAAGACGAAGCATGTGAATGACTTTGCTCGGACATGAGTGATGAGTACGGTGTGTTTTGACTATACACGCGCTGACACAGCATGTCTGATCAAGGATCCGATGCTTTCAGCGCTGAAGTGAAAACATCAGTTGTTGTTGTCGTCGAGAGCGTAATACTAAAGTAAAAAAATAGCCTACAGAAAACGCAGACAACGTTTATGGCAAGGCAAGTGCCACCGGCGCTTCCTGGACGAGGCTTGGTATGAAAAAAAAAAACAAAGTGCTAGCTCTGAAAGGGGGCTTGGCGCGACCGCCAATGCTATAAATCCGCACGGCAGTCGCATCCGCTCGACCGGCCTATTTTCTTCTTTTTTGCATTTGTGTTAGAAAACTGTGGCGAAAAGGGACTTGAACAACATGCATATTTAGCTACTCTAAGGTAGTGCTTGACGACGATGTCAGAAGTTTGTTTTCTGGAAATCAACGAAATGGCGGCCACTCACAACGAGCGGCAGCTTTATACGCGAGCAGTCTTGAGATTATGTAAACATCGTAGTACGCACGCACGCACTCACACACACATACACACACAAACAAACAAGTGAACGAACTAAACAAAGAAGACTGAGTACTAGGCTGCACTTGCGCTGAATATTGAACGTGAGCGCATGACTCAGCGCTGCAATGCAATCACAATTGCTTCTTCCGGGGAGTACGGTCCCCTGAGGCACATCAATACGACATCGTAGAAAAATAAAATAACTTCTCAAGGGGGAAAAAAACATTTCGGAATATTTTCCTGGGTGCTTCAACAAAGAAAGCCGAGTATGTCTGCTTAGAGGTTTTTGTGCATGTTTTTACTTATTTCATTTTTTTATTTACGCCTCGCTCACTGAAAGCTTGCAGCGGGCTTATTCACTAGCGCTAAGCATCTCAGGCCCCGTAAATAAATAACAGGCTGCCTTCCTCGTCACGTAATTCTCTCCCCATTTTGTTCTCGGTGCATTCAATCATTTCACGCTTTCAGCCCACGACATAAATGCGCGCTATTGAACTTATGCTTTTATCTCTCACACCACTTGTCAGCATTATGACATGCAGTGCGATTTACCGCTATCATGCTACCAGTACACAGGTTTTCAAAAGTCCTTGCGCCACTTGACGCCCCAGCAGAACAGTGGTCTGTCAGCGCGGCTGAGTTTCTGTCGCGTTCCTGCTGCGGCCATGAGGCTGCACACACCATGACCGGCTCGAAATGTCCGCTTCTTCCGGTCACAAGGGCGGCGCTCCAGAGCCACGTATACACAGGGGGAGAAACGAAGAGGAACCGCGGACGCGTTTAGTGCCCCCTTGAGGGCTAAAATTGGACCCGCCAACAGAAGCGCACACGGCGAGGATTGCCACGTTAGTCGTACGAGTAGGGGAAGCCAAGCCATTTGCCGCCAGCAGAATGACTTGGGCAAACAAAGGCAGCGCCGCATGGTCACACACGATGGGCAGATCACGAGCATTCTCGGCAAACGCACTCGTGTAACGGCTGCCCGCTTCCCTAACGAAACATATTGCCGCAGTTCTGTCTCGAAACACGTAGCGCATATATATGCATAGCATGGCGCATGCAGAGAAGGCGCGCGCTGGCTGGTGAAGTAGTCGCGCTGCCTAACGCAGAGCAGCCGGCCGAGCCGGGGCAATCAGCCGAGTGCACGCCGTCAGCATTTCGACTCTAGTCAAGCCAGGGAGGCTGGGCCGCACGTGTATTTTTAATGCCGGATCGATGCGAAATGGCCTCCATCAACAAAGTTGTTTCCTCCACTCGAAGCGGCAATAAATATGCGTGTTGCACGCACGCAGCTGCGTGGGCTGCTGACGGCAGTTACGCGAGGTCTGATAACTACAGCAGCCGGGCGGCACAGAGACGCCCACTCCGAAATGAGGAGGAAAACGCGGGGCTTCCAGAGGCCTCTTTTCACAGCTTGTCTGACGGGACGTAGTGTTCCTGTATATGCTAAGCTGTCCCGTCTAAATGAAAGAAACGCTGCAAGCAGGAAGAGAGCAGTTTTCGTTATTAAGACGGACATCCACTGGACGAGAAAGCTACACCGGCCTTCATACGTCCAGCGGTCACTCATTCGGTAGCACGCAATATAAAGGGCGGCGTTTTGGATGATTTCGATTTGCTTGCGTGCGCAACAACAGTTCGAAGGATTTTTTTTACTGGCTCCGGCGCTGTCTTGTTAAATTCGTACCACCAAGAAGGAAAACGACTTTCAGATAGCAGCTTAATAAAAAAAGAAAACGCGGGCCCTATTGAATAAATTATTGGAAAGGTCCAACAGCCACAGACCTGTGATGGCCGCTGACCATCCTTGGGATGGAAGATTTCTGAACAATGTGAATGTTAAGATTATCACGTTGTAGATTAAAGCGAAACTAAAAGAAGGCGTAGCGCGACATCGGTAAATGTAAAGCCAACAGCTTCCGCATATCACAAGCAAAACTGATTCATGGAGAAAAGAAGCGCTTGAGCATCCCCGCCTCACACACCTCCGAGTGTTCGTCGTCAGAGCTTATAAAAGACACTAAGGCTTAAGAAGTAATTTGGTTTGGGCTATAGCTGGTTCGCATCTCAGATTGATTCTGAAGGCGGCGCAAAAGGGACAACGACAAGGAAGGCGCAAGGAAGTCCCGTTGTTTTCTTGTGCCTTCCATGTCCCTTTTGTTCCGTTTTCAGAATCAGCCTTATCTATGAGGCTTGCTCGACGACATAAAATCGCAGACGAAAACTAACCCCAATGTGTCTTTCAGGCACGACCACACGTGCGGCAAGCATCCATTTGTCGCCAAATTTCTGTATCAGGCGTCACAGCTCAGCCATACCACGTCCCCTCAACAGTGAGCATGAAATGAAGTACTTGTTGAGGGCGGTCAGGCTTATCACTTAAACTTAGTAGACAGCCTTACCGGTTGGGCAGATAGCGGCCAGAGCTCCCAAGTGGAGCACAGTTAGCCTGCTGTTGAAGTGAAAAAAAAGGCTCTGAATTTTTATTGGTGCTTCTACTCTATGAAAGCAAGTTCATTAAAAGCTGCCCCTATCGTGTCCGGTGGCGCTCAAAGAAAATGTCACGAGTAGGCAAGTTCATTTCTGCCTTCAATTCCCTGTATACCGGCACAGTGTCTAATTCTTTTGCGCCAAAGTCTTAGTTTTCGTAATTTTGTGTTCCCTCTAGGTTGTCTTCATTCATAGTTTTCTTAAGTCAAGATGCATGCTTCCATTTAAAAGCTTGAAGAATTTGTTGTTATCGTAGCAACTGTCATTCCCATATAAAACGACCTCTCCTATCTTTAGTAAAATTGCGCTCATAAAACTGCGATTTCGGAAGCTATAGAGAGCAATTATTATTTTACTGCCGCCCTTTACCTTGATTTTCTTTCTCACTTCTTGAGTCAGCTTTCATTTCAGCACTAGTTTCTTTCTTATGGTTTTTTACGCGACTGGCAGCGCCCTTTGGTCAACTGACAGACCTGCCAGTCGCTACCGATAAGACCTCACTTCGCTGAGACAAAGGCATGACATATAGTCAGAAATCAATTCTTGAGAAAGACATGGGACCAAGCTGAAAAAGCCAATTAAGTAGGTGTCTCAAGGATAAGCGCTATGCGCTGCATTGGTCATGGTTATTGCTTGTTCCTAAAGCTAACCACACGGCCTTGAGCAACATTAAGAAACAAGAAGCCGACTGCTGCGAGCCGAACGAGCAAAGCTCGTCTGTTTCGCACTCGCCGCTTTTGCTTAATTCATCCGCACATTTACTAGAGAATGACCTAAGGGCACGTAAGTAGATTGAATCGGTGCTATAACCACGTCCAAGTCGAGCTCTTAGAATGGCTCGGTGCAAGGCGCATACGCAGCCAATCTGTGATCCGCTCCTGCGTGCTACGAGCTGCACTTAAGACAGTCACGTTGTCGGCCGTACGAATACGCGGCCGCCGCCATGACCCAAACGGCCGAGGTAATTGAATCAGGTCCCGGCGGCACCGCCATCCCAGGCTGCTCACGTACCCGCAGGCTCAATGGCTCGCGAGGATGCTCGAGCCCAACCCTTGCCGACCCGTGGCCTTGACTGGAAACGCATGAAGGTGGCGCGGCGTCGCGGATTCTCTGCGAGACGAGGAGGAAAGGGGGCAGCCGCAGTCTTCGATCTTGGGCGGGCGGGCAGGCTGCGCGTCTGCTTTGTTTTCGAAGCCGCTAAAGTATCCTTCTTTTATTTTTGTTTGTGTGTGTGATCGTGTCCTTGCGTGCGTTTCCTTGCTGGATTATTGGAGCTGAGAGCTGGAGAGTGCGAGCCTGTGGCCGCCGAGAGATTGATGGCTTGTTGACTTGGCTGCGCTACCGAGGAGAAGAATCCTTAGTGGTGTAACATAAACAAGGAATCCGCGGCGCCGCGAGTTTGGCTCATTGATGGATGCACGCGTGCGAAGGCGAGTGCGAAGAACCTCCAGTTTCGAAAGCGGGCCTTCAGCCCCCTTCACCCCTTCCTCCTCCGGTCGGGCACGTCATTTGGAAATGAATCGCCTTTTCAGACGAGAGTGAAAGAGCACTGGAGAAAAGAGCGGAACATTCACCTGTCATGAACTGCACCGCCCCCGTGTAGAGTGCGACGCTACAGCGCAGCAGGCTGCCGCATCTAGCGCGGGACGAGATCGAACTACGCAAACTTCGTGCTCCAGTGCTGTTTGTTCGGTTCATACGCATCGAAGACTTGCGTCGATGAGAGCGCGTCTGTGCTTTTTCACCGCAGAATGATAGTGTTATGCAATTTACGATCTGGCGTCGTCAAATTAAGTGCAGAATTATATACAAGCTGCTCGCACTCAAGAAGGGTTCGTGACTGGCTGAGCTTGCACGATGAACGATGTTCGCGAAAGCTGCATGGAAACTATCGGCGATTGGCTAAACGGCATCATTTCGCCTGCATGCAACAGCATATTCGGTGTTTCGCCGAATATGCGAATATGAATTTCCGAGAGACGATTGTTTATTCTGGAGACACATTCGAGGTGAAAAACTAGCATTCTTTTCCTTCTTGTAGGTGACCTGCCTTCGTAAAGAGCGTTATGAATGTTGAGACACTCACAGGTGCGTCAGAACGTAGTGTATGCGAAATCCTGCACCACGTGCAGGGTTTTCGAAGAATGGGCGCTGTAAATAACAGGTGCAGCTTGGCGGCTTCGCGGTTATGGCACTTCGAACATTTGCTTGTGCTTTGTGAAGAAGTTTCCTTTAAGCAAGCATACAGTGGCTAGTAATTTGTTAAGTACGGGCACTATGGGGTTGGTGATGCGGAGTTCTCCATCTGGGTTTCCCCAGAGGTCCAACTTGAGGCCTCTTTTACTCAGTCTGTTTATCAACGATCTTCGAGATGTAGTTGCTCAATCGCAGGTGTACCAATACGTTGATGACTGAAAAGTACCTGTTCCATATCATCGGTTTCCCTCGCAATTTTATATTGATCCAAGAGGATGTAAGCGCTGTGCTGAGGTAGTGCGTTCCACACAGGTTGAACCTAAATGCGGGAAAGAAATAATATCGCTCACGCACAAGCTCAGCCCAAATGGGTTTTCCGGCACTTTCAGCAGTGAGTCCATTACGAGGGTGTCGGTTGTTCGTGACTTAAGTGTCCAACTAGGTGCCATGCTTCACTTCTCTGCAGGTCAGGAGCACATGTATGCGAGTGCTTGGCATGGTGACGCGGGGTGTGAGAAAATAAGGGGAACAAAACGATGAAGGGCGGCACCCAAGACAATGCAGCCCCTCTCAGAATCGAAACAGACGCCGCCTTACGTCTCCATAGGAAACAATGCAACTGTAATCCATGTGCGCGGCTCGAAGCTAGCAGTCAGCGGGGAGTTACAACAACGAAGTGAAGCCAACTGTGGTCCCCATGGCTGCCGTCTCCGCCAGTGTACCGCGCACTGCCGAACGCCACACCGCACTTTGACCCCCCCCCACCAGCTGCGCAAAACCAGCGCTTCGCTCGTAGGTACCGTCGCATCATGAGTGCGACATATCGCACAAATTCGGCGCATTTCAGCGATTTTAACTGGAGGCTTTCTGCCACACTGCTTGCCACTTCCTTTTGACTTTAGCGCCTGGCAGTTGTTTTCGCCGCCTAAATACCGCGTGTTTCCCTTTGTGAAACAGAGTTCCTACGTCCATCGTTCGCGCACCGCACGCTGGCAAGTATGAGAGGTCCGTAAATACAACGTCACAAGATTCTGCTAAATTCGTTGCTTAAAGGCGATAGCACCTCTCAGGACATGAAGTGAAAGACGAAATGCATCTGCTCATTTGGCATCCAGCCATTACGTAGAAACACAATAACTCCATTAATTACGGCGACCGTTAACGCAAGACTGATGCAAAACTAAACTGCTAAAACAGGACACACGCTCGTCAATGTCACTGGCAATTCTTTCCTACATTCACTACTGCCGTCACCTTCAGACCCATACAGCACGGAAACACAGGTCCCATAGCCCCAAAAGTACCTTACTTGCGGCAACTTGTCGTGATCGATGCCACTGAACAAACCAAAATGAAGCGCAAGGCACAACGCAAGGCACAATCCACCCAATGTAAATTGTAAGTGTTGACTACAGAATCTTCTCTTCAAAGTTTCCCATCTATGTTTTCGGTAAACAAGGACCATGGCTGCATCTTGAGGTTTCATCAGAAGTGCCTCTGAATTCTTGGTCTTCCTCTGGTGTCATAACTCTTCGCTCAATGCAAAAACTAAGGCTTGAAAAAAATAATAAGTTTTATATTTTTGTCATTTCGTTCAAAGGCTCCACATCACTGCGCCTATGCAGCATTCTATATCTCTCGCACGAAGTGATAATTCTGCAATGCGAATCATTATTTCTAGCAACCCGGAGAACAATACGAAACGAATAATTCACGTTTCCTTTACATTTGCACGGGACGAGAGTCACTCGAAGAAATGTATCGTGCATATTTGCCAGAACTGAGTGCGTAGTAGAAGTCTACCCTGTTGTAACTTGTGCATCCCACCGTCGTCGTCGCCGCCACTGTTGTGACGTAGTAGTCGGGGTAGAGTGGCCGAGTTCCCCGGCTGTCGGCGCGGCGTCCACGCAAGGGCAGGCCGGCGGAAGAAAGTTGACGCCGAAGCAAACGAAAAGGGTTTTATGTACAATATTTACATTGCAGTGCAAAAGCTCTCCGCGGCGACAGACAGCAAACCGCTTCTCGAGATGGGCTCGCTCTAATGATGGAGACCCGAAAGCGGCGTCTCGCTCTCTGCTCTCTCTCTCCGACCTGCGGGCTCGCTTTTGAAGCTAAAAGCTTCACTAGGCTCGTCAACACCAGACTTCGCGTGAGCCACACTACAGATATGCCACAGCTGCGCATGCGCGAAACCGAGTGACGTCACGCGGAGCGCAGGTGGTCGCTGCTGCGTAGACGTCGTAGCCACCGCGCGCTGACTCCGTCGTCTGACCGTGAAACCGAGTGACGTCGCGCGGAGCGCAGGTGGTCGCTGCTACCGCAGCCGTCGTAGCCACTGCGCGCTGACTCCGTCGTCTGACCGTGAAACCGAGTGACGTCACGCGGAGCGCAGGTGGTCGCTGCTACCGCAGCCGTCGTAGCCACCGTGCGCTGACTACGTCGTCTGACCGTGAAACCGAGTGACGTCACGCGGAGCGCAGGTGGTCGCTGCGGCCGCAGCCGTCGTAGCCACCGCGGGCTGACTCCGTCGTCTGACCTTTCGCCAAGGAATTAGAAGACGACCCAGAAGTGGCAGCGTGGGAGTTTGCTCAAAAGCAGCCAAGATATAAAAAGTTCAAGGCTAGACAAGCGGCTGAAACGCCAGTATCACGAGAGGCACGCCTTGCTAAACGCTTTTCGCTTCGAGATATCCAGGCTTAACACTTTAGCTAAGCCTCAGCCCAACTTTTTTTATCCCCTCGGCGGTTGGCGGTGTTTGTATCACCCGCTCAGCCAGGAGAGAGTGACTCATCAGCGGCGGTGCGCGCTGGCCCGGACAAGCGTGTACAGGTCTGGGCGAGTTGCCGCGCGGCACTGTTAGGCCAGGCCGATGAGCTCAGCGCCCGGCTTCAACGTGATTCCAGTGGAACGAACTTGCGCCGAAAAAGCTCTGGCGCAGCAACCCGTAGACGGCGAGAAATCAGACAGAAAAAAATTTAAAATTGCAAGATGGGGATAGAGGGAGATGAGCAGGACAAAGGGCGCAACAGTGATCTGATGGTTGTAGGAGACGAGGACGGGGACATGGCTGACAATTTGTTTGTGGCATTGGAATATAAAGTGGAATACTACGGGGTGTGCCTCGCAACAAGAGCCCCTAGTAAGAGAAGAAAATTAGTAGTGACACATTTGCGCGTACGAAATTGAAGCAGTATTATTGGCGGACGCCTAGTGTAAGGAAGAATCTTTTGTACGTATTTCATAATTACGTTGTAAGTGATGGTAACTAATAAATAAACTAATTTCAGATTTACTAGTGAGAACTACTGAAGGCAAGTAAAATGCTCCAAATAAACATCCTTAAAATTCGTTGCAGGCACTTAGATGTCCCTTAACTGCGGGAAGGCGAAAGCCGTTTGCGACTCATTGCACTGATTTGAATTTGAGTGGTGACGTCACGCTGCGCACGCGCAGTTGTTGCTTGGCGGCGGATCAGTGGGCAGTTTGCTCACAGTCCAGTTGGCAGGTTGTCATCACGTGACAAGGTCACGTGGCCTAGGATGTAACGGGCGGACATGATCACGTCTCCTATGATGTAACGGACGGACACCGTAACGTGACCTAGGATGTAACGAATGGACACGGGTGACCGGACGGACGGTCACTGCGAGTATGAGCCATCAAAGGCTTCCACCTTAAAATGTCAACAGAAACTCGAAACGGCGCAATTCATGAGAGAGAGAGAGAGAGAGAGAGAGAGAGAGTGGTTTCCTCTGAGCATTTCTTTCTCACTCTGGACGAAGCACTCGAATTCTCGTGACCTCACAAGGTCCTGGTTGCTCGCGCAGGCTGACTGGGAGCGCTGCCAGGCACCCCTGTGCCTGGCTCTTTATTATTTTCTGTACGGTGGAGCGCAATGAAGGAAAAAAACTTGGACAATAAATTTACTACCTCCGAAATGACGCCGCTATGGCTACCGTTCTGACTTTTTACTACAGTCGAACCTTGCAATAGCGAAACGATTTATGATGAAATAATGGATATAACGAAGGAATGATAATTCCTCTTGGAAGCTTGGTCAACACGGGCTATAACGAAGCTACGGCTGTAACGAAGTGATTGGCGGGACCCTTCAACTTCGTTATAACGAGGTTCATTGTGGTTTTTATTTCAAGCTTTTTTCATATCTCCGGCGTTTAAGCAATTTAATAAATAATTGAAGCTAAATACCAGGTTGTTTCGAAGTAAAAACAACAGAAAACGTCCCTTGTTTCGCTTTGCCACCGCCAGTGGTAATGATTCAGCTTTAATCTCCCGACAAGAGTCCATTTATTCATGTTACGCAGAACCCCTTCTGTCTGTAGGAGGAGGAGGAGGAGGAAAGGCAGGGAGGTTAACCGAAAGAATAACCGGTTTGCTACCCTGCACGGGGGGGGGGGGGGGGGAAGGGGTGAGCGGATAAAAAAAATGGAGAAAACAGTAGCGGGAAATTGAAGTCCCTACGCAAAGGCACAGCGTTCGTTAAAGTCACAGCCTATCGTGCAGACCAGAAGCCCTCAAGTAGCGGAGCAGTGCCTTGGAGGCCTTCACCGCCGACGGTTGCCGCAGCCAGTGGCAGAGAATCTTCGTTTCCGTCAGTGGGCGTGAATGTAGACGCTCCAGCGCACGGCAGAGAGACTGCCATTCGGCGCTGTAGGCAGGGCATTCACAAAGAATGTGGGATATAGTCTCGCCACACCCGCAGATGGAACTGTGGGAACTATCATTACCGCTACCACCTGCAATATACCATCCAGATCATGGTCGTCGTTCAGCCCCTGTGTACATTGTGGAATTAGTTGATTAGCACTCCCGCAGAAATGCGTGAAACGGTCTGCGAGCAAACGTGAGTGACATGAAGGCGCGCAAGCAGCGTTAACTAACAATGTCTGCATGGGTGTCGCAACCAGTGTACTACAAGATCGAATTTAGTCGATCGTGCTCAGTTTGACTCAGATATATCGAAAGTGTCGTTATATAACAGCTCCCTTCATTGCGCGTAACATATTCTCCGAAGATGAATTTCGATTTCTGCGCTCTGATTTCAATTTATTTTGCACCCACAAGCATGTACTCCGATGGATTGCCATGTTGCTCAATATTTATATTGCAGAGCCTGGGTGAAAAAAAAAATACTTGGTCAGCTCTTGTGCATTAAGCGGTTGCTTTTTTGCGCTTTCTTGTATTCAGAAAGCAATAGTTCTCACTTATTTCGATGGTGTGGTAGTTTTGTATATGGTTTCATTCATAAAACTCACAAATTTCCGAATTTGTACCCGGATTCATTTGTGACCTGCCCTGGAAGCTGCGAAGTGAGTCAAAACAAAAATTTCCTCCTCGGATTCGTATGTCAGACATGTTTTCTTTTTTTTTTTACAGCGACAGCTATATCTGCGACATCCTCCGAAAACGGCGCGAAAGTCTGTCCACGATCACATGACTACCCCCCCCCCCCCCCCCGCGCGTGTCTCGTACTACCGTTGTCGCCTTCGGGGGGTACGCGCGATCGTAAGACGTCGCCAAATGCGTGGAAACGCCTCTCGGACGCCGGTGAGATGCTGCGTAATGCGAGAAAGTGAAGAAGCAACAGTGTCGCCTGTCCGCGCATGTGACGCTTCACATTTTGCGTGTATGTGTGTGTTTAGGGTGTGTTTGCCTTTCTACAGTGGTTTTTATTTTGTTTGTTTGTTTGTTTGTTTGTTTTTGCTTCCGTGTGCATGGGTTTATTGTATTTTCTGTGTAGACCGCATCATTTGCCTAATTTATTATGTACTAGATGTTTGTTCTTATTTATGATGTTTCCCCCCTACAATAATGCCCCAATGAGGGCACTGTAGGTACTGTGTATAAATAAATAAATAAATAAATATAAATAGCATAGCTCGAGAAACGAGCGTCCTCGCCATGGAGGTTCTCGCTCTGCTGAAGCCACAGAGGGCGCGCGTCTGCGTAAGGGGGTATATGGGCAGTTGTAAGGAATGGCGCGGTAGCAGTTTCACATCGGGCGTGCACTCTGTACCGTACCCTGAAGGAAGGGATTAAGGAAGAGGTGAGGGCGGCAAAAATTAAAAAAAAACTGCCTGTACGCAAGCTACCATTGAATTTCGCTATTCAGACAAGCTTAGACGCTGTGTGTGCAGTTTTTGTTACGATAGCTGTACCGAGACCTTCCTACGGAATAAACAACAGTGGGCGTAAACATCGTAATATGCATAACTAAATGTCAACATCGTAATATGCATAACTAAATGCTCTGCTTGCTGTTGAAAATGTTTTCCAGGTGGGCCTTGTGAGTCGTGCTTTGGGCGCTGTTAGTACTGTGTATCCCACTCTGTCACCCCTGTTCGGGCTCGTGCATCTCAGCCTGCAGCCACTGCAAAGCCGTCAAGGCAAGGGGGAGTTGGCGAAACATTTATATAGAGTAAATGTATACAAGGGCGTTGCATACTTGGCGCAGGGACCGAGAGCATAACGGGCTCGCGTAAAGGAGCGCGGCGATAACTCGGGAGGACGTGCGCCTTCGCTTGATGTCTCCGTCTCTTCCCGTTCAGCGAGGCTCGATTTTTGTTCTCTCGGGAACCACTGTAGCAGCCAGCAGTTCGAATCCTCCAATCCGGACACGCCGTTGATCGCCTTTTGGACGAGAGGGCTGAGCCACTCAAAGTTTGCAGCTGACAAAGGGCTGCCGGCGAAGCGTCGGTTGAGTCTCGATCCGCTGGGGATTCCACCGGGCGAGCATGGGAGAGCCTGCAGAAGTCATGCTGCAAACCGCGACTTGTCCGAGAGTGTCGTTTCACTTGTTTCCCTCGATGCCGGGCGCACGGCGCTGGTTCCCGCGTGATGCCAGCGGAATGCGTGCTTGGGCATAACAGCGCTCTCGCGATTGCGCCGCCTGTGGTAGTGTTGGGCAGGCGCGCATGACCCTGGTAGGCGCAGTTGAAATGCGGGTGGAGCGGAATAAACCTGGCGTGGTCGCATCTTCGCCTCGTGGGTGCACGAGAAAATTGTTTTTTTTTAATTTTATTATATTTTATTTGCCCTGCGTTAATTAATGGCGCTAAACTAGCTGTGCACGGATATTGAAGCAATCTGATGCTAACCCGGAAGAGTGCTAAGAAAACGCTCAAACAAGCGAACACGGAGGCCGACGAATCGGTAAAGAGAGTTAACCCAGTGAATACACGTAGAGGAGGAATTAAAGGCGAAGGAAACGAGGGAGTCGCCGAATAAAAAAAACGATGAGGAAGACAGCGCAAGGCGCTAATAAAGCAAGCAGGCGGCAAATGAGCCTGGAAAACAAATGTGCTAGGGGTCCACGTAGCCGCCAATATACGGTGCTTGGAAAGTAGGAGACGCAGCGGGGTGCTAGGGGGCGCTTCGGCGGAGAAAGCGAGCCAGGGACGCAATAAAGGAAGGGAGTAAGGATCTGGGGCAGGGAGACAGGTGCCCCGGCCAGCCTCTCGGTCCTTACTAGAGCCGCTCGGCGGCGAACGCACCCGGGTTATGACTCGGGACGGTTGGAATTGGCACGCGGCTGCGAACGGACTTGGAAATGGCCTCGGTGATTATTCCGCCTGGCGCGCTCAGTCACGCCCGAAGAATGAAGCCTTCCAAAGCACCCCTTCCGCACAGCCTCTTTATTATTATTATTATTATTTTTATTTGGGGGGGGGGTCCTCTTTTCTATATTTTCGGGCACATAGCATTCCTTTTAACTGAAAATCGGCTTAACCGAGTGGTGGGACCGAACCGCGGCGGCCGCATTTCGATGGACGTGTCATGCAAGTAAGCCTTTGGGCTGTGCTATGTCAACTCACGTGAAAGAACCTGAAGTGGTCGAAATTAATCCAGAGAATTTCATTGCGAAGCCCCTCATTGCCCACGTGCAGCTGAATGTTAAATAGCACATAATATCATTCTCCACGCGCCGCGCGCTTTACGCAGTAAAAAACTCTACTGTCCATTCTAAGTCGAGCTTCCGGAGGAGCTCGTGATGACCACGTTGCAAGTAAAAAGCAGTACTTGTTTGTACAGGCTGTGGCGGATGATAAGGGGAATGTTGTGCAATTTCTTTTTTGTATTCTTCAGTCACATTTCTCTCGCGACTATCTGAGACAGGCGAGTGCAGGGAGAAATATAACTCGCTAATAGTCCACACCAAACCATAAAAATTAAGCCTTGCCGGGATATACTAATAGGCACTTTATTATAACTAATTACATTTCGGGGCCGATGCAGCATGACTCTTCTAGCCTACTGGTTTGGAGTGGCTTATGGCAGCTTAACGTCCCAAAGCGACTCATGCTATGAGAGATGCCGTAGTGAAGGGCTCCGGAAATTTCGACCGCCTGGGGTTGTTTAACTTGTACTTGCATCGCACAGCACGGTTCCATCCCCTGCCTGCACGACACTGGATGCGAGGTGCGAGCGACAACCGAAAAAACTGAGAACGCAGTTTGTCGCATTTGTGCGGCACACTCGGAATATGTTTGCACACACGGCACACGCGCTTCGAGTGTGCAGCACACAAGGAGCGCGTGAAAACCCGAAGTGACAGTTTTGTACTCCGCCCATTTAAAGAATGGGAAAGATGGGCGGTAGGGAGATTTGGCCCACATAGCCACATATTGCCGCTACGCTTTGTTAGCAAACATGTAATTACCACAGTGTCTGCAACTCCTGGACGAATCATTTTTCCTTAATTAGAGGAAAGACTGACACGAAAACTGTGCTTATAGTCGGATAAAACTCGAGAATGAAGCGGAAAATTTTCATCAAAAGAGGCCTTCCAGCCAACGACCTCACTAACTTTTTTATGACGTCGCGGTTATACCGTTGCTAATCCTAAGTCACGCGAGGTTAATTCCCTGTCACGTTTGCTTGACAAGAGATTAGCAAAGAATTAACTGCAACATCATAACAAGCAGGTGGCGCCATTGGCTGGGAGGTCTTCTTTCTTCGTTCTTGAGTTCTATCCTACTACAGTTCCATCACGCCACCGATTCAGCATATGGTACACGTCCGGACTGTCACATGCCAATTTGCTTGCTGTCACGACATCACAAAATAACCAGGCAGTTTTTCTTAAATTTAAAAACCGTGCACTACATGAAATATTAAGGTTCTAATACCTGTATCTGCCGCAAAAAACACCACAGGACATCTATGTCTCTTATAATCTCAAAGAGCCGGACACGTTCCATGGTCTGGCTTGTGCGTGGGACTTCGTAAAAACATCACCGGAAGCCGTGCTCGCGAAAGTACGCTATAATGGCTTCCGCCGCTAAAAAAACTGGTCACACGATCGCTGTTTTCCTTTTTCGTGCTCTCGTCGCCTTGTAGAATGGGCGCCTTTGTCAAGCTGCCGTTTCCCGCAGTGGAACCTGCAGTTACCTCCATTGTCCTAGTTGAAAGGATTTATTATTATCGTTGCTGTTTTCATTGATCATTTGACCAGTTGACCGCTTTTGAATAGCCCAAGACTGTGCATACTTGCAGCCTCAGGCTGCAGGATTCACTCGGATAGTGAACGGTCAATGACGCTAACCGTGCGCTAGAGCAGATGACAGACCTATTTATGAGGCAGGTGGCATCGTTTCTCTTCTTGTTTGGGTCTTGAATTTGCGACTGCGGTCGTAACTCAGCTCTTTCTTTGTGGGCAGTGCTTCTAAGCGTATGCAGGAGCTTATTTTCGTAGGTTGGCAATGAAGTTGCGATGCTCGTGCCGCGTCGGTGCAGGTCATTCAGCACACAAAACTCTTATCGGGCCATTTTATTTATTGGAAACTGCCATGCGGTCGTTGCGGTCCAGCTACTCTGCTTCATCGAGTGTTGGGGAACCAAAAAACGTTATAGGGTTACTGAATTCTAATGCATGGAATAAACTGTACGGTTGCGCTTTCACTGTCATCTGTCCACCTTAGCCTCTTCCGCTCTGCTCGGGTCTGCTTCCCGTACATTTCTGTCCATCCGTACGTCTGCGGTCGGACCTGAACAACAGTAAGGCATGATATGGATAGTACCCACATTTTTTAAGCGTACTCTGTATACATTACCTCGCGCAGCGTATGCTCTATAAATAAATGTCCGCTCAGGTAGGAGGCTAGGGTATTCAAGTTATCCACGTGCGCTAGGAAAAAAAAAGAAGAGATAAGAAGAGGAAATAACGAATGGCGAAGACAGCCTCGACAGAATACATGAGCTTCTATAGGAGTTCCCGCAAGGGAAGTACAACGGAAACTTCTCTATACTGCATAAAAGGAGCATCCTGCGGAGCAACGCTATCGGCTACGAGGTGAGCCGTAGTGCAGTGCTGTGGACCAATATCGGCCAGCTGGCGCAGGTCTTTAACGAGCTCCGAAATCTCACAGCACGACCGTTTTCCAATTTTGCCCCCCACGAAATGCGGCTGCCGAGGCTAAGATCGAAGCCGTTAACTCCTTCTCAGCAGCCGAGCGCCACGCCACGGCCACTAAGCCACCACGACGGGTAGACCTGCAACAGATGCAGTGAGTTGGGATTGAGCACAGAGGAGCGAGCCCAGCGGCAGAAACCTAATTATTCATAAGCCACCCTTGTATTTGCACGAGAAACAAACCTGGCGGCGGTGTAGTGATAAAAGGTAAACATTCAAAACAAAGAGACGCAAGGCGGCCGATCGAAATAAAAAGAAATAACAAGCGGAAATCGAGTGACTACACTCTAGGCACGAATTAGCCTTTACGGGAGAAAAAGGTAGTAAGCTGTCCTCAAGCACACTCCCTTTTAAAAGCAAGGTATGCTGCACAACTCCCCGGGTAAATTTAGATCTCTAGAAATGCGGAGTGCTCACTATTTGCCACGCAAGCATATTCCCACTATAAAGCATATTAACTTGGTGTCGTTAGCAATGGGAGCAGGCTTTTAAACGCGGCCCCAGAGTTGTTGAGGTAAGCAAATTTAGGACACCGAAGCCTCGGTCAGAATCTTTGTAACTGCTAGAACTTCGCATGTCCTGAAGAAGTAATTTGTTTCCGTGCCAACCGCAAGTATTCCGTATTTGTAGTGATGGAAATCTATCCCAGGGCTTGGGCAGAAAGCCCTGTTCTTAAAAGGGAGGCCGCTAGAGGACAGCTTACTCGCTTTTTACATTAACATAGGCTTATTTGTGTTCAGAGTGCATTTGATGAGGTAACACTTTGAGCAATTATCAGTGGCTAATTGCATCAATTGATTTTAAACAAATGCATGTCGCAGAGGCTGCCAAAGGTGATCTCAACTTCAGCCGCCATAGGAATGCTCGCCACCATTCACTGTTTAGCAGGAACACAACGAAGGGGCCACTCGTCGCGTCTGGAACTTTGAACCTTGGAGGCAAATCGGAATTTTTCGGAGTCGGTTCAAACCGGCGCAAAAAAAAAATCCTGAAGGTAGGTAGACGGATCTTGATCAATATTGTACAATGCGCGGTATCTGTATATGAAACAAAAAAAAATGATAAATTTGTCGAATGCGACATGTTTTCACTTTGCCCATTTTAATTCACTGTCTATGGCAAGCAAATAGAAATTTACAAGAGCCGCAAAATCAAATTCACTCAAAATTAACGTAAATCGACTATGAGTGTGCTGGAGTCTATATCTTATTAGACATCTAAGGCAAAAAGCTGGTGGATTTTGCATCCACAAAAGCCTCCACCCTGAGCAGTTGCTGAGACCCCGTCGCGCGAGTAATAGGTCTCCCCTGAAGCTCGTGTCAGTCGGGGAATTCCTTCTACGCAGAGTACGTACTTACGCGGGCGCCGTCAGGGGAGCAGCGCTTGCGCCCTCTACGTTGCCGCACACTAGTGAGAAAGGAAGCTGTCCTGTATCGGCAGCGGTGTACAGACAGACACCTTTCCGTCTCCCCGAAATCGACTTGCCAGTCACTCCTCCGGCGTACCTCCAACACTTATTTTTGAGCAGCCACCCCCCCCCCCCCCCCCCGACCCTCTACCACATGGTATTAGAATATGCGAGAACCCCTCAACCGCCCATCCCTTACCCAACAAAAGATTCGTGAGAACGGTGGCTCTCCCTAACAAACAACGGCTTAACAAATATATTTTATTTAAATCACCTGTTCCACTTCGCCTTTGTAACTCGCGTTATACATCTCGAGAGCAGCATCTTAAAACACACAGCTATTCGTGGCTTTTCGCTAGTACTGTGTAAAATTAAAATTTTGCCCTGTGCTGATGATGTCACCCTCTTTCGTTCCGATAAAAAGTATAATAAAAAAAGACTTGGATGGGTTGGGAAGCCTTTCGTGCTTGAACAGACGCAAATCTGAAACATCTTGGTTACGACGTTCCGTTGCGACACTGTTGCAGGTGCTGCATTGTGCCAGGAAGAAGGTACATGCGCTACATATAATTTTTGTTACTTTTTTGGGGCGCTATTTATTTGAAGATTTATTTGCTCCCTGAGGCAGATATAAGCAGCCCGACAGAGAATTCAAAATCCAGCAGTCCGACAACAGCGTGAAAAAGCCGCCCGGTACCGACTGGCGTCTATTTTTTGTTTTGCCTGAACAATTTCAGCGCATCGGCATAACACAAAATCATAGTTCAACGCAGTTACTTTTTATTGCAGTCGCATATTTCTCGGCGTAATCGTTATCACATGCCAGCGAGCGCCCGCTTTTTCACATTTCCCCTTTCTGTAATCACTATTTTTTTTCTCTTAAGTATCTGTACCGCTGCCACAAGCCGGCCTTTCCTTACTTATTTCCGTCGCGTGCAACAAAGAATGCTCGGATTCTGAAGAAAAAACTGCACCAACTTATACATCCTTTATTTTTTAATAATAGTTTAGAAAATGTGGGGTTTAATGTGTCTTAGCGACGCCAAGGTTATCAGGGACTCTGTAGTGGAGGACTTCAGATTAACGCAGACCAGCTGGGGTTCTTCAACGTGCGCTAATATCGCACAGCACACGCGCGTTTTTACATTTCGCCGTCAATGAGATGCTGCCGGCAGCGCGGCCGGGATCGAACCCGTGACCTTTGGATTAACAGCAGAGGACCACAACCACTGAACCACCGTGAGGGGCCTTATTTAGTATCTGCTGCCTGAGACAACGAATACCTCCGAAAGTAAATGTTGCACAAAGTGTTAGGGTCGTTGTGCCTATGTTTCACATATTTATGACACATGCCACAAGGAAAGGGAATCTATTGGCACTCGGTGCTTTATCAGTTATAGCAGTGCAAAGAATACGACTAAAACGATATGAAAACATGTGAAAGGGGATGACTAATAAAATGAAGATATCACACCAATCTCGTGTGCTTTACAATTGTTTAGAATTGCCGAAAGCACATTACAGAAGCGCCAGTTAGGCTTCTTCCTAGGCACCAGACTTCTTCCAGTTTTGTTGTCGAATAGGATGGCTGCCATGTTCGCGCTGCGTGGCGCAGACAGCTTTCGGTGGGAAATCTACGCGCTGGAACATCTCATTTTGTCTTTTAAAAAATTATGCCGGATTGCAAAAAGAGTGGAGAGCTGAGCGAGTCGGTACGTGATTGTAGAAAGAAAACCAGAGCAAATGACGTCCTGTGTTCTTGTTCTGTGTCTCCGTCCTTTGCGCTGGTTTTCTTTCTACAATTTTGCAAAAATAGTGGGGCTGAACCGACTGCCGAACCGGTCGGGAACGGTTCCTTTGAATCGTTCTGTTCTGGTTCGGGATCAGTTCAAAAAGGCAAAAAAAAAAATTCAGAGATGACACCTAAGCTCCGCCGTAATGGTAAGACGCGACAGCGTAATGGGTTAATTCTCATATCTGCAGAAGGCCATTCTTTACTTCATATTCACAGGCCTTTGGGAGTCCTCATACCCTTCCTGGCGCAGTGGTGCAGCGGTTAAAGGGGTAGAGAAACCCCATTTTCGCGTTGCACCTGTCGGTTGTAAATAATGCGTAGCGATTCTGTAAGCATGGTACACGATGTTAGAAGCACGAACTCGTAATATACAATTAATAATCGTACTATTTGTACCCACCAGTTTCGGTTTCGGTTCGTAGTTGCCAGGTTTCTACACGACGTCAAAAACCAGACAATGCGCTGTCACGTGGGCCCGGAAAACCGTGACGTCGAGTGGGCGCGTCGTCTGCTTGACACGCACGTGCGTAAACGCGGAGACGACGGAGAGACGGGAGCAGGGCAAGTCTCGAATTAATGGCGAGTAGCTCCGAGTCAGAAGGCGGATAATTTTATTTTGGCGAGGACACTGATTACAAGGCATCGGAGGACGACACAGACGATGAAGAAGACGCCGCGTTTGCGAACCCCCAAAACCACTTTATTTTTACACCGCTTGAGATAAACTTGGATGAGTTTTTTCCTGTTTGGATCTGCACCAAACCCTGGCCAATCCCCCACCGTGGGTATGTGCCATCGTATTTGAGGCAACAACAACTTTATTTTTGACCCGCTGGCCAGCGATTCCGAAGAGGAGGCAGGCGTCAGACCCGACGCAGTTCAGGTTGCACCAGCGGACGCCGAGCGTGTAGTGTTGGGATTCAGGTAGCGTGACTGGGCCGGAGAAGAGACGAGGACGATCGGAGGAAGAAAACTTGGAAAACTTTATACAAGGACAATTTACATTATGTATAAGTACGGGCAACTGAGAGTGCTTCTCAGTAAAGAGAGATTCTTAGGAGTCGGGAGTCTCTGGTACCTCTCAAGAAGGGGGCTCCCTCTGGCATCAAACCAGCAGCTCCTTAAATACTTTTCGTATTCCCCAGATCCCTAGCTGGGGAATACAGTTCGAAGAATGATGTCCAATCACACGATGGCACTGATGGTACTACCCATGGCAGGGCGGTCGTGATGTTTCTTCGCAGCTCGGTCGAGGCAAAGGGAACAGGGCCCGGTCACGTTGTCGTCCCCGCGGCTTCCAGGTGGCAGCGCAGGTGCGTCCGGAGGGCACCTGCATGACACTGGAATGCAAGCTGTCTCCCCGCAGATGTCGAAAGAGCTTGTACTGGAGACCGGAACGCGGAAGCTCTGTCGCAGGTGCGGCACTCGGGCAATTGTTCAAATTCAGCGTGACTGAAGGGGACACACTGATACCGCACTTCGTCTTGGCGAGGACCGGAACGAATACGCTTATGGTCGTCGCTGGCATTCCTGTTGAACGCTATCGTAGCTATGGGGACGCTATCGTCGCTGCTTCCGGCATTCCTGTTCGAACACGTGGGGACGCTATTGTCGTCGTTCCCTCTGGCAGTCCTGCAGTCACGTCTCCCCCAGAGGGCTCACCCACCCTCGCGGTGGTCTTCAGGGAATCCTCCCCATGCCCCACTTCGCCGAATTTCACAGCAGGAAGGAAGCGCGAGCACAATAGTAGGCAACATCAACTGGTAAGCAGTGTTGTTGCCGTGTTACTTTCCGGCTCATCTAAGGGATTTTTGTTTGTTTTCGTACCAACTGCAGTGCCCGATCTCTTTGCCATTATGCCAGTCACTACCAGTCAAACATATCGCGGATAAAATTTAAACGAGGCCACTAACACGTGCAACCCCGCATGCTGCAGCTCGGTCTGTGCCGCTTGCGTAAATAATGCGTATACATTTTGTCGCAAGCACCCATTACGCCGTTTGGATGCCATTTTTCCCTTAACTGTTTGCACGTGTTCTGCCACGTACATGTATAGAGCCGTAGACTTTGCGTGATAGAGGGGCATAATTTTGCCGCTCCAGCAAGCCATTCGCACACCTCTATTCGTTTCTTTTGTTTTTTGTTCGTACTTCGTGAAACACACGATCTTGCGCTTGTCGCATGCTTCGTGGCGAGCGTGCGCTAATTCGAGAACTCGCAAAAACGCGGCCGATGCATGCACAAAGCCGTCTTTCCGAAACTGCCTTCGGCTGCTGGCGCGATGGCTTACAAGCGCAGTTTTGCGTGCTGCAATAGTAGTAGCAGGAATAATAATATTAATAACGACGTTTATCCTAGGTGTCAACGCGACCGCTGTCGCGCCATGAACACCGTGCTCGAGTCTGTGTGCTGCCGTGAAATCCCTCAAGTAGCTGCCCACATCCCCGAGTGTGCGCTGTGCATCACCAGCAGCAACATGTCTGTACAGGGGTGCCTTAACATCTACGCACTGTAACTTGCATATTTGGCACTACTGGAAGACAGACCGGGCTCGTCAGCGCACCAGAGATCCACAGGTGACTGGACGTTGCATGTTCAATCATATATGAGAGGCACTTGCGATATTGGCATGCTCCACTCCTGTATCAGTTTCAATGATGACATTTGTGTCTCTTGCACCAAACTCCACATTTGTCTTGATCTTCAAACCTAGCTTCGCCACCATTTCGCTTGCAGCTATACAGTTTGAAAGCAGCCACATTCGTATGAACTAAGTTTTAAAGTTTCAGGACAGTGGTTGAAAGTTTGGCAATCCTGACAGCAAGGCTGAAGGCAGGGAAAATATAGCTTAATTCCTACATAATATCGCTACATACTCTCTTATTCTGTCTATCCAAATAGCCTGGCACCTCAGTTGCTGACACGTGCCATTGATATTGAACACCCAATGAAAAAACTAATTCAGGGTTCTGTTACTAACAGATTTTTTTGTGTTTTTCACTTAACCCTCATAACGCAGCTACTATTTTTTGCAGTAGTTACAGGTACACGGCGTACCGAAAGTTTGTGCGCTGGATTTGGCGTCGCCTTGGGAGGGGGAATCGCAGAGTTCTGCCAAGCTGTGTCGTGGGAGAAATGAGAAATGCTCTCCCCGCACAGCGATACTGTGGGTTTCGCTACCTGGAATAAATCAGTGTCAGAAATGAACTGTGCCCACTGAAGGTAACAAGGTGTACAATCATTTATTTCACATCAAAATGCAAATAGAACAATGAAGTTCAGATAAAACAAAAAATAAATTGTACAGTAGGCTGAATTATTAGAAGAGATATTTCGGACAAATGTGTACTTTGTATAGATATACATATACATACTTTGGGCTGGCCTAGCTACACATACAACATATGCATGAAATGCTGCCTTCAACAATAGAACTGCCGAAATTCACACCACATAACAGGGTTTGTACCTGTGATAAAATATCACACTTCTCTGTAATCTCTATGAATGAACACAGACATTTTCATACGCAACAGTAAAATCGCAGAACACCTATACCTGCATTAGCTCCCATGCATAAAGAGTGACTCCAGCCGAGCCAGTTTGTGCCAAGAATATGCGGGTACAGTGACAGACATCATACAATGGGCTTCCTCAGTTGTATGAACTTTTTGCAAATTCCTGAGATGTGCATAAAGCCCGCATACTGCGTCAGGGTGCATGCGTTGCCTTCTGAAAAGCACTGAATATTATCATGCTAGCATTTCCTCAATATCCATGTTATCGAGACTAACCAGTTTCATAGAATAAAACCCTCTCCCATTATATTTTTTTTCTCCCATTTGCTCACCTCTGTATGAAAGGAAAAGCAAACAAATGTTACCCTGATCAGCAGTACACTTATGAAGTTTTGTACAAGCAATACAGCGCAACAACCTGAGTGCACTTCACACAAAGCGAATGCGTGCAAGTAATGAAGACTTGAAGGTTGGACAAGTCGCAGTGGGCTCATTTTTGAAGGACAAGGAAAGCAGAAAGGTGACACTTGTGCTAATTGAGTGGAGGTAATTTGGAAGCAGCAACAAATTACAGGTAAATTAAATTAAGCAAACGGAGGAACAAAATGAAAAAGGACTGGTAATAGTTGGCAGCAATTATGAACGATTAAGCAGAAACTGTTTTTGTGTATCAAGGAGAGCTTTCACTGTGAAAGGAATTTCCAAACTCGAGAAAGCAAGGGTGTAGTATCACTAGGAGCCCCAGCTTCTCGCAGTTTCGTGAAAGATTTCAAATTTGAGCTTTATATGCGGAATTCTGAGCAGGCAGCTACATTTCGTTTATGCAGGCGTTGTGCACATCACTGAGCACAGCAGATCGATAGGAATGCTGTCAATTTAATTTGAACTCTCGCGACAGCTATACCCTGCTAAATAAGAACCTGTACATGGCCAGATATCTGCTCAAGCAAGCTAGCACATCAAGCATGGTAGGTGTGGTGGCAACCCATTCATAGTGTTTTATAGTAAGAGGTAAGTTACGAAAACAGTACTGAGTAAAAAAAGTGTTACTACTTTGAAATAACGCTAAGCATCCATTCTGGGGCTTATTCTTGCGGCATTACCAATCCTTCCAGCAATAAAAGTGAGCAGCAGGTAAGTGTCAAACTTTTCAGGGCTGTATACTACTGCGGGCTTGCTACAACAGGGGCAGGATTATGCACTGAGGCACCATCAGAGATATTCAGTCACTGGCCAACACTGTATGAGAAAAAAAAGCCAACCTGCAACCTACTAGAAAACCAAGCACTGTGCTCTGTATACCTGATTAAGATAGCCGAGCCTAAATCGTCTAGCTTAGATAAAACAAAAATCAGCTTTGAGCAGTTGGGGCCATTACAAGATATCAGGTCAAATGCATAGCCCATTTTACTCAGTGCTGCATGGGTGTTGTTTGCAGAGTTCCTGCCACCTATGCAAGAATATTTGACTGCCAGACATGAAAGGAACTGTGTGATATGGAAGAACGTTTCAATTTTTTAAATGTGTGCCAACTTTTATTAATTTCTTTATTGTTACTCTTGTGGCGGTATCAATTTGACTTTCATATTGCAAACTGATAATTGCACTTGCAGAGCAGAAGAAGCCTTTCAGAAGGTAAACAATATTTTTTGTTGCTGTTCTTAATCTTTATACGCCCTGTACACTAACCTCCCCACGTGATACCCTCGAAAGAGAGCCTTTAGGGGCAAACTGACCGAATAAATAGAAAGTGAGATCTAAGTGCTCGCCGACCTTGCATGAAGAGATGAGAAAAGATCGGCTTCCCTAACCATTTACAAACACTGCCGCCTAGAGTTCCACACCTGGTTTAGTTGTCATTTTTTGTCTCATTTTATTGTTATTTTGGGCGTTTACTTCATTTAATATTTTTCCACGATTTACTGCTTTTTCCAAAACATCTACACCTGAAACTACTTGTGTTACCTCTCTTTTGTCTTTTGTCATCAACTTTCCGCACTGCACAAATATAAACAACTTTAACACAATGACACGTTCTCCATAGCACCAGTCACCTGTGAGTCTGTGTAAGAAATGCCTTGGCCATCAGATGCGTAACATTTATTCAACGTGTCACAATACAAAAAACGTAACACAGGAAGCAGGCCCGTACTTGGAGGGCTTAGCTGTATTACAAACGGTTAAAAAAACAATTTCACCCAAACCCTAAGATCTAAAAGAACCTGCTGATGCAGTAGTAGAATGAACACACATGCAGGACATCATTTCGGAAAGCATACACCTGTGGGACTTTCAGAGGCTATATTAAGCATGGACATGAACACGCACCGAAAGGATGACAGACTTCGGGATTTTTGATTGAAGAAGAAGTTGCACAAAGAAAACAGGGCAAAATGTCACTAAGCCTGCGACTATGGAATCAACTTTACAACGAGAAAGAAAGCAAAAGACACCTTTGATGTAGAGGGCAGCTATCATGCAGCTTAGACGAATTACGATTTATAAATGCTACTTCATCCTGACCCCAAAACGTCCGGTCTTCAGTCGGTACTAGTCGGACCTACTTTATGGTGAGCGCATGCTATTTTCTGTGGTCCTCCAAGTTTTTACTGCTACGATTTTTCTTGTCTCTTAGGTCTGCTACAGCTTTTTGATTTTTAGAAAATGTTTCTGAAGCTTCAGCTGCAGAAAGTATTTGTGCTGTATTTGTACTTGCGTGTACTTGGGCCCTGCATCTACCATTCTGTGCAGATAATCACACCTCATTCTTCGCGTGCAAAAGCTGAGCAGCTAAAGGATCAAGTTACATGCCTCACTGAGCAGTTTAACTGCCTCTATAGAATGTACGAAATCATAGCACAAGGTTCTGCTGTCTTATACTCAATGGGTAAGAGGGAGTTCTGGCCAACTTCAAACTACATAGTCTGCAACGTCCAACAACAGTTCAAGCCAAATGTTAGGTCTGCAAGCGTCCCTTGCACTTCGCACTTGTCTTCTTCACAGCACTGATACAGCGTGGCTGGCTTCTATGCTACACTAGAAGATATGGCTCCCATAACAGCTGCAGCCAAACTGGCTTATTTCAGCCGCTGCCCGTCTATTCTTTTAGTAGTTTACCTCACAGCTCAAGGCGCAAACATGCCACCACAAGGCCTCGCGCTCAGGTGACAGACCCGTCGCAGCAAAGTCTTCCGGCTAGGTTAAATAGGGCAGGGAGATGTCTTGTTGCGAAAAAGTGGAAAGAGATGTGAGAGGGCAGCTGATGAAGGAAGCACGGTGTTGTCGACGTGGGTAAGCTTAATGTGGTTTAGGGAGATGACTGTGTCATAACTGATGACACGCGGCGTTTTGTCGCCTCGCGCGACGACGAGATGGGGTCCAGTGTAGGGTGCCTGAAGCAGACGGCAAGCACAATCCAGGCATAAGAAAACATAGGCACTGTCTCTAAAATTACGGTGGACAAAGATCAGCTTGCACTGGTGAGCACGTGTCGGACGGGCGGTGATACGGGACAGGAGAGTGGTTAGACGTTCAATATAAAGTATGCCAGGACAGGACAGACAACGCTTTGGGCAGGCGGGCACACGAAATCAGCTGGTAGACGCAACGATGCGCCATGGACGAGATGAGAAGGCGCACATGCTAGATCTCCCTTGATGGTCGTACGAAGATCTAAAAGGACAACCGGCAACGAAGTGGCGATGCCTTCGGCTGCATGTAACCCGTTGACCGAACTGTTGGCTTGCGGACGGTAAGCTGCAGTTTTTAGGAGGGTGATGCCGAGAAGTCGAGTCAAACTGGCGATAAGTGCGGACTCGAAATGGGGGCCTCGGTCGGTGATGATCTCCACTGGCACGCCGAAACGGGCAATCCACGTAGAAATGAGCGCGGAGGCAACCGTTTCCACAGTGATGTCTGGTATAAGACTGGCTTCCAGCCAGCTTGTAAACCAGTGAATTATGGTGATTATATAAAAGTAGCCGTGTGATGATGGTAATGGTCCGACCAGATCAATGTGAAAAACCGCAAAATGGGAGTCCCAAGGCTGGAAACTTCCTAGAGGGATCATAGTGCGACGATAAATTCTGCACTGTTGGCGGGCAACCAGACACGCCAGAGGCCAGACGCGAACGTCGGCGTTGTGGCCAGGCGAGACGAAATGCTCCGCAACAAGACGCTGAGAGGCACGGATACCGAGATGAGAAAGGCGGTGAACATCGCTGAAAAGGGTGCGGCGTAGAGGCACAGGTACCTACATAAGGGCATGTGTGTCCAGTGGCAGGGTTCACATCGCAAATAATGTCGACTTCAGGATAAGTGCAATGTACAGGGCATAGGTGCAAGGATGACGAACAAACTGCTTAAAGGTCTTTATTCTGCTGTTGATAACAGGCCAGGACTTGCAGGGTAAAAGAAGGTGTTTGGAAGAAGGATACATGGCTGAGGGTATCGGCGGAAATGTTATGGGCGCCCTTTATGTGCCGGATGTCGGTGAAAATTCCAACAGGAAGGTCAAATGTCGAGTTTCCGTGGGTGAGCAGGTGGTCTCAGATGAAGAGAAAGCGCTCGTGAGTGGTCTGTGGTCAGTGAAGAAACGAAAGCGTTTCACAGCGATGTATGCCACTAGCAGCTCACGGCCGAGAGCACTGTACTGCAGCTCTGAAGATGAGAGCTTCTTCGAGAAAAAAACCGAGAGGACACCACTCACTGTTAAGAAATTGCTGCGGGACGCCGCCAACAGCGGAACCTGAAATTGACCGTGATGATCGTGGGTGCGTTGTGTGGCAGGTGAGCTAGAAGGGTGGTAAAGGTGAGACGCTCCTTGACAGGAATGAAAGCAGCATTGGCAGCCTCGATCCAGGTGAAAGCGGGTGCGTTTGGGTTGGCCAACTAAAGTAAACTTTTGAGTGGTTGCAGAACAGAAGCACATCCAGGAATGAAACATCTGTAGTAGCTGACGAGGTGAAGGAAACGCTGGAGCTAGCATAGTGAGTCTGGGTGGGGGAAGTCCGCGACTGCCTTGACCTTGTCTGGAAGAAGTTGGATACTGCGGGCGTCGACGAAATGTCCGAAGAATGCCAAGGATGAAACACCAAACACACATTTGTCAGTGTTAAGATTGAGTCCATGGTCGGCAAAACATTCGAAAACGAGGCGCAGATGACGCAGATGCTCGGCGGGAGAGGAACTAACGACGAGGACATCATCGATGTGTGTGAATACGAACGGAAAACCTCGAATAATTACGTCAATGAAACACTGGAAGGTTTGCGCCGCATTTCCTAGGCCAAAAGGCATCCTCATGCAGATCTATTAGGTGCCATACAATTCTTACGTAGTGAAAGGAGTTATATCATCAAAGCATGCTGTGGTCATGACTGTACACATAACACTACTCAAGCTAAACCACTAGCTCCAGAACAAAATGAATTGCACAGAGGTGTGAATAATACATTCATGTCAGCAAGAAAATGAGCAGAATCTAAAATATGTCCCACAGTACAGACATACTAAATTTTCAGCACACAGTGCTTGAAAACTTATTTAAAGAAAGAATATATAATGTCCACATTTACAATAGCAGAAGTCCAGGCATTTAAAAATTAAAAATTCAAACCTTATACACAGCATGGAACAGGATGTCCTTTTGGATTCTGTCGTATGTGCGCTTTGAAAAAGAGCCGATGCCGGCATTCTCCACGAGTCGCAGGGACTGCGTTGGGCTGCATCCTGTGAACAAAATGGCAGCGGCCAGAAGCACGTTGCCATGTCCAATCCGCCTCTTTGTTGCCAGGCTATACCACTTTGTGCTGTGCTTATTTGGACATGTTGTTGTCACCACAACAAGAGAGCCGATGACCTGGAGGAACACACAGGGCAATATTAAACAATTAATGCTGGCAGGAAGATATAAAACAGCATATTTAGCATATTACTGTGATCAACTGAGAAAAGATTACTGCAAGCGCTGCAATGGACAAGTGAGACTCAGTTACACACCTTCAGTGAAGATTGTGCTGGGTGATGGCACTTCCTGCACAGATTGGTGAGTTACAGCAAGCAGTCCTCATAAACAATGAACCTCCGAGGTGGTGATGGCTCAGAGGAATACCTGAAGGCAGTTTAGTATTGTCATGTAAAGAATGAAGCAATATGCTCAATGTACAACTATCATAAACCCTAAAGAACGACCACCGTCAGGTGCTACTACAAAAATATTTGCATGTTGATGTTAAGCACAGGTTCTAATGAAGCAAATCTGGCCATAACGAAGATACCTACATGCTGCTGAGCTTTGATATGTGTGCCTAGGCCTTGCTTATTAATACACTTACTCTGCTGACGTGTCCAAACTTGGTTGGTAAATGCTGTCATGAGGATTCTCTTCGAATGTTGCAGAGAAACCATCCCAGCTTGGCGACGAATACCTCGGAGCTGTGTCCTCTTGCAGCATAATATCGGCAACTGTGAAGTCTGTCTGAGATTCTGCAATTGGGAGGAGAATTAAGAGCAATGTGCAGTTGCAAACATTGTGAAAGCAATCGGCCAGAAAGACAGAGTTGTACCACAGATGAGCAATGCGTGTGTATAGTATCAGAGAGGCATTACATTGGTGTACCTTGACTGTTCAGTGTAAAGAAACCAGCCAATTGTGTGCATGCTTGTAGGTTTACACCACAGAAGCATATGATTTCTCTTTCTTGAGGCATAGTACAATGATTTCCAACTGCTGGGCAAAACACTGAACTTTTATTCCTGAGGCTGCTCCCTGGTAATGATCAACTGAGTAACTAGCTCTCTTACAGCTACTTTAAAAGAAACTATGCCTGGCTTGCCAACAGTAAACCACCTTGACGCTTCTCTCAGAGAAGAGTGCTGCTCAACAAACAATTCGCATAATATTTAAAGGATTCCAAAGAAGACCTCAAGCTAGTGTGCTTGCTGGTTTGGTTTATGGAGTTTAACGTCCCTAAATTGCTCAGGCTATAAGGAACGCCGTAGTGGAGGACTCCAGAAAATTACGACCATCTGGGGCTGTTTAATGTGCAGCGACATCGCACAGTACATGGGCCTCTAGCATTTCACCTACATCGAAATGCGACCGCTGAGGCCCGGATAGAATCTATGTATTTCTGATCAGCAGCCGGGCTAATGACTATATCATTAGTACTCTTTCCAAGAACCTAAAAAATGTTACGTTAGAAAATCACATGTAATAGCACAATAATGTATAATTAGTGCTGCTGTTACAGAGATTAACAGCACCAATTACTCTCAAAATCGCAATGCGTGCGTTACAATATGTTTCTTATTTTTGAAAAAAGAGACAAGTACTCCTTTGCACACATACCAGCTTCCTGTGTTGCATGCCTTGTTTGCACACCAACACTTTTCGTTTTAGGCATGAATGCCACCGGCGTAGATTCCCATGCCACTGGGGCTGTGCCTGAACCTGTGCATCAGATTTGGTATATGCAGGTTTTTCTGGCACTGTGAGAAGCGGTGCTGCTTGGCTATGGGTAAGTGCTAAAATGGAAATAAAATGAACAAAATTGTGCATGGAAACTAAAGACAAGGCTTCAGAGTACACAAACAGGCATTTATACAGATAGGCCATGGCCAACTTATGCTAGACAGTCATACCGGCCGCTTGTCAAGTGCTTGCCCCAAAACCCGTGTATCGCAAGATTTGATATGTACAAGGAAAAAGTGTATGAATCAATGGTTTCCGAGAACCTTCACTGAAACAGGGTGGTAGTGAATGCCACTATGGTTTGTATTTTTTTTTATTCTAAGCCAATCAATCTGTGCAAATTTTATTTCAAGTAGAAATATCTCTATTGTTTAAGCTATCCAAATCTGAATCCTGATCTTGTATCACTAGGTCATTGCACTGCTTTTAAACCGACAATCTTGCAACTGTCTCTAGATAATGCCAATGATGGACGTTTGACATTACTTTCATTACTTCTGAATCCTGTACATGTATCAATTCTGAATGACCACTGCCACATCCTAGGAAGTTAAACCATTTGCTTTCTTAAATTACCCTCAATTTCCTTAATTAGTTATCTTTCTGTAACCGCGATTGCCGTTTGAAACAGTAGGGCTCAGCATCTTGAATTATAATGGAATGAATCTTTCCTTATTTTACTTTTCTATTTCCTACGCAAGCCCACAGCCTTCCTTTCTGCCTATGTTTAAAGTTATTTACTTCTGTTTTGTATTTCTTTTGTATTCCTTTTGTATTTTTGTATTATGTGTAAACTAGTTTTGTATTCCTTTTCTTCCATATTGAGTCAATGCTGTTTTTATGATACCTGAACGCCTTAAGGAATAATGTTTTCACCAGATTGCTAACACCATTCCTCATACCAAATTTTGCTCTGTATTTCTCGTCTATTTTACTCTGCATTTCTCGTTATTTACATCATCATTTTAAGTTTCACAGTGAGCACCTAATGCTGGTATCCCAACAACACTGTGGTTCATTTCTGGAAACTTGTACAAATCTGCTTAAATGCCTGTCTTGCTAAGTTACAAGTCAACAAGGAAGGACACTGCAGGCACGTCAATTGGTGTGCTTCAAATTCAATGAGCACAAACCTCCTAGCTTTATACTGGAGTGCATCGCACAGACATAATGTCCAACTCTGCACTTTGGTAGCGAAAAATTCGTCTATGAAGTGCACAAAATGAAAGTAGCGCTACACGACTAACAGGCTTCCTAGTACGCCAAGCCGCTCCCAGCAGTGCTCCAAGGCGTCCCTGTGTTGTGCTGTACGAGACTGAGGAGGCAGAGGCTTCCCAGGTTTCTGGCACATTTCGTTTGCCCTTAGGCACTGCACTTTCAAAACTAAGCTCTGGCACCACTCTTTCTATCAAAATTCCTTTCAGTCGTTCATACATATTTCACCCACTTAGAAGTGCTGGATACTAACCATACAGTAGCTCAGTAACAATGGTTACAATGTCAGGGGCAATTTCTGCTGCATGAATGCATTGCAGTGCTAAGCTCCTTATTATGACCTGCTACCTGTATTACCAAAATACGCTTTGTAGAGAGAGAGGAAAAATTTTGATTTCTGGACTCGAGACCGGTTCATTTTATTTAACCGCAGTGCTTGCGGCGGCGTTCCGCGCACAACACAACAGCCGACGCCGGTGGTTGGGCAGAGGTAGAAGCAGCGAGGCCGTCTTCATACGAAGCTCTAGTAAAGTCGCGGCGTTCACACCATGTTTCAGTACCATTTATTTCGCGTCCTTTTTGTAGGTTTTCGGGGCTACTGTGATCTTTAGATAAGCAGCCAATCAAAACATCAATCTCCAGCACCATGAGAAAACCCAAGTAAACCAGACCATCGGAAAATGTCAACCTGTGCTCGAAGACGAGAAGTCTGGAGTCTCGTCTATGCCCGCGTACTCACAGGAATCAGGGAGCCCGCTGCCACCATCTACGACGCACTGCGCAAAAAATTTCCACAAGCTGACGCTGCAGCACGAACATGCACGCCAACAGACATCATTGAGAAAGCATGCGGTACACACCTGACGCTTTGGCACTGTCGGTCCGCTCTGTCAGCTCTCCTCAGCGAGAAGACGCTTCGCTGCTTCGAGGTAGTACAACGTTGGCATGGCGCCAGGGCTCAGGAAACGTTTTGCTCGAATGCCGAAGCCAGCGAGGTATGCCGGGTTGCACTCGCAGCTGCTGTTGTCAAAGTGTAGCGAGCATATAACACTGTATACTTGCTGCACGCACAAAATCTTTCCAGGCTTGTTTCTGCGCGGCATCCCGAGGAAATTTATGCAACGCCGCTTCGGTGCCGGACTTGCTGAGGCAAAAGTTAACAACGCACGAAACCGGAGGCATGGCGATTGGTGTGCCTAGAAGCTCAGTGTGAGTTTAAACTAAGACGCAAGCAGGACTGCGTGACTAGCGGGCTCGGTGCAAAAGCATGCGTTGACTCGTTGGTCGTCAGCCGCAGTCGTGAGCGTCTAAAAAAAGGAAGATTCGCGAGCAAGGCTGCTAGGCCTCAAAACCGCAAAACTTTGCCCCTACGTCAGAAAACTGTGCAATGACGTAACAAATACCTGTTATGTTTTCTTCTCTATCCCTACGTCACGTTGATGCACTAGCGATGGGTTGGACTTCCAATAGCGAGTATTTTCACAAAGTTTAAAATGAGATTAAATTATACTCTATACCTCCCTTGAGTTTAATACTTGGCTCCTATGGTGCTCACATACCAAGGAAACGTATGAGTCTGTACAACCTTGGAATTTGGTGTCGCTGCCCCTGCGATGCGCCGCTACCCTGCGATGGCAGGTGCTCCCAGCGGTGGGCCTTGTGCGGCCCAGGTTGCTCTTCCCGAACGACGAATCATTGATTTAACTGCCACCTGCCGTGGTTGGCAGTTTGCTCACTATCCGGTGGGCAGGTTGGGATGACGCCGCAAGGTCACGTGACCTAGGTGGTCACCTGGTTTCTAGGTTGCTCTCTGGGGACCACCTGCCAGAGCTATGCCCGTTATTTCTCGCTCACAACGCCGACGCCGCCAACGCCGGATTTTCTGCGTAACGAGGCCTTAAACGCAGTCACGTTAATATGTTCAATTTGCTCTTGACAGACAATAATCAGCGTGAAGACGAACGTCAAGAACCCTACATGTAGTACGGCGAAAGTAGTTGCGGACTTGTTTCGTGACAGTATACTGCGGATATCTGAATACTTTCAGTTCAGCGCGTCATTCTTTTAGTAACTTTACACTTTGCCAACGGAACAGTATAAGGTTAAAAAATACACTGGTCTCAAGGCAGCGCCAGTCAGCACTAGCGCAGCCACTACGTGAACACGTGCGCTGTGCGAACAGAATGGATGACAAGCGTGCCCTCAATACAACCAATAAAGAGCGAGCGTACACACACACACACACACACACACACACACACACACACACACACACACACACACACACACACACACACACACACACACACACACACACACACACACACACACACACACACACACACACACACACACACACACACACACACACACACACACACACACACACACACACACACACACACACACACACACACACACACACACACACACACACACACACACACACACACACACACACACACACACACACACACACACACACACACACGCACGCACGCACACACACACACACACACACACACACACGCACACACACACACACACACACACACACGCACACACACACACACACACACACGCACACGCGCGCACGCACACACGCACACACACACGCACGCACGCACGCGCGCGCACACACACACACACACCTGCGTGAATCCTTGAAAGACGAAGTTACGCCCACCCACCAAGGTAGCCGGCGGCTGCAAGGACTGCAACCACAGTTCGGGCCTCTGCAGTCTCTTCCGACCGTGAGAAAACTTACCTCCGAATCAGCGCGACCATCAGTGTCAAAACAAACCCCCGTCAGCGTGCCGGATGCCATTCCTTCGCCATCTGCCATGCTGCAACAGCCACGCGAGCCACCCACCTTTCAAGGTTTTCCAGGCGAGGACCCGGAGGACTGGCTCGAGAAGTTCGAACGCGTAGCCCAATACAACATGTGGCCTGACGACTCGAAGCTGCAGCACGTGTTTTTGCGCTGGGGGGTGCAGCTCGTACTTGGTTTGAGAACCGAGAGGCCACAATAACAACGTGGGGTTCCTTCAAGACTCAGTTTTTGTAGGCTTTTACCAACGTCCTCCGGAAAGAACGTTCCGAGCTGCTCCTCCAGAAACGCGTCCAACTACCAAACGAGATTGTCCTCGTTTACTCCGAGGACATGGCGAAGCTCTTCCGCCGGGCTGATCCCAACATGTCCGAAGAGAAGAAGCTGCGTTTTCTTAAGAGGGTCATCAAGGAGCAGATCTTCGCTGGGTTAGTTCGAAGCCCACCCAGAACAGTTGCCTAATTTGTTTCCGAAGCCATTACGATGGAGTACATGCTCGACATGCGATCCAGACAGTACGAGCGTCCGCCGTCGCTGATGGCTACCAGCGATGTCGATGCTTCTAGCCACGACGTCCTTCGGGAGACCATCCGGACCGTCGTACGCGAAGAGGTTCAAAGGCTCTTTCCAGCCCCGCAGTCGCCGCAGGTTTCTTCCATTTCGGACATTATTCGTGAAGAGGTCCAACAGGTGCTCACGCCGCCAGACCCACTTCAACCGAGCACAACACCCCAGATGATGGCATACGCCGCAGCCGTTCGCCGTCCACTGCCTCCTCCAAGTAGCCCCGATACATCTGTCCACAATTGTCCTTCGGCATTGCCATTTGGTTTGTGCTCTGCACCCGCAACGTTCCAACGGCTGATGGACACAGTTCTGGCACACCTGAAGTGGAAGACATGCCTCGTCTACCTTGATGACGTTGTGTTCGCACCAACGTTCGAGGAGCACCTTCGGCGCCTCGAAGTTGTGCTGCAAGCCGTGAAGTCTTCTGGGCTAAAGTTAAAAATTGAGAAATGCCACTTTGCTTACACTCAGCTAAAGTTCTTGGGTCACGTCGTCAATTACGAGGGAGTTCGGCTGGACCCAGACAAAACCAAAGCTATTGCCAATTTCCCCCCAATGCAGGACGAAAAGACAGTCCACCGCTTTCTAGGATTATGTGCCTACTACCATCGCATTGTGAAAGATTTCGCTCGAAACGCTGAGCCCCTAACGCGTTTGACGAGGACAGACACGCCTTTCATGTGGGACGCCCCTCAAGCGCAAGCATTTGAAACTCTTCAACGCCACCTGCAAGCACCTCCAGTTCTGGCTCAATTCGACGAAAACGCAGACACGGAGCTCCATACTGACGCAAGCAAAGTCGGCCTGGGTGCCGTTCTGGTTCAAATCCACAGCAGTCGAGAACGAGTCATCGCTTAGGCCAGCCGATCTTTATTTCACGATGAAGCTAACTACTCATAAACTGAGAAAGAGAGTGTCTAGCGATAGTGTGGGCGACATAGAAATTTCGACCCTACCTTTATGGAAAACGCTTTACTGTAGTTACGGACTATCATGTCTTGTGTTAGCTCGCTACCCTCAAAGATCCGTCAGCCCGCCTTGTCAGATGGAGTCTGCGCCTCTAAGAATACGACATGACAGTGGTGTATAAGTCCGGCCGGAAGCGCTCGGACGCCGATTGCCTCTCGCGCGCCCCGGTCGAATCCCCAATGGAGGACAGTAACTACGACGACGACATCACCTTAAATGCGATCAGTGCAACGAGCGTCACTGAAAATGAAAAAGAATACGCCGACCCGGAACTTCAGAACCTCATGGAGTTTTTTAACGGTACCCGCCCGATTGTCCCGAAGGCTTTCAAGCGCTCGGTAGCGTCACTCTGCGTTCGCCATGGTGTCCTCGTGAAGAAAAATTTCGCCGCAAACAATCAGCAATACCTTATTGTCATACCGACGAGCCTAAGTAACGAAATCCTTTAAGCTTCACACGACAAACCGACTTCTGGACATTTGGGTGTAGCCCGCACGCTTGCAAGGATCAAACAGATGTATTACTGGCCTCGCCTTCAGTCGGACGTTGCGCACTATGTCAGAACGTGCCGAGGCTTTCAGCGTCGCAAAGTGCCCTCAACAAAACCAGCTGGTTTCTTGAAGCCTATAGCACCACCATCGCGGCCTTTCCAGCAGATTGGGATGGACATGCTGGGCCCATTCCCTCTTTCTCATTTGGGAAAGAAGTGGATCATCGTTCCAACTTGCTACTTGACACGATACGCGGAAACATCAGCTCTGCCAAGCGACACAGCGCTTGACGTGGCAACATTTTTCATCCATCAGATCGTTTTGCGTCACGGTGCACCGGAGATCCTAATCACCGACAGGGGCACAGCATTCATGGCTGACCTCCTGCAGCAGATTTTACACCAGTCATACAGGCCAGCGAAAGACGACATCCTACCACCCTCAGACGAATGGTTTAACGGAACGATTAAACAAAACGATAGGTCACATGCTCTCAATGTAAGTCGACGTTCAGCACAGAACTTCGGACGAAGTGCTCCCATACGTCACCTTCGCATATATTTGGTTTATGGTAGTTTAACGTCCCAAAGCAACTCAGGCTATGAGAAACGCCGTAGTGAAGGGCTCCAGGAATTTGGACCACCTGGGGTTCTTCAATGTGCACTGACATCGCACAGTACACAGGCCTCTAGAATTTCGCCTCCATCGAAATTCGACCGCCGCGGCCGGGATCGAACCCGCCTCTTTTGGGTCAGCAGCCGAGCGCCATAACCACTGAGCCACCGCGACGGCTACCTTCGCATACTATACGGCCGTACAGGAAACGACAAACATGCCACCGTTCCATCTCGTTTACGGCCGCGACGGGACCACGATGCTGGACGTCATGTCACCGCATGTGGACGACATAGACCCGAATGCGGATCTGCACACCTTCCTGCACCTCGTTGAAGAGGCTCGTCAGCTGGCCAGAGTGAGGATTCTCGACTAACAATGCCGAGATGCCCAACACTATAACCGCCGACGCCGTGATGCTCGGTACACATCAGGAGACCGTGTGTGGGTCTGGTTTCCCATTTGCCGACGCGGACTTAGCGAAAAGCTCCTCTGCCGGTATTTTGGACCCAGAAAGTGATCAGGCCAATTGGAGACCTCAACTATGAGATCGTTCCTGACGGATTTCAGAAGTCTCGGCGATCCCTGCACCCTGAGGTGGTACACCTTGTCCGTCTCAAGCCTTACTACGAGCGATAGCGGTAGAGCTGGACTTTCGCGCGCACATCATGCTTTCCCTAGTGAACTTTTTTTAAAACACACAGGCTACGCATCGGGACGATGCTCTTTCCGGGGGGCCAGTGACACACTGCATTCCGCTTGCACGCGCCGCCTCAAAACAACAAGAAGAAGAAGCGATCTGGAGCTGTGGTCAAAACGTTCGTCGAAGCCCGCTGCTGTCTCTTGTGATCAGTGGTCTCCCGCATTCACGCGTGACAATATATATATATATATATATATATATATATATATATATATATATATATATATATATATATCACCAAAAATTGAAGAAACATAACAGGATTTAATTCACGACGTTTCGGCTGGAGGACCAGCACGTCGTGAATTAAATCCTGTTATGTTTCTTCAATTTTTGGTGATTTTATATTATATTGACCAAATCAGGCTGCCAGAAATCACTTTTGGCGCTGGTGAACACTTTCAAGGTTCGCTTACACCCAATGAACATAAATACCCACGAGAGCAGCAGATTGGACAGCCGTCGCCGTAGGTCAGTTGGTAAGAGCACCGGACGCGATATTCGGAGGTCGTGGGTTCGGATCCCACCGGCGGCATGGTTGTTTTTCCTGCTGCTTTATAAGTAATTTTCTTTAAGCGATTTATTAATCTAAGTACTATAATATCCCACTGATAAGCACAACACAAAAAAAAAACATTCCCCTATGCATCTTGGTTTCGGTGACTGTTAGCTCCCTTCATAAGTTTGTCAAACGGGCCCCTCATTTCATTTAACTTATTTGCCCATAGCTTAACGAGGGTCTCGGTTCTGGCAGTCTTGATGCCATAGGTAGCTTAAGAGGGCTCTCGCACAGTTTCCGCCCCCGCCGTCAGATGACGTTCCACGTCACACTCGCGGTATTACAGGACGTGCTACGTCTGCCGCTATGGTCGAGGGTGGCGCTGGTGAACACTCTCAAGGTTCGCTTACACCCAATGAACATAAATACCCACGAGAGCAGCAGATTGGACAGCCGTCGCCGTAGCTCAGTTGGTAAGAGCACCGGACGCGATATTCGGAGGTCGTGGGTTCGGATCACACCGGCGGCATGGTTGTTTTTTCAGCTGCTTTATAAGTAATTTTCTTTAAGCGATTTATTAATCTAAGTACTATAATATCCCACTGATAAGCACAACACAAAAAAAACATTCCCCTATGCATCTTGGTTTCGGTGACTGTTAGCTCCCTTCATAAGTTTGTCAAACGGGCCCCTCATTTCATTTAACTTATTTGCCCATAGCTTAACGAGGGTCTCGGTTCTGGCAGTCTTGATGCCATAGGTAGCTTAAGAGGGCTCTCGCACAGTTTTCGCCCCCGCCGTCAGATGACGTTCCACGTCACACTCGCGGTATTACAGGACGTGCTACGTCCGCCGCTATGGTCGAGGGTGGCGCTGGTGAACACTCTCAAGGTTCGCTTACACCCAATGAACATAAATACCCACGAGAGCAGCAGATTGGACAGCCGTCGCCGTATCTCAGTTGGTAAGAGCACCGGACGCGATATTCGGAGGTCGTGGGTTCGGATCCCACCGGCGGCATGGTTGTTTTTTCTGCTGCTTTATAAGTAATTTTCTTTAAGCGATTTATTAATCTAAGTACTATAATATCCCACTGATAAGCACAACACAAAAAAAAACATTCCCCTATGCATCTTGGTTTCGGTGACCGTTACCTCCCTTCATAAGTTTGTCAAACGGGCCCCTCATTTCATTTAACTTATTTGCCTATATATATATATATATATATATATATATATATATATATATATATATATATATATATATATATATATATATATATATATATATATATATATATCTAGCACCGCCACCAAACTGTGCCGTACAACGCGAGGAGAACCTCCGGAGAAGGGACGTAAAATGTATGTATAGCGTCTGCGTCTTTAAAACCTTAATTCATTAACGTCTGCCTCCTAGCAGCAATAACAAATAACGTAAGCCAGAGAGGTCAGCTGCAGCAATGGGGCTCATCGTTGCGATCGGCTTACTTTTGTGTGCCATCAGGGAAGGTATGTCCCCGTTCACATGTAGCATTGCGCTGAACATATGTTTGCCACTGTGCACACGTACACGTACACACAAACATGTGTGCGGTCTGCGTCCGCATGCGCATAATTTTGTTTTGTTTTTTAAGCGCACGCGTTCGTGCATATTGCTAGAATTCTGTATTGCTTCACTGTATTACAGCATTATTAACGCGATAGCGTTAAAGGCCTCGTCCTTCAGAAAATCCGGCGTCGGCGTTGTGAGCGAAAAATCACGAGCATGACTCCGGCAGGTGGCAGGTAACAGCTGACATGGCTGGGAACAGATTGGTCGTAGGATTGTGCGACGTCAGGTGACATGGCCGAATTGGGAGGAGCTGCCAACTCGGGCTTCTCAAAACAGATGAAAGGTTGAGGGGAATCGAACTCTCCAGCACTCTTCCAATCCGAGTCGTACATGCTACCCCTAGTCCACGCAGGCACGGTCGTATGGATTGGTTAAGTGGGGCTTTATATTGGCAAAGCTATCGCGTCATACCCTTAAACCGGAGCTGAAGTTTCTCTTCCAATATTTTTTCTGTCCATCCACCTCCTGCTTAATAATAAATATGGCGCTAGGAATCCCTACTCAGGCTAAATTAAACGGTGTCCTAGCAACATAGAAGACATCATTAGCATGAATGCCGTAAGAGCCTCCTTTACTTGCGTGATTTCTTCTCGCACCTCACTTAATAGCTGCACGTGGCTGACCTCTTCAGTGCCAAAGTGCTCTAGCTTTACAACTTTCGCGCGGCAGTATTTCTTATTAGTTTCCGACGACCCTTCCTTGTACACATGTGAGACACCCTTTATTACAGCTGCGTGGAAGTCAGACGCTCTTGTCGTCGCTCGTTTCAATGACCGCTGGAGGTAAGACAAAATTTCCTGATATATCAAGTTTCGCAAGGAAGGGCCGAGGTGTGAGAACTTGTCTCCTCGGTATCTCAGTTTCTTTTTTTTTTCTTCCGGGGCTTACAAGAATCCTATATTACCTCTCAAGTTTGGGCCTCTTTGTGCTTATGCTTCCCCCCCCCCCCCACCATTTTTCTTTAGTAATCCTATCTCTCACATCGCGCCGTAGACCGTGACGAATGGCACTTGTACTTGTCCATAGAACGCGTGTATACACACACATGTGCACTCGCCCTCCTAAACGTGCGACAACCGGCAGTTATTCACCGCGCGGATATTACGCTCTTTGTTCTCCTTATAAGGATGCTGCCCGGTGCTCATACACGAAGATTGTTTTCTTTAAAAAGCTGCTTCTCGGACCTCTGCTGCTGTTTTTCGAGAAAGATTAAGATGCGAAAGGCTGGGCCTGAACTCACTGCCATCGAACGTGCGCTCCCACTCGGGATTAGAACGTTGACCTTGGAGCCGTTTTGGAGCCCTTCACCCCGCAATAAGCTCTGCAGCTTTTACAGCCGCGTGTTGTTTTTACTCCGGTATCGTTATAACGGGGTCGAACACGTATACACACGAACAGGCGGCCAATATGTATTCTGAGCACAGTGTTCCGTAGAAAGGATATAAAGAAAGGCTCAGGAATGGCTTTATATCAATTATATGCGAGGAAATGGAGCTCGCAGACGAGATGACAAAGCTAAAATTTCACGTCGCCGGCAAGGACGCGCACGGAGTTGTAAAATGGAAAATAACAGGAGGGAGGGGGAGGATAAGATTTGTTTCTAAGTCTCAAGTTTCCGGTGTCGTTTTTTGTCAACAGTACGTCCTCTGCACGAGAGATTTAAACAACAGCTTGGAGCTTCGCTATTATATTTTCTAGGCAGTTACCATGCGCAGTATAATCATCAGTTCCCGCTAAGCATATTTTCTCCCGGCACAATCATACGCAACATCGTCACACGTTATGCGCTGCGTAATAACTTTTTACTACCTAGGGTCAGAACTAACTAAGGGAAACAATGCCTTCATTTTCCATCCATATCATTTTGGAATTCTTTGAACTTAGACATAAAAAAAACTAATACGCTTTCTTTGTTCAAGATCAAATTAATGCTTTTCCTTCTTAATGTGTGATTTTTTCTTCTTTTTCGTGATTTATCCTATGTATCGCGGCATCTGTGAGTGTTTTACTTTACATTCTCCTTTATTATATTGTTTGAATTTAAATATTTTGGTACTCATATTAAGTTATGTATCTATTCATTCTCTGCGTCGGTGATTAATGTGTTGTGTATTTTCTGTTTTTTTTGCTTATTGAAATTTATTGTCATGGGAGGTCCCACCCGCGGTCTTGTACCATGGGACCTCTCGCTGTATACGCTTGTAACATTTTTTCGATTCATTAATAAACTTTCAACTTCAACTAACGTACAAGTGGCAAGTGCAGATCATTATCCCCTTTTTTCTTTATTACGATGTTTAACGCAAAACAGGAGACACTTTTGTTAATGATCAATAAACATCTTTGCATTAGATGACGATCGACGTATTTTCACCAGTTCCAAACTGGAGTATTGTTTTTTATTCAAGAAATTCAGACAACACAGCGCCTTGGTGCAGAGGGCAAAAGGCGAAAATCAATAAGCCTGGCTGGGCCCTAAGCACCACTCGAACACAACAGCAACGAGAATTTATATACACATAAATAAACAATAAAATGATCACAATGTAATGTTTGTGCAACACAACTTTCTAATATAAGAATTCATCCTATTGTTATTAATCAGAAACCACGTCTAAAAAGATCACAGAAAATGACAGTGCAAGAGAAGACAGATCAAACATATCTATAGAAGCTAATTTTATACCTAGAAAAAAACGAAAGAAAAAAACACAGAACAGAGAAGTGCAAGAGCAGACACAGATCCAACATATGCATAGAAACTAACTGTGTACCTAGAAAATCAAACAAATGTGCGATCAATAGAAAGATGTAAGCAGAAAAAAAATTATAGTGCATTTTCCAGAAACGTTTCGCCCGCTTACGAGAAGCAAAGAGAGAGGAAGATTTCTCCACAATATCAATTAACTCGGGATGGGAGATCAGAAGGTTTGGGATTTGGCAGTTCAAAGACTGCAGAGCATAGTTTGTTCTGTTTCTTGGTTTCTGTATATTTGTGCATCTAAACTCATAGCGAGCTTGATCGGTCGTGTATTTAGAAAAAATAATGTGGCCGATTGGCTATCAGCTCCAAGAATTCCACCTGAGACAGTCGCTCATAATATAATGTTTGTATAGGTAGTATTTGGTTCTTGCTGAAGTAGGAAGATGTGGAGTCATACCTTGAAAAATTTTCAATAAAGCGAATTGATTTCTTCTGCAATAAAAAGGGCTTTCAAGATTAGTATTCCCAGTGACTCCCCAAATAAGCAAACAATAGTGTAACTTGGAATGAACTGCATTCAAATAAAGCTGGCGCCTTACCCGGAGCGGTAGAAATGGGCGAAGCCTTTTCAGCATTCCAATGCATTGTACTCATAATCATCATCATTATCATCATCATCATCGTCGTCAGCCTGACTACACCCACTGCAGGGCAAAGGCCTCTCCCATGTCTCTCCAATTAACGCGGTCCTTTGCCAGCTGCGCTCACCTTATGCCTGCAAATTTCCTAATCTCATCCGCCCACCTAACCGTCTGCCGCCCCCTGCTACGCTTGCCTTCTCTTGGAATACACTCCGTTACCCTTAAGGACCAGCGGTTACCTTGCCTTTGCATTACATGTCCTGCCCAAGCCCATTTCTTCCTCTTGATTTCGACTAGGATATCATTACCATGTGCTTGTTCCCTCACCCACTCTGCCCGCTTCCGGTCACTTCACGTTACACCTACCATTATTCTTTGCATGGCTCGCTGCGTTGTTCTTAACTTAAGCTTAACTCTTTTCGTTAGCCTCCACGTTTCTGCCCCGTAGGTGAGTACCGGTAAGATACAGCTGTTGTACACTTTTCTCTTGAGGGAAATTGGTAAACTGCCACTCATGATCTGAGAGATCCTGCCATATGCGCTCCACCCTATTCTTATCCTTCTAGTTATTTCCCTCTCATGATTCAGATCAGATGTCACTACCTGCCCTAAGTAGACATATTCCTTCACAACTTCCGGGCTCTCGCTGCCAATTGTGAACTGCTGTTCCCTTGCTGGACTGTTGAACATTACCTTGGTTTTCTGCATGTTAATTTTTGGGGAAAGCGTTCTCTGTCGGTCTAACTCATTGATCATGATTTGCAGTTCACCTCCTGAGTGACTCAGCAACGCAATGTCATCAGCGAATCGCTGACTATTTAGGTATTCTCAATTTACTCTTATTCCCAACTTTTCCCAATTCATGCCACGGAATATTTCCCGTAAATAGGCGGTGAATAGCACTGGCGAGATCGTGTCTTTTAGCCTGACGCCCTTCCTTATTGGAATTTTATTGCTTATTTATGGAGAACTATGGCAGCTGTAGAGCTCCTATATGCATCTTCCAGTATTTTAACATAAGGCTCCTCTACACCCTGATTCCGCAATGCCTGTATGGCTGCTGAGGTTTCCACTGACTCGAATGCTTGCTCTTAATAAATGAAGGCTATATGTAGGGATTGGTCATATTCTGCGCATTTCTCTATCACCTGATTGATAGTGTGAATATGATCTATTGTGGAATATCCTTTACGAAAGCCTGCCTGATCATTTAGTTGAAAAAAGTCTAAGGTTGCCTTGAGCTCTATTAGCGATTACCTTTGTAAAAACCCTGTAGGCGACGGACAGTAAGCTGATCGGTCTGTAATTTTTCAAGTCCTTAGTGTCTCCTTTCTTAAGAATTCAGATTAAATTTGAGTTCTTACAAACTTCTGGTACGGTCGACGTCATAAGGCATTGCGTATAGAGGGTGGCTAGTTTTTCTAGCAAAATCTACCCTCCGTATTTCAACAGATCTGCTATTACCTGATCCTCACCAGCTGCTTTTCCCCTTTGCATTGCTCCGAAAGCTTTCTTTATTTCACAAGGGTGGAAAATTGGGCGAGTCGGTAACGATAATAAAACGTCGGTAAAACGGCACAAGAGACAGTTGTCCGTCTTTCTTTGTCTCTTCTGCCGTTTTTGCGCTCCCCATATACCATGGTTCTTTATTTCCTCTTAAGTTAATGGCGGGATGAGGCATTGCTGTGCGCTACTGTCTCTGTCATTAACGTTCTGATTACACTGGCTACTGTAAAGATTTGTGTAGAACTCTTCAGCTACTTTAACCATCATATCCATACTGCTAATGACATTGCCATCCTTGCCTATTAACGCATACATCTGGTTTTTACCTATGCCTAGTTTCCTCGTCACTGCGTTTAGGCTACCTCCGTTCTTTAGAGCATGCTCGATTCTTTCCATATTAAACTTCTTTATGTCGGCTACCTTGCGCTTATTTATGAACTTTGATAGCTCTGCTAGTTCTATTCTTTCTGTAGGGTTAGACGCCCTCATGCCTTGACGTTTCTTAATCAGATCTTTCGTCTCCTGAGATAGCTTGCCGGTATCCTGTCAAACCATCCTACCGCCTACTTCTACTGCGCACTCCATAATGATAGCTGTCAGATTATAGTTCACTGTATCAACATTAAGATCGTCTTCCTCAGTTAAAGGTGAATATCTTTTCTGCAGCGATATCCTGAATTCCTCTATTTTCCCTCTCACCACTAGCCCGTTAATGGACTTCCTATCCACAAGCTTCTTCCGTTCCGTCTTCAAGTCTAGGATAATTCGAGACCTTACCACTCAGTGGTCGCTACAGCGCACCTTTCCGGGAACGGCCACATCCTGAACGATGCCAGGTTGAGCGCATAGTATGAAGTCAATTTCATTTTTAGTTTCACCACTAGGGCTCTTCCAGGTCCACTTCCTGTTCTCTCGTTTGCGGAAGAAGGTATTCATGATGCGTAAATTATTTGTATCTGAGAACTCTACTAATAGCTCTCCCCTGCTATTCTCAGAGCCTATCCCATAGTTGCCTACCGCCTGGTTTTCAGCCTGCTTCTTGCCCACTTTCGCATTGAAGTCGCCCATCAGTGCAGTGTGCTGTGTTTTTACTTTGGTCATTGGCGATTCCATGTCTTCATAGAAGCTTTCAACAGTCTCGCCATCATGGCGCGTAGGCTTGCGCGACCTTCAGCTTGTACCTCTTATTAGGCCTAATTATGATAGCTGAGTAATGAGGAATCCCACACCTACTCCTCCTTTATCCGGTAATCCGCGATAGCACAGTATGTGCCCGTCTTTTAGTACTGTATACACCTCACCTGTCCTCCTAACTTCCCTAAGCCCTATCATATCCTGTTCTCATGAGGGAGTGCGTTGTCGGTTCTGGTCACTGAGATCAGGCCGCACCCCAGGCCTGCTTATGCAATTCCATAGACACGCGGAGTCTTTTTTTCCAAGACCGGCGGAGAATTACGCGGCACCGTGATTCGAACCTCGGTCCTCTTGCACGTGAGGCGGATGCTGTGCCTCTACGCCATCGCTGCACCTAGGGCACTGTGCTATGGTACGCTTAATGCGCTGAGTATGTGGTGTGCAGCGGAGATTTTCGTGGAATTGTATGCCTAAGAATTTTACTTCCGTAACACGCTCTAAAGGTCGAGACTGAAAAAATTATCGATGTGAATTTGTCTGTTGCTAGAAGAGAATACAACATATTCGGTTTTATTAGCATTGAGTGCTAGTTGGTTGGCTGCAAGCCAGTGAGACAAATTCGCCAGCCACAAGTTTCCAATAGTAACTGCAGTTGATAAATTAGGTGTAGAGAAGAAAGCGCTGGTGTCGTCCGCATACAGAATGATTTCTGGCAAGCCTGGCATGGTTACAATGTGGTTAATATAGAGAAGGAATAACTTAGGACCCAGTATGCAGCCTTGCGGTACACCATATTTTATATTTCTTAATTCACATTTAACGTTGTTGGCCACGACATATTGAGAACGGTTTGAAAGATAACTTTCTAGTAGAGTAAGGGAAATACCTCTTATCCGATTGAACGGGAGTTTTTTTTTTAATAAGCATGTTATGTTTAACGGAGCCGAACGCTTTGCTGAAGTCCAAGGATATGCCCAGTGATATGAGTTTCTATTCTCTGAATAAGTGTTTCTTTTATACTAAGTAAGACAGATTCAGTTGACTTATGCTTCTAAAAATACTGACTGCTACATATCAAGTTGTGATTCTGTAGATGACTAGTAATCCGAGAATTAGTAGCCTTTCAAATTTTTTTAAAACAGCTTATGTACTGAAACTGGCCTGTAATTTCCAAGATCGTTCACCGTGCCGGTTTTGTAAAGAACAACCACACCCTCGCGATTTTCATTTTCTCTAGAAAAATGCCCTTTGTTAAAGTAAGATTTGCTATATGACAGCGCACATCACATATAAAGTCAGAAATTGCTTTTATTGGTGCTGCTTTGATACCATCATAAGCAGAGGAGCAGTTGTTTTTTAAATTATATATTAGGCTGTAGATTTCTACAGGGCTAGCTGGAGACAAAAACATGGTATCTGTTAGCCTATGCTCTAAGTGTTTCTCGAAATGTCCGGAGTCAGCCCCATCGAAACTTTCAAAAGTTAAAAAGTGTTTGCTCATTACATTGCCAAGAGCTTCACCTCGATTCATGATGCGTAAATTATTTTTCTCTGCGAACTCTACTAACACCTTCCCCCTGCTATTCCTGGAGCCTATGTCACAGTCGCCTACCACCTGCCCAGGTAGCACATCACAGCGGGCCAATATTAGAAATGCACTGGGAAAGCGTGGCCCTAAGTAGGCCCAGAGTTGCCAATGGGCATCTAATATTGGATGTGTCATTATCAAATCATGGATATCATGGGCCTTGTTAGCCAGAGTACTCCCATTCTTTCCAGAATTGGCTAAGTCATTTTCGAAATCTGGCTACTGTGGGCAATGTTAGCCAGAGTTCTCCCAGTGTTTGCCAGAATTCGCTTGGCCATTTTCGAAATCTGGCTATCGTGGGCAATGTTAGCAAGAGTTCTCCCACTCTTTGCCAGAATTGGCTAAGCCATTTTCTAAACCCGGCTATTATGGGTCATATTAGCCACAGTTCTCCCACTCTTTGAGAGAATTGGCTAAGCCATTTTTGAAATCTCGCTATCGTGGGCCATGTTAGCCAGAGTTCTCCAAGTGTTTGCCAGAATTGACTAGGTCATTTTCGAAACCTGGCTATATTGGTCTTGGCTTGCCACCCCTTATCCAGTGTTAAAAGCAGTGTCGTAGGCGTTACCGAAAAAAAGTAATTAAATACGTTACTAGTTAGGCTAAGAAAAAGAACGCGTTACCGCTCTCCGTTACCTGCAAAAACAGCAACGTGTTAGCGGTATACCGATACCAAAAAAAGTACCGCACGTTACTTTGCCGTTAATTCATGGCCATAATTTTTAATTAGTGCGCCTTTGCCTTAAGAACTCACGATAACAGTTTCATAAAGCTCATATTTCACATAAAAATTCTAGCCCAAAAAACGATTTTACGCGAAATTCTGATTTAACGAGAATACTTCGCACAAATTTCCAGGAGCTTAGCAATGTTATAGTGGCCTAAAGTTGCCTGTAGACTTACATGTGATGGATTCTAACTCTGTGGCCCATGGTTCCACCATTTTCTGAATGTGAAATTAAACACAAAATGACACTTCATCAACAATTCTAACTTAACAAAGAAAACATCGCTGAACCCTCAACAAATTTACAGCAATTCTGAAAAATGTGATGTTCAAAAATGCTCGGCATGCTTCCACTCTGTAGAGAGTTGTGTGTGTGAGGGCTTCGGTAAGGGCAGCTAGGTGAAGGAAAATCTGTGAATGCATGTTTGTGCACGTGTTTCGTGCTATATGGCTATTCTGTCTTTTTTTTTCGTTGAGTGCGTCGTCAAGAGCAGGTGTTTTGGAGCATGCATGCGAGCCGCAACAGAGGTCGTCGAGAGCACCTGTTTTTTTATTTGCAATATCAATTGAGGTGCTCTGTGCATTTTTTTTCTAGAAAAAGTAAACGAAGTGGGCGACAACTGGAACAAAAAGTAACTAGAAACGCGACACCTCACGTTACCGAAAAATGTTAACGTAAGTACGTTACCCGCTACAGTTCCCAAATTGTAACGAGTACGCTACTAAGTTACCAAGAAAAAGGAACGCGTTACCAGTAACGTCGTTACTTGTAATGCGTTACCGCCAACACTGGTTAAAAGTATATGGCAGATTTTGGTAAATATTGTACCAACCATTATACTGGGTAGAAGATTCATTTTATTGTCGAGTACCATCTCGGCAGTTTATAATTTTCGAACGCGCTAAAACTCGTTTGAGCTCCAGGGTTGGGCTTGTGCGAGTTCAAAAATTTGATGTTTATTCGTCTTTTTCTTACCGAATACTTTCGCAGCATATGCGTGAAGTTGGATAAACAACAAATATTTTCCGACTGCGCATTCGGAGATAGAGGAGAGTTATGAAAAAAACTAAATGAAACCGAAGCTGTCAGCAGATCGCGCCGGCCAGAGGGAACTCTCGTACAGGAGAAACTAAAGGAGGAGTATATGTCAACGCCGTCGAGGCGCGGCACGGCGGCGTCTGCCGCGGGCTAAGTCGCTGATCAGTTGAGTTCTAAGGTGCTTCACAACAATTTCTAAACGCATTTGGAAGCATTCCAAAGAGATTCGCTCGCTGTAAAGCAATGGTGCTGCTGCCGTCGACTTCTGTTTTGTTCGTTCGCTGCAACTAAAAATTAAAATTTCTTTTAGAATGTCTCGTAAATTTAGTAATTAACGAATGCGCGTTGGCATGACACAGTTGTAATGATTCGTGTAGTGACTTAGTGCAAGTACATTGCGTAAGCCAACTATGTGCTCAATTATGGTAACGCCCAGAAACCAAACAGTGGCCTCGTAATTTAGACTTATAAGTGGCGCACGCGTGAAATATTAGCCCGCCGCTTCATACACGCACGCGATCACGCGGTAAGAGATTCCTACGCTTCCGTACGTCGTTCCCTGTGATCGCGCCTTGCCCTGTGTTTTTCGATTTGCTTTTTCCTTCCTTTTCTGCAGATCATAATGTTTCAAAATGCTGTTTTTGTGCATTTTATTGTTCTGTTGCATAATTTTCATTGAGGGCTATAGCTCTTGCAGACGTCTTTACTTATTTGCTCGAAAATTAATTTTTTTGCTTTCGAACATTACCTTTATTGATGAAAAGCATCGGAAATAGTTTCGAGCCACTATTCAACACAGTTTTGTTCGTTCTAGCTTTTTGCATGAAATTTCTAAACCAACAAAAAGTTGGAGGATTCTTCGACGACCAGCGAATAAATCTACTGACAAATGGTGTTAGGCCCATGTTAACCTAGCTTGTTTTCCACATGTCCCGTATGCGAATCTGCTTGCATAATATCTGATTTATTGCTTTACGATGCTGCTCCTGTAGCTTTGCAAAAATACTTTGACGCTTCCGCGTTTTCCACACCCTTGCCTTCAAAACTGCTCATGACTCATTCTCTGAGAATTCCAAACCTCTTTCAGTTGTTTCGGCCCCGGTCCCCTTTTTGAAGTCTCGTATCTCCCCTACTCATCTTCCGGACGTGCCCTTTTCAAGACAGGGTGCTAACCCCTACTACTCGAAGCGATTTTCTCTTTACTCACTTTGTCCTAGCTGTTTTTCCCGTGCGCTGCTACCCGCTGCACCGTTCGCCCCCCCCCCCCCCCCCCCCCCCTCCGGCAAGATCTTGTTTCCTGTACCTTTCAGCTGGAAACTTTATTTTTGCGACCACAAAAGTTGTGTAAAAAAATGGCTATACCCCCTGCAGCCACCACCCCCTCCTTCCCACATCACCGTTGTCTCCCTGTCATTCGTCACAGCGCTATGCATCGCCACGACACATAACCTGACTGGACGAGTCTTGCCTTGTCTGGCACGGCGGGCGTCTAACCGCACAACCAGCGCGACGAAAGAGCATGCATACTCGAGCTGGCTCCGTTCGTAGTCTGGGCAAGCGAAAACCCACATCTGATACTATATGAAGAGCTCCGACGCGGTTCCCTCCCTGGGCTGCAATATCTTATTTGTAAGTACTACAAATATTTTATCTCGAGATACGTTCGGAAATTAATGTGATTTGAGGAGTAAGTGTTGCTTTGACTACATGCGGCTTTACTTTTTTCGGCAGGAACAGAGAACGAGACAAAGCACGAGGACGACTTCTATGTACTTACTCTCATTGCCAAATGTCTGGCTTGACGTCGTGCGCAGTGCAGATCTTCCCGAATTGTAAGAACTTTATTTTTCGTATTTGGTGCAATGAATTCACCAAACATTCGCTACATTGTCGAACAGCAGATTTCAATTCATGTGACCTGACATCCGATGCATTCAGGAATATGTTTGTCATGTACAGCTTATGCAGGATAGGAATCGGAACTGTTTTGTGTTCCACTACAGACCAGTCGGTGAGGATATGTGTACTACGTCCGCGCTGTTTCTCTTTGGCTAACACACTTGCAGGTCCAATAGGAAATCCGCAATTTATGGCTAAAGCTTTTGCCAATTTATCTCTCAATGAAAAAAAGGCATTACTCTGGAATGTAAGACGGGTGTTTTGTTTGGTTTTCAAGTCAATTTCCAATCTGTATTACATGCAATGAAAGTGACTAAGATAAACTGCTGGATTATAAAAAAAAGGTGTTCTGAGTTTTTTCCATCCAGTATATTTATTTTGAACCCCATAAAAAAAAACTACCCTTGTTTAAAACTGTTTCGACTCTATATGGAGGAAATGCTACAACCTGTGCATCATTACTCGAATAAAAAATGCGCTCTTTATTTAGAGATCCGTAGTTAAATTAAAACAAAATTGTGCATCAAATTTCTTTCAATATAACATAACTTTGTTTTTTTTTTCACATTGAATACCTTACTGGAGGTGCGAAACGGCGCATTAAACTCAAAATCACCAAATTGATACAAAGAGAATTAAATTTTTCACTTTGTGCAAAAAATGCGGTGCCAGTTGTTACAAATTATCCTGTAAAATTGTGTCGAGTGTTTTCACGCCGACTGTGCCTCACAAAATTCAGTGTTATTTAATCATTTCTGCATTTGTCTTTTGACGGCCATATTTAGGTTCACCGTGACCTCACAACTTTCTTTGCAGGCTCGAAGCATTGTGAGGTCATCGTGCAAGAGCTGGACCGGAGTGCAGTGGAAGAGTCGTCTTGCAAGAGGAGTGCAACAATTGCTTCAGATATGACTGATCAGTTCACAGGAGGACAGCTCCGTTAAGCACATTATAGATTTCTTAGCCGTTCTACAGCATCTTGCCGAGCTGTGTTGTCCAACCTAAATCATCAGCACGCAGCACACTTGAAAATAAGGGAGTGAATAAACTTTATTGCTCTAATAAAGGAGTCTTGCTGCTTGCCCGAATATTGCCGATGTCTTCCAGGCTGAGCGTGGTTGGCGCCCCTAGTCCAAGGCACCACTGTCCGTGGCCATCCGGCATGCGTGGCTCACTAGGTCTCTTTGGACCTTGAGCTGGCTGCTGGTTAGCCGGTCCTCCCAATGCTCCGTATTTGGCTCTTTGTTACCTCAGAAAGCTACATTGTGTATGCACACCCATGTAATATGATAAAAATTTTTCCCACAGCCTCGGCTACCATGCTCTTGGATCCTCCTTTCTATTAATTCCCAGGATGACTTGTAGCAGCGCAAGCCATTCTGCGTGCGCTAGAAGCGTGATCCTTGTAACTTGATGCAATAAACCGGTCTTTTTCCTGAATTATTAGGCGCCCTCATTTATGAATATTTGCTAGGTTGAATGGTACATACACAGTTCCAGTCATTGGGCAGTGAGTTATGTTGCATGTGCCAATTGTCGAAAGCAGGATACAAGTGTTTGAAAGCTGGCTGTTAATGTTTGAAAGCTGGATGCCAGTGTTAGAAATCTAGAAAGCCAATTCGAGGCCTTTACAGGCCCATGTCGCGGAACGAACGCCAGGCCTGCGTTGGCCCCTAGATCGGCCGAACGTTGGCCCAAAACTGGCCTGAAAGTGAGACCAATGTGTCAAAGTGGTAGCGCTTTGCCTAAATGCCAATGTAGGACCGCCGTTCATGCCTAGTTTTGCCAATTATCGCCCAGTGTTCGCCCATGCTGTTGTCCTGCCTGATTGTTCGTTTTTGCTTAGGGACTGAAATAAATGATACGAGATACGCGTTTCGAAATAGAGACAAGAAATTATTATACGCTTCATCAGATGTTTCTGAGCTATATACGACATACCAGTTTGTTCCTTAGAGAATAGTTCGAAATTTGATCACAGGACAACTATGCGACATTAAACAGTGGTCAGAAGGTAAGCTCATACCAACCGGGAAAAAAGTGGTCCTCCCGAGTGAACCGATTCGAACAAAACAACCTTGGCCGCAGACACGCTTTCTTTTTCGTGCTCAGGTTTTTAATCTTTAGCGCTCTCTGGAGTCGTCTTGTTTCCTGAGATGCGACAAGACAGCACTGTGAGGACTTTCCGCCGAGAAGGCGCACTAAATGGAACGCAACATAACTCCGTTGACGATCGGTTTCCTGTTGTTTTTGCCCTTCACACGTACGCACGAATACTGAGACATCGTTTCACACCGCATAGAATTTCGCCTTCATGGATATTCGACCGCCGCTGCCGGATTGAGCCCGCGTTTTTCGGGTTAGCAGCCGAGCGCCATAATCACTGAGCCACTGCGGCGGAAATATCTAACATAAATTTTCAAAATTTGGGTTGCAGCATTACTTTCTTTTATTTTATTCTGCGCCGACGATCTAAGTAACATTACACCTATTCCAACACCCAAAGCTTCAAGTAGAACTCCCAAGATCAGTATGTCTTCACCACGACCCACTTCAACGAGGGCGACGTGCTCATCCCACAGCCTCATGTAGCAGCACGTGTTGCTGCAATTATCACATCATTGCTCCTTAAGGACCGCCCGTGCTGGGAGATGGCGCAGAAAATTGTGTCCGATTCGGCGGCAGCCACGCAGAGCACGAAGACAGGATTAGAGTTCAAGAAGGCAAATAATGAGAGGGCTTTGTTCAACCCGGCACCACTGCTAGAGAATTTTCATAATGTCGCTTGGAAAAAGCTTTTGGACCACGCATGTGGCTTTACATGGGAAAAAAAAGGCAGCGCATGAAAAAGCACGAGACGACAGACACACCGCGCTTGGGTCAGTGCTTCTCATCCTCATATTTCTCACACTCTCACCCTGCCCACTAAATCACCATCAACTAACTGGTCCCCAGTTTCCCTACTGGGTGTCTTCGAAATTTTATTGATAAAACAGCTTAACGATGCAGACGGACAATTATGAACACGATGAGGCGCGAGTGCTAAACAAAATATATCTACTGACCGAGTGAGATTCAACTGCGGTACCAAGTTTTAAGGAACAAAAACGTTTAACCCGCTTTCTTGATTCATATTGTTTAAGTCGCTAGGACATGTTACAATGCGAAACGAACGTTAAAGGCGAAAATTCGAGAAAATGTCGAAGGACTAATCAAGCAGGCCTCGCCAAAGGTCGCGTTTCCGATCCAAGCACTAATTTCTGTGACTGTAAATTACATGTCCTTGCTTTTCTGAATGAAACGGCGTTTTGTTCACAAAGCTGACTTGCACCGGGGCGTGCCATCAACGGACTCCGCCACTAAACGCGCTGTGTGCGTACGGTGCAGAAATCAGCCGGCATGGGCAGCGAGTCCTCCTCGATGATGTTGCAAACGATGTCCAGAGATTCCTCGGCGTTCAGCATGCCCCACTCGTTAGGACCGCGAACAAACTCGGTCACCGTCAGCACGAGAAACCGGAGCTTGAGGAAGAAAGGCCGCACCACGGAACGGAGGTCAGCTGGCTCTCCGCCAAACTCGCCTCTCTAGAGCTTGAGGAAGAAATTCCGCACCTCGGAACGGAGGTCAGCTGGCTCTCCGCCAACCTTGCCTCGCTAGAGCTTGAGGAAGAAAGGCCGCACCACGGAACGGAGGCCAGCTGGCTCTCGGCCAACCTTCCCTCTCTCGAGACACCGCCTGCGGCCGCAGGCGTGGATGGCTTGCAGCACCGACATCTCGGGTGCATTGTGCACGTTGTCGAGAATGTAGTTCACGGTGTAGTGCAGGCAGGATTCGAACGTCTTCGACGCGAGAACGAAGAGGCCATTGTTGTGGAGGACGGCCTTGGCGGACCCGTCCACGCCGTCTTCGCACATCGTCAGGATGTAGTCCAGAAACGGACATACGTCATCGGGCTCCATATAGCGCTCCACGTATGCGACGCACCTGGCTGCCAATTCAGCCACCATGTATTTGACTGCAGCGCTGCGGGTGCAAGTCGCCTGGTGAACGCTTTCCACCTGGTGCTGTCCACTGTAGAAATACCTGCGTCGCAGAGCAGGTGAGCATAATAGGGCCCGTTGTCGTCTTACAAAAGCAAAAGTGTAACAGAATCGTCCCACTTTATTCTTGTTTGAATGAGAAGCGGGAAAAGCTTCCTGTAGTCTATTGAGATAAAACATAAAGGCAAAGCTCTGGTTGTGGGCAGTAATGGTTTCTGGGTGGCAGGGTAACGAAACCAGCATGCTATGGAATTTGCGTTCTTACAAGCAGGCCGATCGCCCAAACGTCGCTCCCTTGATTAATTATCATCGCCAAGGAAAAAGACCTTTCCAATAAGTAATCCTTTATCCAAGTTATGAATGCGACACTTGCTGGCTGGAACATGCATGGATTAGGACACGGCAAAAATCTAGGGCTGTTAATGGCAGTGTAATGAAGAACGTCATCACGTGACCTTACAACTTTTAATACGGAGGCCTGTGGACGATCACAGCAGGGCCGTTAGAGAGAATAACGAAGCAGGCAGCGAGCTTAAGTCTCATAGAATCAGTACGGTAACGGTGGATGAGTCCAGCGTGCGGGCCCTAGGCCAAGCAGGCTTGGAGGACTCAGGGTTGAGAGCCGTCCTTCGCCTTGTTTGGCGCCTAACGCACAGCACTGAGCCCTGATACTCTTCTCTTTCTCGGTATTTGCTATGTTTGGTTTCTTAGCTGGCATTTCAAATTTTGTTTTAGTGAGGAAGTGTTAACTTATCGCATTCCCCTCTTTACTTTCATGTTAATTCGATGGCCCCTCTACAGATGTTGTTAGAATAGACTGCAATATAATCAAGCTTATATTTCTGCATGTAATACGAATTACAGGCCGTCAAGTACTTTTGAGCAAAATTCATAAATGAAGCGTGAGCGAGGGGAGGTTCTACCGTAGCAGCCCTTCAACGCCGTCCGGATGCAGGTCCATAATAGTGAGGCGATCTTCACTGGCGAAGTGCCCAAAAAACATGGCCCTGAAGACGTCGTTCTGCAGCGCAAGGATCATGCGATGCGCTTTGGAAGATGCGTGCTGTTCGGGAGCGTGTTCCCAGTGCACGACTATTTCCACATCGGCAAGCTCCCGTGTGCCGAGATATCTCCACAGCGAGAACTGCGAAAGAATAAATTAGATTAGTTGGCTGCTGCAAACGAGTTATAAATTGTGGTGTCTAACATACGAAACTGACACATGGGCTAAGAGGGACGCCGTATAGTGGCGGGCTCTGAATTAATGTAGACCATACCGCCTGAGGTTCTTACGTGCACTGACACCGCACAGAGCAGGGGCGCCTTGTGCATTTCACTTCCACTCAAAATGCGGCCGCCGCGGCCAGGATCAAACCCCCATCTCCATGGCGCAAAACGAAGAGAGACTGATAAAAGCCGCGTGACGACGGCGATAAGAATATAAAAAGAAACATAAGATTTGTTTGCAGCAATATGTATTTCTTATGAAGAGCCGCACTTTAAAGCAGCAGCGCTTCCCGATTCACTGCTCACTAAGCATCAATACAATATCAACAATGAAGCAAGTGGTATCAAAATGCAAACAAAGCACCGAACACGGAGAGTTTTTATGCGCAAAACTCAAACGTCAAGGTATGACTCTCGGCATGACTTTCAATTACGTCCGAGTCTTCAGGGCACTCTGCAAAAGCAGAATTGAGACCCACAGAAGGAGCTTTTACAGGGGCTGTTTAAAGCAATCCGTGTCTCACGTGCTCATAGCGCTGTGAGCGGGACAATTTTTGTTAGTGTCAGGGCAGGGCTGCCCACGCCAGCCGTGGTCACTGAATGGCTCATGGAGATACATACAGTGCAGTGGTAGAAACTACGATGGGAGAGATAAATTATTGAAAATTAAGTTCCCCGGCCCTTGTCGCAAAGTATAATGGGCTTTACTATGTAGTAACAGTGTGTCGTGGCTGTCATAAAAATATTAAAAAATAATAGGCCTCCATCTGCGCCGCTTTCTCACAAAAGCATCAAAGCAATAATAGATGTTAATTAACATGTCTGTAAGAGAGGACAATTAGCCGCCGCGGTGGCTCAATGGTTAGGGCGCTCGGCTACTGATCCGGAGTTCCCTGGTTCGAACGCGACCGCAGCGGCTGCGTTTTTATGGAGGCAAAACGCTAAGGCGCCTGTGTGCTGTGTGATGCCAGAGCACGTTAAAGATCCCCAGGTTGTCGAAATTATCGCGGAGCCCTCCACTAGGGCACCTCTTTCTTTCTTCTTTCACTCCTTCCTTTATCCCTTCCCTTACGGCGCGGTGCAGGTGTCCAACGATATATGAGACAGGTACTGCGCCATTTCCTTTCCCCCAAAACCAATTATTATTAAGCGAGGAAAATAGTAGTTGTTACACCTGTAGGTGAAAATATAAACGAAGAGAAGAAGCTGCGCGAGATAAACCACATTTCCGGGTAGCTTTCCAAGGAAGATTCCCTTACTCTGCCTTAGAGAAGATGGGCAAGATGCGATGCAGGGAAAGGAAATTTGTTTATCGGGAACCGGTTGTGAGAGCTGAAGGCTAAAAAGGAGTGGGAACAGCGGGGAAATTCATGGCGATAGAGTCGATCTCCTATTCAGGCCTCCCTAGAGGGTGAGCACCAGTTCTGCTGAATGTGCAATTCTTCACCTCCAAACGTACTTCTGTCGCTATTCGACGTCCTCCGGCATCTCTGACCCTCACACACTCAGAACGTAGGGAGGCAGAATTGTCCTATAGAAGGTTACAACTGACTAACGGAGGGACATTGTCGTTGAAGGGGGGCTCTGTAACTGATCTATGGCCCTGATTTGTTGTCATTACGTCCCGATCAACCTCCTTGCACCTTTCGGTGTGTATCTGCTAACAGTCTGTAGTGCTTGAACACGATGTCGTATCAGCGATTTTGCTCGCTATGCGTCAGGCTTACCTCAGGCACTGTTTCTGTCTGTATAGAGACAATGACGCGGGTAGAACTGGTCCAGTGCCAGAAGTTGGTGCGTTTGTAGCATCTGTAGCACTGCATTGAAATTGAAAAACAAGGCAGGAGTTTGACACGAGCCACGATTTGCAACCAATTTCTGAGTAGTCCGATGGGTGCCCTAGCTAGCAAGGCTAACGCACATTCATGAAAAAAAAAGAAATAGAAAAAGTACATCGAGAATATTAGCAAATATGCAAAACAAGTACATTCCACAAAGGACACCCTTACATCTGCAAAGCAGTGCTGTCCAGTCGTGAAGAGCGCTGTAATGAGCGCGCGCGCTATATATGGTCTGCCGGTCCACCATCCCACCTGGCCATGATGGCTACTAGATGGCGGCATCAGGCAAGATCCACCCACTACTCTTAGCCAGAACCGTATAAGGCGAACTAATTAGCATTAACATGCGAAAAACTGTAATTAGCATAAACTCAACTGATTCATTTTAGAAAATATCCAGCGTTGCGAGCAGCTGCAGCACGAAAAAGAAACCATAAAGCTACTTGCTTTCGGCATTTATTGGGCATGCCCAAATAAAGAAAGTGGCTATATATTGCCGGAAGCTGGCAGTACCTCCTGAAAAACATTATGTCGGCAGCGCCGTCTAATTGGCTCGCTGTGATCACGTGACAAACGCAGCCGCCCTCGAGAAGGATTGTTTTTTTTTAATACATGTCAAAAGTAGGACCCTCGATAACATAATTTTGGAGTGCCCATATTCTCCCGGAGCGGGCAAAAATATTGATAGTAGAGAAGCCTATGAGACCCTGCTAAGAAGCCCGGACCCTGAGCTCCAACGCAGCACCATCTATCCGGCGGAAGAGGCCGCTACCAGTCAAGGACTGCTAACCAGTCTCTAACCGCGGACGCGCAACTCCCCGTCTCGCAGTGCTGCGTGCCGGTGGCGGGGAGAAACGTCTTTTCTGATGGACATAAAAGTTATTCAATCAATCAATCTCTGCTCTCGACACGTTCTGGTGTCACCGCATGAAGCGCTTTAAAAAGAAAAAGCGAGCGATTTTTCTGCGTTCTATTTTTCAGAGTGGCAATCAGTGTGATTTTTCATTGCGATTAGTGTTGTAACTGTGCGTCACTGCCGCTGTTCGATGGCCTAATCATAAATGATCACACTTGATCCAGTCGATGAAAACTTAACTCACTGAATTTATTTAGAGTAAGTAGAAAGCATCAATAGCCAACAACTGCACATCTCCCGGAACGTTCGAGCAGTCAGCAGAGCTAGCTGCTCGTCGTTCGGCGTCCGGACTACAGCTGAACTCTCCCCACGCCGTCCTAAGCCCCTTCCAACCGCGGCACCTTTGGGAGGCGCCGGCACTCGCTCTCGAACAAAGAACTTCCGTTTTGGGTGGGCCTGCAAGGCTCTTAACTGATTTCTTCAGAAGACCACAGCGCGAGCCTCCAAACGGGGAGAAACGTCTTTTCTGATGAAACTGAAAAGTTGTCCAATCAATCACTCAATCAATCAATCAATCAATCAATCAATCAATCAATCAATCAATCAATCAATCAATCAATCAATCAATCAATCAATCAATCAATCAATCAATCAATCAATCAATCAATCAATCAATCAATCAATCAATCAATCAGGACAAATCAATATGTGTTTCCTCTGGAGCATTGTGAGATTCGTTGGGCTAGATTTGATATCCGTCTACCGACAGCTTTTTGTGCAGGGTATTCTGCCAGCAAAATAGCTGGAAAAAAAGAATTCTGTCAGTGTCGTTTCATTGGCTGTGTGCTGTGATGCGACCGGAATCAGGCAATCGGGTCAAACTGCCGGCAAAGTTCCCTGCGGGCTATTTTGCCGGCTGCTGGCACAGTAGTCTCGGCCTTATTTAAATGCGCGCATTTTCCAATTGTGCTTCATTTTCCCAATTTTTCGTCCAGAAGTGACACGAAACTTAAGTTACGCGATAAGGCAAACCGTTAAGTGCTTCGTAGTACAAATACATTCGCATACGGAGCGTCCACGCGATACCAAACAAGGCGAAATAAAGGGTCAGGGGAAGGGAAAGCCGGTTACTCGTAGTATCCAGTAAGAAAGGGCACCTTTTCCACCGACGCCGCACACGAGGGTACCAACGCCAAAAACTGGGGCATGAAACCGGATAGCTGCCGTTCGGAAATTTTTTCCTCCTGTTTTCTGATGAACAGGCCACGGGTACACACGTTCGCAGCAGGAAGGCGCCAACTGAAACACTCTGCAGACTTCGGCTTAGTCACAAGCAGAAAGCGCGATGGAGCAGAGAGAGGTTTAGATGGAAATTAAGGAAAGCAGGGTAGATATAACCGGCTGTATCGTAATCTAAAACATCCATTCATGCCTAAAGAAAGAGTTCTGTCTAGGATTTCTTTCTTCTTTTTTTTCATCGTGGCAGATGAGCTGCCGGCTTGCGATATAGAGTACTACAGTTCATACCAACGGAACCACCTTCCCTCAGGAATGCTTTCCAGCAAACTAGAAGATCGGGTGGTAATCACCGTTTAGCAGTGGGTAAGTCACTTTGCTTCCAATAAATAGCCACGTTTTCAATCAGGCCTGAAGAGATGTTCAATGAAAGAGCACAGCATTGCGATTCTAACGCAGGAAAACGGCTGCAACAGCAATTACGCTGACTTTAGCATGCGAGGCGCCGGCAATGATTCGCGGCCTCGTTCTTAGCGCTGTGCATTTTTATTTTACCTAGTGCAGTCATGTTGTGCCAAGCAGGTGACGCGGGAGCTAGTGGAATCTTTCCGCGTCTTAAAAACTAGACTCTATGTGAAAGATTTGTATATCAGGTTGTCTGTAACGGAGACAGATTTCTTCGAAAAATCGAACGCGATTTGCGTGTTAGTGTTCCGCTCAAAATGCTGGCAGGAGGCGTGTGATTGTGTTGTTCTTGTTTTTTGTACATGTGTAAGTAACAAGCTTTTGGGTAAAAAATATTGCCAGTAGCGCTGTGTCCAGTGGTTTTCTTGTGTCCGTGTCTCGAAGTTTTACTCGAAATAGACGGAAAAAATGCTAAAGCTCAATTTCTGCCCCCATTAATAGACACCTTTAGTATACCGTATTACCGCTACCCTGACCGGAGTACCGAGAGCCCGCGCGCCGTCACTGCGCATGTGCAGATAGCCTAGAGGCCGCCAGATGGCGCCAGGTACTCGGCAGCTGCAAGGCGTTGGGCAACTGCAAGGCATCTAATACATTGGGGTTTAAGGACAGTGAAGGGAAAGTAGATTTTAGGCGGGTAGAAGCAACCAAGCGAAGGTTATCTGAGTGGCTAAAATCAAGACAAGAGTAAAATTTCATAAGTCATGGCTAGGTGCCTTGAGCCACCGCCCGATTTGAAGGGTTCAACCCTTCCATCCGTCCGTCCGTCCGTCCATCCGTCCATCAATCCATCCATCCATCCATCCATCCGTCCGTCCGTCCGTCCGTCCGTCCATCCATCCATCCATCCATCCATCCATCCATCCATCCATCCATCCATCCATCCATCCATCCATCCATCCATCCATCCATCCATCCATCCATCCATCCATCCATCCATCCATACATACATACATACATACATACATACATACATACATATATACATCCATCCATCCATCCATCCATCCATCCATCCATCCATCCATCCATCCATCCATCCATCCATCCATCCATCCATCCATCCATCCATCCATCCATCCATCCATCCATCCATCCATCCATCCATCCATCCATCCATCCATCCATCCATCCATCCATCCATCCATCCATCCATCCATCCATCCATCCATCCATCCATCCACTGTAGGCGCTACAGTGGCTAGCTGCGCGCTAGCCTTCCGCATCGGGACCAATCAACGCATACTTGTTGTCGATGGGCGGGATTCCGGTACTCCGGTCACGGTAACACGGTACACGCTATGCTAAAGGTGTCTAATGTGTCATCACTGCATGCTCCGGGCCGACTTGCGCGATACGCCACGACACAAGCCCCACCTAGCGGTCAACGACTCCCGTACTGCATACTAAGCCTTCCAGGTATAACCGAAATTCACTTCCATTCATGAATACAGTCTGACGACAATCCTTACCACACCACCAGCCTTTTCAAATACTCGATCTTCGTGGGCACTATCAGGCATTGGAATGACGCCATGCTCCACACAATGGTGTTGGGCTCCGAGAGCGTGTGTTCTTTTTTTGTTGGATTGACATTGCGTTGAAGTGGGTTGTGCCACTATGGGTTCCGGGCAGACAGCAAAAGTGGCCGCGTGCGGGACGAGCCAGTGCGCGTACACGATCGAACGTTGGAGCTCGGCTTCGAGACAGTTTAGGCAGTGTGTGGCTGAGTGGCGGGACGTCCTTAGGAGCTCGGCGTTTACCCAAGGCCAGCTAGCCTGCACTGGCCGGGCATTGAGGTCCGGGGTCTAGCTGCCCGCGCAACACCACGCTACTGTACCCGCTGGCTCCAATCTCCCGGTAGCTAGGCGGCCTACCGACGAGCACCTGCCGCTGACTCCAGCCTCCCGGTAGCCAGGCGGCCTGGCGACGAGCACCTGCCTGCTTATTCAAGCCTCCCGGTAGCCAGGCGGCCTATGGACGCACTCCGGCCTACTGGTACCGGCCTCCGGGTATCCGGGACATGACCGTGAACCGGTTGCTTTCGGATACCTAACCCGGTGACCGGGCGGTACCTGCTCTGCCGTGTGCTTCGGCGCCGATAAGGGCTGTCGCACCGGAACCCACAGTAGGACGCTGTTCATTTTGTCATCTCTAGGTTGCAAGTGCCCGGGGTGTATGTGTGCCTGTTAGTGTGCAAGCGGGCGAGCTATGCCTTCGTCCTCGTCGCTCAAGAAAACAGTGTCGTGATGCTGAATGCCGCACAGAGCTCCTGAACGAACCTGGGCACATTATTTAGATCATAGACATGTTCCAAATTTTTTTTGTATTTTCATTGCCATGTAGAGGAGGAAGAGGGAGGGAGGGACTTCAATGGAACATAAGAGGTCTGGCTGGTTGTCAGCCTGGCATGCTACTCCAGGGCCATGTAGAGGTATCCATGCGCAACCAGTGGGATTATCTACTTACTCGCATATTTGTCCAGTAAAATAAGCTGTTCGGCAAAATACTGGCTATCTGCACTTTTACTTTTCCAAAAAAAATAGTCCTATATCGCGCCCCGTTCGTTGCCTTTCGCTGCTTCCAGGTGTTTTTTTTTATTGCCATGTCAGATAGCGCTTATTTTCTGTATTGAACTAACATTCCTTATGTGTTTTTTATTCTTATTTTTCCACCCTCTTTAGCCTTTGGGCTGCAGTATTGATTAAATAAATAGATATTATAAGTAGATAAATAGTGTCACAGAAGACAGGGCGACAGAATTCAGACAGAAGACAGAGTTCGGAAGCTAGCGCGCGCACTACACTTCGTCGTCGTTAGCGTTCCTGTATATGCTCCCGCAGGGAGCAGAGTAGCGCGAAGGTCCGCCATTTTGTTCCAAGCTCCGTGGGAAAGCTGCTTCTCGTGTGGCAGGAGCCCCATGAGAAGACCGTTTAGAAGCACCCCTTCTCATCCCTGTCGGGGCTTCACAATACCCCCTCAGTCGGATAACAAAGGAGACTCTGCTCAAGATGGGAGCGGCTGTCCCCCTCCGGCTCATGTGTTGGGCATGAGCAGACAGTTTGGAACAAAATACGTCAGCGTGATCACGTGATCGCCGCTCCGCGAATAGTGTTACGAGCGGTGAGAGGAAAACGGTCGCGCAACTCTGCTCCCTGCTGGAGCATATCTAGGAACGCTAGTCGTCGTCGGCTTCCAGCGCCACCTGAGAACATAAGGTGGCATTACTCCCCCTCACAAATATTAGCACGAGAAAAGGACGGACAAAGAAGGCGGGCGAAGCGGTCCCACGCGACTAGATGAGCGCAAAGCGTACTACCCATTACCGCGTGAAGTACGGTTTCATGCGGACTACGTGCACGACCTCAGAGTGGGCGACGCCGAGGCTGCACAGTCCCGTCTGGAATAACTTCGTAGGTCACTTCCGTGAAACGGCGCAAAACTCTGTAAGGTCCGAAGTAACAGTACATCAGTTTTTCAGACAAGCCTGGGAGATGTAGCGGGGTCCACACCCAAATTTGGTCGCCGGGATGGTATGTTTCATGCCGATGACGGAGGTCGTAGCGGCGCGCATCCGTGCCCTGCTGCCGCTGAATGTGAATACGGGCCAGTTTACGTGCTTCCTCTGCGTGCTGAGCGAACTGCTTGGCGTCTGGCATGAGCGGGTGGTCATCAGTGCAGCACGGAAGCATGGCATCCAGCATAGTCTGAACGTCACGTCCGTAGACCCGACGAAATGGTGTAAAGCGGGTCGTCTCTTGGGTGGCCGTGTTGTAGGTGTATGTGATGTACGGGAGAATCTCGTCCCAGGTTTTGTGCTGCGAGTCTATGCACAATGCGATCATGTTGGAGATTGTTCTGTTAAGTCTCTTTGTGATCCATTCGTCTGTGTGTGATAGGCAGTGGTTTTGCGACGGCTCGTGTGACCCAGTTCAAACACTTCGCGCATGAGCTGCGCCGTAAACGCCATGCCTCGATCAGTGACTACCACCATGACGCAACACGATTTGCTGCATAAAAAAACAGGGCGATCTCAGATGACGTGCCACGCGGCCCCGCCTTAGTTTCCGCATACCTTGTTAAGTAATCAGTAGCGACTATAATCCATTTGTGACCACCCTATCACAAAGGAAATGGGCCCCGAAGATTGATGCCGACATGATCAAACTGTCGACATACGTCAGCAGCTCGGCCCTCTAGATAATCAATGACAGGTCGCAGGTCTGGGTCAGCTCGCTGTCGGGTCTTAAGTTGAAGTCGCTGACAACTCCAAGAAAACAACTCTCGTCCTCCATGGTCTCATCGGGTGTGCGCGGAAGTGCGTAAGCGTCTGCGTGCGTCTCGCCAGATTTGTGCACAATAGTGCTGTCGAATTCATGCAGACGGAGGCTCCATCGGGCTAGGCGCCCCGATGGCTCGCGAAGGTTGGCCAGCCAGCACAAAGAATGGTGGTCGGTAACCACTTTGAGCGGACGGCCGTAGAGGTAAGGACGAAATTTGATGGTTGCCCACACAACCGCGAGGCATTCCTTTTTCGTAGTATAAAAGGTTGTTTCAGCGCGAGAGAGCATGCGGCTTCCCGATACTGACACCTTGAACTCTACGAGTTTCCCGTCGACATGATCTGCTCACCCCCCCATTTAGTCACCGACCCTGCGAGATAGAGGACTACGTGCCCCAGCAGCGCATGGCGACAATTTCCCAGCGGCAGTCCCGATCTCCGTCTCCGCGCCGACCTTCGACGCAGCCCCAAAGCTCCTCCTGGATGGCGCAGCGACGGTCGCCAAGCCTCCGCCGGGAAAACTTAAGTCAGCGATCTCCAGGGGCGAGGCCCCTGGCAGTCGATGCGAACAAGACCCCCCGATAGCGCGAACAGCGACCGACAGTGACCTAAAGGCGCCGACGGCAGATCCTGAACTCGAAAATGGATTCTCGCTAAATAGACCCGCGCTCCTCGACGGCTATAAGATTAGCGCTTTGGTGGATTTCTCGCTGATTTCTCGATTTTAAGCGGAAAGCTAGCGGCGTTTCTTAAAAAGGAAATGACGGCGTGGCCTGGCACGCATATCCGCACTGCTGGCGGACAAGTCGCAACTCCGCTTGGCCTGTGCACGGCAAGGGTCCAAATTCGCAGCTCTACATCTGTCGTCAGCTGCCCAGTTCTACCAGACTGCTCCGGTGACTGTATCCTTGGCGATGATTTTCTCCGTAAGTATACAGCTATTACTGACCTCCGAAAGCGCACTGTAACATTTTCGACCGAGAAAGCTTATGTTTATACCGAGGACAGTCAACGCCGCGCCGCCATTCGCATTTCCGCCGACAGTGTTTGGATTCCGCCACGTTCCAGTATTTTTATGAGTGTTTAGTGCGACGGAGAACGTCACGGCAAAGCTGTCGCCGAAGGCAACCGGTTCCTTTTGCTCACCCACGGCATCTGCTCAGCGCGTAGCCTCATCCATCTCCGCGACGGCTGGCCTGAGCTCCGGGTGGCTAACTTCACTGACGAGCCCTGGCATCTTTTTCGTGCTACTGCGATCGCATTCGCTGACCCCTTAGCGGAGATTTCTGAATGTTTTGCGTTTGAAGCTGTTGAACCTGTGCGCCCGTCCCTTGACGGCCTTGATCTAACGCCGCACCTCTTGGCGACTCGGCAGCGAGGACTCCGTGCCCTCCTACTCGAATACACTACCTCTTTCGCGTCTTCATCGAAAGTACGGCAAACGGCTCTTCTGAAGTACCGCATCATTACGCCCGACGATGCCCGCCCTATCCGCCAGCAGCCGTACCGTATCTAACCGATGAAACGTGATGGGATCCAAACGCAGGTGAAGGAGATGCTTTCTGGTGGAATCATTAAACTTTCAAGCAACCCGTGGTCGTGACCTGCCGTGCTGGTGAAGAAAAAGGATGGGACCTTCCGCTTCTGTGTTGGTTAACGAAAGCTGAACAACGTCACTAAAAAAGACGTCTATACCGCTGCCCCGTATCGACTACTCGCTCGAGAGACTTCATCGCGTCCAGTACTTCTCCTCAATTTACTTAAAGAGCGGGTACTGGCAGATAGAGGTCGACGAGCGGGACCCCGAAAAAACGTATTTAGTTAACCCCGACGGGCTGTACGAATTTAAAGTGCTACCTTTTGGGCTCTGTTCAGCGCCGGCGACTTCCCGGCGCATGATGGATACAGTTCTCGCTGGATTCAAATGGCAAACTTGTTTGGCTTATCTTGATGATGTCGTGTTTGCCGAAACCTTTGCCGAACGCCTTAAACGCCTGCGCACAGTATTAGATGCCCTCCGGTCGGCCGACTTAAAGCTCAAGCCCGAGAAGTTCCTCTTTGAGTACAAAGAGTTGAAGCTTCTTGATCATCACAAATGCCACTAGTGTTAAGCCCGACCCCGAGAACACTGCAGCTGTCGCCGATTTTCCCGTTCCTACAACCAAGAAAAGTGTCCAACGCTTTCTGGGTCCATGTGCATACTACCGCCGCTTCATAGCCGGCTTATCCATGATTGCCGCGCCCCGGTACCGCGTCACCCGCGTTGGTACACAGTACGTGTGGGCCGCCGAGCCACAGGGGGATTTTGCCGAGCTGCGCAGACGACTACAAACAACCCCTGTTCTTGCGCACTTTGATGAAGAGGCTGACACCGAAATCATCACCGGCACCAGGAACATCGGCCTCGGCGCCGCACTCCTCCATCACCAGGTGGAATTAGATAGTATAAATAGATAAGATAGGCAAACGGACAGAGACCGCAAAATTTGTTTTCAACGCCCAGCGCGGTTTTCACGCCCTGTTTTCACGATTCCTCACCCAGCATTCCATGAACATGCTGGATTAAGAATGGCAGAAAAATTTGCCGAAGTTGTCTTGTTGGTAGTGCGAGTCATCTTTCTCAAAAAGCAACGTTCAAGTTTTATGGAAGGTAGTGTAAGGTTCGAGGGCTGAAACCTGCCTTACACCGTCTCTCGCAAACTCTAAATGAGGAATGCAGTCGAGCTCCCACGCACTTGAGCAGAATATTAGAAAAAATAAAACAAAATAAACGATGTTAGTTATACAGCATTAAAAATGCTTAAGATCATTAAAAATTAGCTCTGCCTACAAATAAACCTGCGATATCAATACTAACATTTACAAATAACCCACAACATTACAATGACTAAGATAAAAAATTGGAGAGGACACTTACGCTCCGTCTTAACGATATGATACGATAGTGTTAATGAGTTAATGCGAATATATGCGGAATTGGTCGAGTTAATGCGAATATATGCGGAATTGGTCATCCTCGACCTTACATTCAAAGATACCTGTGAGTCCTCACAAAACGCCTTCCTCACTGGTGCAGCGGTTAAGCGATGCGCCACTGTCGGGCGATGGCAGACGCCGCCACCGGTGGAGCTTGTGACACCCAAGTTGCTCTCTTCCAGCAATCTATCGCAATCAACCATTAATTTAACATCCACCTGCCACGGAGGACAGTTTGCCCACAATCCGGTGGGCAGGTTGTGTAGATGGCCCACAAATATTGCTTCTCAGGGGGTTGGCCACATGGGCCACCTTACGCTACCCCATTTTTCGCTCACAACGACGACGACGCCAACACCGGACTTCTACGTAACGGTGCCTTTAACGCTATTGTGTTAAAGAAATAGATAATTGCACACGCGTAAAAATAACTCGTTGTAACTAACTCTGGTATACATTAGCATTCACTGTATATTTACAGAATAGATTCTCATTTTTTAAAACTCTTCACTAGCTCCGCTTACACTCATTTACCAAAGATGGCACGATCAAGCGAGGGTGTTTCACAAATGCTAAGAAACCTATAGAAAGTAGCCACGCATCATTATTGCACGTCGACAATGTATCCCCTTTTGTTCCTGTAGTTGCAGTCCGCTAAAGGAGAAATTAAAAGCAGCAAAGGCGATACGGATCCGTGTTTCGCTTTGGAGCGTCGGAGAGCACGTCGCATATTCAAGACAGGCACCCAATGCTACTACTTGGGCGCACAGCTATTTTTATGATTTCAGCTAAGTCATGGTTTGTCGCAATAACTTAGAACACTTCATATTTACAGCGAACAGCATATGGTTTATAAGCAGCTCAGCTTTTAGCGCGATTGTGTTAGAGGGGTTCCGTTCGGCGGAGAACCCCTCGTCGTAGTTGGCGGTGGTGTGTCGAGAAAATCGGGATTGGTCAAAAAGTGTCTGATGTTACAATAGAGCTGCGGAATTGAAAAGTGTTTAAAACACCAGATAAATTGTGAGCATAGCTTCGCAGCATGACTCAATCGTCACTTAAACATAGAAGAATGTAATTTAATTTCCCTGAAAGGAAAATTGAGGTAACTAGAAGGGAATCTAACCTGTTACCTCTTAAGCTGAGTGTCAGACACGCTATCCATATGCATGTTTGCATACCTCGATGCATGTTTGTTTGACATGGTTAAAGAGAGGCGTTGCCTGCCTCTTCCGACAGTGGGTTTGTCTGCGAAGTAATATGAAGAGTTCCCAAGCTCACTCAAGGGAGACATTAACGCTATTACGTCATGCCTTAAAGGGAGAGCTATACAGTCCCTCGGAATATAGGAAGTGGAGGTCGGCGATGAGACAGCGCCTGTCATGGCAGCTTGTTTCCTCCGAATTTTTCTTGTACCCAAGGTGGGGTCAAAGACGTATTTACCGAGCATTTCACCCTAAATAAGCTCTCCAACTGTCCTCGATCAGTGTTTCGCGAAACAAACGCAGTGCGCGCTGCTTCTGCTTCTATAAAGGCCTTCACGCTGCAGTGGAAAGCAGCGGGGTTGATTTAATAAATGCATTGGGGTTTAAAGACAGTGAAGGAAAAGTAGATTTTTGGCGGGTAGAAGCAACCAAGTGATGGTTATCTGATTGGTGGCTAAAATCAAGACAAGAGTAAAATTTCACAAGTGGTGGCTAGGTGGCTTGAACCACCGCACGATTAAAAGGGTTCACCCTAATCCATCCATTCTAGCTCATTCATCTCGATTCACTTCCTTTCTGCTCTCTCCCTCTGTATCCCTCCCCTCTAGGTTTTTCCCGGCGCGACCGCTAGGAAAGCGAATTTACAGACCGCTAACATCGAATTAAAGAAATATAAAGAAAAAAAGCCCAACATTACGGCAACTGCCACCTCCCCGCTTGAAAGGGGACGGTCCTATCTTCCATCTATCCATCCGCTAGGGTGCCGGATTTCCGCTCGCCTCCGCGATTGCCCATCGAGGCACCCAAGTGTGCGCGTTCCCGTCGTCGCGGTATTACGATGCTGCCGGCCATACGGCTGCTGCAGGAAAATAAAGGCCGATTCCGACCTCCCCGGACTTTAGGCACGCTTGACAGGACATCTTCAACCGGCCCCGGCATTAGGCGGTTCGTCAATGTCCTTCAGCGTCGGGCCGTTGTTATCGGAGAGCGTACTCACCACTTTGTACTCCGTCAGTATATTGAGGAACGTGATGAAGAGTTCGTTGAGGTTAAACGACGTATACTGCGTGCTTATCGGTGCGGTGGCCGCCTCGCTGATGTGGGAGTAAGTGAAGCCGTCCATGTACATCTTCAACAGCACCATTGCCTGCACCGTCGCAGCTGGGCTCAAGGACACGACTGCACTTTGCCGTTGCCCAACCCATAATTTGATCCTGCAGAGAAGAGTAAAGCCCGATGAGCTCATCGTGCTATCTGACGCAGCCACAGAATGCAGGGATATGGTCTGCCGATTGGCTCGGTACACCCACATATAGGAAGACGAGGATTTTTAAAACCGTCGTCTGCAGAAGCCCGCGATGCGTTTTCGAGACATTTATCGCCGCGCCACGCGAGTTAAGTGTTCCAAACTTTGCAGAACGAGCTACATGAGACTTTATTAGAAGAATTTAATTTTCGCAGACACTTCCTGACTAAAGGCGTCTAAATTAGTTGCGGTGCGCGACAAGACGGGACACAAAGGAAAGGACAGAACATGAAGGTCCGCGCGAAGGAGAAATCTGGTTGGTTATCGTTAAACATGGGCGTTCTTGGTAGGTAATCATGAAATACATCGCATTCTTCGCGCGCTCGTTTGCGTCGTGTCCTTTCGTTCCCTGTGCCTGTCTTGTCCACACTGTGTTTATTGACAACCTACTACGAAACCTATCCGATACGCTACTATACATAGATGTTCACCGATATAACCTACACGATAAGCTTCTATGCATAGATGTTCACCAACCTAGCCTAGAATTTCGCCTCCATCGAAATTCGACGGCCGCGGCTGGGATCGAACCCGCGTCTTTCGGGTTAGCAGCCGAGCGCCATAACCACTGAGCCACCGCGGCAGCTGCAGACTTCTGTCTGCACAGTCTAGAGACTGTCTATAGATAATCTTTAAGAATAGACAATAGGCAATACAAGTCCTATGACATTTTATTCACAATCTATAGATTTATAATCATGCGCGTTTAGTATACATTTCTTATATAACGTCTATAGACTATGAATAGACAAAATAAATATCAACAGTAAGGCAATATAGTCTATAAGACGTATGCAGACTCCCTATAGACCATTTTTATAAAGGCGCACCGCCTAATTTAAAAATCCACCACCACAGGAGCAGCTAGGAGGCTGCGACAGTACGGATATCGCTGACAAGAGGGCAAGCATATCAGGGGGATTTATAGTGTCACATTTGCCGGTAACGTAATAAAAAAACAAATTAATAAATTACGTTATGGCCACGAGGGGGATACCAATTCGCGATAGCGCGAACAGATCAGCTTTGCTGGTCGCTGCATTAGACCACTACGCCCCTGCCGCTCCTTTGTTTTTAATTCCCTCTATTCCCAACTGGATCATACAATATGTTGTTGTGCTCGCGCTTCCTTCCTGCTGTTGAGTTCGGCGAATTTGGACATGGGGAGGATTCCCTGAGGACCCCCGCGAGGGTGGCTGTGCCCTCTGGGGGAGACGTGGCTGCAGGAATGCCGGAAGCAGCGACGATAATAGCGTCCTCGCGTCTTCTAAAAGGACTGCCGGAAGCAGCGATGACCACGGCGTCCCCACGTAATCGTTCCGGTCATCAGGCGACGAAGTACAGGATCAGCATTGCCCTCTTCAGTCACGCTGGGGTTTAACAATTGCCCGAGTGCCGCGCCTTCGACAGAGGTTCCACGTTCCCGTCATCGGTACAAGATCTTTCAACCCCTGCTGGGAGACAGTCTTCATTCCTGTGTCACGCAGGCGCCTTCTGGGTCCCCATGAGCGCGGTCCGGACACACGTGCGCACACGCCTGGTGGCCGCAGCGACGACAACGTGACCGGGTCCTGTTCCATTTCCCTCGACCGAGCTTCGAGAGAACATCAGGACCACCCTGCCGTGGATGGTACCATCAGTGCCATCGTGGGATTGGACATCATTCTTCGAACTATATTCCCCTGCTAGGGATCTGGGGAATACGAAGAGTATTTAAGGAGCTGCTGGTTTCTTACCAGAGGAGAGCCCCCGTCTTGAGAGATACCCAAGAGTCCCGACTGCTAAGAAGCTCTCTTTACTGAGAGGCACTCTCAGTTGCTCTTACTTGTACATTATGTAAATAGCCTTGTATAAAGTTTTTCAAAGTGTTCTGCCTTCGATCGTCCTCGTCTCTTCTCCGGCCCAGTCACGCTACCTGAATCCCAACAACTGGCGGCAGCGGTGGGATGCTGCTACCTGAATACCAACTATGTACACAAGAAGCACAAGCCAACCAGTGACTGGCGTAGGAAAACTAAAATTCTCGTATGGTGTTCAAGGTTTCAATGTACGGGAGGCCGTAAGGGGCCGGACTCTGAAGTCTGAATATTTTATGATATCTTGCAATTGTTGCTTTAATAATCTCTAACTAGCCGTACGTCAAGGTCTGCGTGACGCACCGCCATCCTGCTCTTTCATATACTCATCATCACCACCATCATCATCATCATCATCATCATCATCATCATCATCATCATCATCATCATCATCATCATCAGCCTGACTATGCCGTGTTACATTCGGGCGTCCGCCCATCTGTATTAGCGGCATCGTCGGCAAGGCTCACCTGTTGGAAACCAACACTAAGCTGCTTCGGGATGGTTCCGAGCCACGCTATAAGGATCGCTCCCACGGTCCCGATCCGAGTACCCGAAAGCGTCTCCCGGTTGGATTCCTGGAACCAAGTAAGTGAAGGGGAGGCGCCGCCGCAGCGATACAACGGCAACTGTTTTCCCAAATGCCCGTGACTAAGCTGAGGGAACTAGTGTGACCTCATTCCCGGCAGAAGACGTTCAGCGTGGGGATACAACAGCAAGCTGGAGGTCGTCGTCCTCTAATCTTCTCAGGCATGGCAAATGATGAAGCGACTCCTTCCCGCTTCTTGACCCGGCCGTGCGATCTTGCCCGGAGCGTCGGCTGACATCTAAAGAAGAGGTGTCGGCGGTGCTTGGGATCTTTCGGCTGGCTACGAGATCATCCCCTTCGTATTCGGAGTGAACCCGAGGTCATCCTCCTCTCTCCCTGGCTCGACACATGACGAGGGCGTGTTCCTGTATGCGGTGGTGCGTGTTTTTGCGCGATAATGAAAGTTTTAGACAACTCCCACCCTGGCGGAGACGTCCTCAACTTGGGGAATCTAGGGACGGAGAACCGTATAAAAACTGGACGGTGAGTGCGCTGAATCATGCTTCCTTTTAATGCTCCTTCTGGATGCTCCATTTTGGGATCCATGCTCCATTTTGGGATCCTCCATTATGATCCTACCTTAAGATCCTCTCTTCGGAGAGAAGTTCATTTTGATCTTTATCCATGTAAATAATGTAAATAAACCCACTTGTTACTTTCCTCCCCTCATCCGACTCCTTTAAAGGGACACTGAGGAGAAATTGAAGTTGGCTTGTATCGATAGAATAGCAGCTCCTGATCACGAAAACGCCACTCTTACTGAAAACAAAGCTCTTGTAATGTAGAAAATAGCAAGAACCAAAACACAGGTATCGCCGTCACAGGCCAATCTCGCAAGTACAAGCGTGATGACTTCCTAGGACAAGAGGCGCCACCTTGGAGGAATTTTCCTTACTTCATGGACGTCGTGAATCTCTGAGGCTAGCAAAGGAAGGTTGCGGCGCACCGCACCGCTAGTCGTCAGAAATCACGGACTCTGCGTTTAGGTCACGTGTCACGTCACTCCGTTCTGAGACGTCATAAGAATTGCCGTGGCGTCATAAGAGTTCTCAGAGTTTGAATCGGAGTGGCGGGAAAAACTTTTTCATCTTAGAATCCAATTTTCTTTGAAATAAATGCATCTTTCGCGCCCGGACAAGCGGCAACGAAGCCATGAAATGCCGAACTATCAGATTTTGCTAGCAAAAAAAAAATCGCTAGAGCTCTCCTCAGTGTCTCTTTAACTCGTCGGCAGTCCTGTCCTGGTGGTGGTGGCGGTGTTCGGAGCAAGGGTCGTTCCTGACCTGTGGTCCCACCAGAGTGCGACACCGAGCGCTTTCCCCCCATCCCCAACAGCCCACTGCAGGGCAAAGGCCTCTCCCAAAGCCATGACAAGATCGTAGGCCCGCCAATCTCGTTTTCAATCTGCAGGTATCTAATGCCACAGGGCTGAAACGAAAATCTTTCTTAAAAGTCATTTGGACAACGTCACAGAAAAAAAGGGCATTCCAGCCGACAAAGAAAACATGCTCAATCCTTTCATCCTTTTTACGCAGAAATACTCCCCAAAGCACAAATAATTCGTTCTCCTGCAGCCATGCTTTATGGGAGAACAGCCGCTGTGTAACCTCCGAAGTAAAAACGCTTATCCAGAGCCTCAAAAAAAGCCGCAGTAAAGATGCAGATGGCATCGATATCAGACCAGTTAAACATGTAGTGGATCTTATTGCACCTGTATTAGCTCATATTTTCAACACTGCATTGTCAACAGGCGTTTTTCCCCAGATCATGAAGGTCGCGAAAGTGACAGTTATACACAAAGGAGGAGATAGGAACAATATGAGTAATTATCATCCAGCCTCTATACTGCCAATTTTTTCTAAAGGCCTTGAAAAGGTAATTATGGTCCGAGTGGATAGTTTCGCAAATATAATTTAATAAGAGATAGTCAGCATGGTTTCAGACAAAATCGCTCTACAGAAACCGCCTTACTAATTCAGAAAGACATAATGCTAGATAACTGAAAAAAAATTAGTGACGCTTGGTATTTACCTAGACTTCAGTAAAGCTTTTGACCGCATTAATCACGACTTATTGCTCACAAAATTAGAAAGATATGGTATCCGAGGACTATAGCTCCAGCTTCTAAAATCTTACCTTCACTCACGAACCCAATTTGTAGCAATAAACGAACATAAATCAAGCCCACGACAAATAAAAACTGGCGTTCCACAAGGCAGTATCCAAGGTTCCATATTGTTGTGTACTATGTAAATGATGTTGTTCAAACAATCCCCAGATGTCAATTTGTAATCTACGCCGATGACTGTACTGTGTATGTTGCCGGCCGAAATTTATCATGAATGCTTCGCAAAGCAAGCTCCGTTTGCAATACGCTTCAAGAATGGTCGCAAAGAAACAACCTGCTTATCAACGAGGCAAAAACGAAATGCGTCCTTTTCAGGGCTCGAGGTACTTGCGTCAAGATGACAAATACTACCAGATTAGGATCATTTAGTATATCGTGCGATGAAAGTGTAAAAACACTTAGGGTGACTTTCTCAGATGACATGTCTTGGAACGAACATGTCAAGATTCTTTGCGGGAAAGTGCAAAAAGCTGCCAGTATTTTAAATAGCTGCCGTCTCTCGTTTCCAACTGGTGTAAAAAGCTTCTTTATAATTCATTATTCTATTTGCAGTTTGATTTTTGCTCACTGATTTGGGGGAACACGACATTAAAGAATATACATAGCTTAATTCTATTGCAGAAGAAAGCAATACGAGCAATTGAGAATGTTCCTTACTTGTAACACACTCAACCACTTTTCCTCAAAAGCAATATATTTAAAACTACTGACATATATAGCTTCAAGTTAAATAGATGCTACAAGCGAGTAATTAAGGGGAAACTTGAGACATTCCTAACACAGGCAAACTTAGAGAGCACACACAGCGTCTATCCCTATCGTCGTCAGGTGCCCTGGAACATTCCTTTTTCGCGTACATACTATGGGCAACAAAGAATTGCGCACACGCTGCCAAGCATTCTCAACCGCTTCCACTAGGAAGGCGTGGATGTGGAAAGGCTTAGAAACAACCGCATTTTACTGATATTATCATGTCATAGTGAACCTTTGTGATGTCAAGAGAAATTATCAATTCAGATAAGTCTTTCATTTCACTGAAATTATTAGTGTTTTCGCATTAGAAAGATGCGTTGAGTATGTATGTCTCTCTTCCACGTGTATTTGTCCGAATCTTTTATTTTTTATATTTATTTTTTCTCTTGAAAACAATGATTGTCCTTTGCCTGGTGCCTTTGTAAACTTCTAGGCTTTGAAACCTGTAGTCTTGTATGCAGTATTTAATCTTTTTTTTCTGTAATCTTGTAACGGGATATATGCAAGCTGTTACTGCTGCCTTTGGGGGATGGAGCCCCGTCAAGCTGTGTTAAAACAGCTTTTCCTCCACCCTCCCTTTTAAATTTTTGTGTGGAATAAATAAATGAATGTTCAAATGTTCAAAACTGGAGGGGATACTTATATAAGCTCCGCCTTGAGGTTATGACGCGATAGTGCAATGCGTCAATTCCCATATATGCAGAGGGTCATTCTCTACTTTACGTTCATAGATCCCCGGGAGTCTTCGTGCCCCTCCTGGCGCAGTGGTGCAGCGGTTAAGCGTGCTCCGCCGCCCTGCGATGGCAGGTTCTCCCAGCAGTAGGCCTTGTACGGTTTAAGTTGCCCTTCCCGAGCGACCAATCTTTAATTTAACTGCTACCTGTCACGGTTGGCACTTTGCTCACTATGCGGTGGGCAGATTGTGGTGCACAGCAAGGTCTCGTGACCTATAGGCTGCCCACCTAAGCTGCTTCTCCGGGGTCGGCTGCTGGGACACCCTACGTACGCCACTCTATTAATCGCTCACAACGCCAATGCCGACGCCGGTTGTTCTGGGTAGCGGGGTTTTTAACGCTACCGCTTTAAAAGAAAGCGTTTTGGCTGCAGGAGAAATTTTCTTAACACTTTTTAAAACACCTTGCCTCGGACGTGCACAGTACATTATCCTGTACAATTGTTTTAGGAAGAGTGATTCACAAAAATCTTTGAACAGATTTTTCCCAGTCATTGTACTGAGACAATCTGAAGGAAACCATGTATGCAGAAAATGACAGGACTGCAGAACTTCCTGAAAATATCCACTAATTGCTTCTTGAGTACAGTGTGATGTCATGAAGAATGCAGGAAAAACTCTGTCCAGTCTCAGCTGGCTACAGAACCTAAAAGAAGGTCTCTAGCTTCCTTAAAGAAAAGAAAATGATTGACAAAGTGTCCGACAAACAAATGCACCCTGGCCAATCCCCCCCCCCCCCCCCCCCCGGGGTTATGTGCACTCACTTCAGAGGAAACAACAACAAACCACAACCTCCATAGTGGATCCGCCGAATAAGGTTGGTTCGGCTAGCCCGCTGCCAAAAGAAACCCCACACAACCACTGCAGGCGCTCTGTAGAGCTTTTTGTACATTCAGACGCGAACAGTGTAATACATGCATTGCGCACTACTGTTTGTTGACCAAGAAAACTGCATTGCGGTAGCTGAACATCCCGCTGCCAGTTTCGCACTCTGCTCTGGATGCCATATCTTCATCAGCTAACATCCGTGCGTTATAAATTCTAAACATACCGCTATAGCAATGCACGCTAACTTGTAACTTTTGGAAATGAAAATTGGTTTTAGGGGAAAGGAAATGGCGCAGTATTTGTCTCACAACTCAGCGGACACCTGAACCGTGCCGTAAGGGAAGGGATGAAGGAGGGACGGAGAGAAGAAAGGAAGAGGTGCCGTAGTGGAGAGATCCGGACTAATTTCGGCTGCCTGGGGATCTTTAACGTGCACTGACATCGCCCAACACACGGGCGCCTTCGCGTTTCGCCTCCATCGAAACGCTGCCGCCGCGGTCGGGTTCGATCCCGGGTAATGCGGATCAGAAGCCGAGCGCCCAAACCACTGAGCCACCACGGCGGGTGACTTTTGGGTGCATTTTTTCTTCTTTGCAATGATGCGTAAGGTACTATTATACATTGATCAACAAGTGGTATTCTCCTAGGGCAATAAATTATTTATAATAGAATTTCTTCCTCGTGCTGTTTCGATTTCAACAGCCGAAGGAGGACTGCGACGTCAGCGTTGCTTACAGGTGACGTCAGGCATAAAAAAACATTGATATTACGAGTAACAATAACCTTGCGCGCATTAGCACGCCTGACGTGATTCTTGGTATTCTTGCGCAGGGCGCTATTTGGCCAGGAATGTTAAGGATTTTGGCAGTCTCGAATATTTTTTTTTCCGCCCCGTGAGCTCTTTGGGTTATGGCTCCATTCATGCCGCGCCGTTGCCCTTGTAGTAAAGCAGAATGAGCTGACGTCATGCATGCGTCATTGCAAGGCACGAAGATGATGGGCCAGAATACTGATCACTGATTGGTCTGAAAACAACGGATGACAGCTGCGGTCTCGCGGTCTCCCTCTGCAGCCCCTTCTTCCCTGTCGTTCACTGTATCTGACGTGCTGAACGTCTGTCTTACATGGGGATCATGCGCCATGGTGCGTGACCTGCGTGACCTCATCCCCACGCAACTCCCGTACTCCACCTCCACACACATCAACTGGTGACTGCACTTGGCTACTCCCACCCGGTCGCAAAAAGGCACCCCTTCCCAAAATTACTAAACCATTCCTGCGTTTCACCTCGAGCCCGCTGTCTCAGGAGTAAACGCCCCGTATTTTTTTTCATTTGCATGTCTTACAGGTGACGTTGTGCTTTGAAATCCGGGGTGGCAGCTGCCATCAGCAGCTCGTCGTCAGACCTAACAGCAAGCTGCTAGCTTTTCCTCATCATACAAGATATGCTACACCCGTGTCATTACGTTCTGAAAATGCTTACTAGTATCGGGACGCCCGTTCCAAGCACAATGCGTGAAAATATAACTGCGCTTTGCCTAACAAATCTGCTCCTACTAAAATATCATCTGGGGCCAGATTCTCGATATTCGCAAATCCGCCCAGAGCGGGGCGTACCCGTGAGTCCGTGACGTCCACATCGGGGCGGCACCAAGGAATGTAAACGCAGAATAGGATGACAAAAATGCAAAATAAAGTAGGAAAAAATAAATGCTGTCGCCAGCTGCCTCATTCCGAGAACAAAAGCTCCAATGCTCTAAAGTCATGCCTGAAGCCAGCTGCGGGCGATGGGGCTGAACGCAACGCGAAAGACCCAGCAAGGCGGTCGTCACTTGAACAAGAGTTTAGCGGTAATTATACTCATGAAGCGATAATGCATGAAGCGATCTTCGCGAGGCTGCCAGTGGTACATCAGCATGAAGCGATGAGACATGGCGGCAGATCAGCGCGTTTCAGCAGCATTGCTCAGTTGTAGCCGCTTCTGTGTTCTGTCACCTCGCATTATGAGACAGTAGGCTTGCGGTAGCAGCCCGTTCAGACATCCGACAGCATGAAGTAGAATAAAGAGATGCCCTATACAACAGCCTTTTCTGTTCCACCACTCCTCCCAGGCTTTCACTCAACCATTTAGATCCATGGATATTTATTAAGCGGCGTCGGCAGCTTCGGGGAAACCGCTCTCAGCTCACCGCCCAAAGCCACCGCGCAGCACGTCGCGTCTAATTTTCTCCATATGCGGCGATTCCGCACTTGTGAGATCGGAGCGGATCAGCGTCACGGAGAGAGGAACTGGCGGAAAAACGGCTGGCTATCGGCTGTCTATCGTAACCTCAACGCATCAGTGGCGTTGTAAA